>NC_139720.1:53291366-53478866 GCF_964211835.1 Anser anser
CAGACCCTATGAAAGGGAAGGCCTATTTTATAAGGCTGGTACTGAGAATCTGTTTCTTATAACACATTTTCCAAAGCGTAACAGAGCCCCTCTGTCCCTCCCACATTTCTGGACTACACACCAGTACATCAGTGAAAGGTCACAGATCTGTGAATCAGCTGTGTTTGATACAAGGCGGAAGCAAGGCTGTGTAGCCGGCGTACGAAACATTTGGACCACAGCAGGAGAGCGTACAGCAAGGGCCAAAAGAGTAAGCTTATGCTGAGCACATAAGACATAACAGGTCTGTAAAAGTAATGACTTCCAGCCTTCAAGAAATACTCTGTGGCATTCCAAATCAATATAGCTGCAGCCCTTTTCCTGCCCTGACCTATAAGATGTCATCCTCTAACAAATGACCCATAGGAGTATATGGTTGTTGTTCTAGATTTTTTTATTTTTTTTTTAAAGCAAGAATGCTGAATCTTTCTTTGGCTGGAAAGATGGGATGATTTGGGTGTGGATAAGCATATCCTATGAAGAACTTTCAGCTAAAACAAAAGTATGGAGCAAATTTTATAGGGACAGCAAGTGAACAAGATCAGACAAAAGCTTTGCAGAAAGCATCTATATTGTGGGAGCTTTTAACAGCTGAACAAATGAAGCATTGTAACATCCCTCCAGACACCCCACCCCCCAAGATGTTAAGCCAAAACCATCACTTATTTGGTGCCATATATGCCCGATTATCTTCCTTCAGCAAGGACTGCCCGTTGGGAAGACCTGTTACCTTTCCTTGCTACCATGAAGCCACAGAAGGTGAGGGAGGGAAAAGAGCAGGAACCATAAACAAAGTCATAAGGAAAAAAGCAAGGGAAATGGATCTGTTTGAAATGACAAAGGAAGCACAAGAGTTATAATTGCTTTCAGGTCTCAATGAGGGCAAATGCACCTGTCCTGAAGAACCTGGCAAACCAAGCCAATCATTTTCGTGTTGCAGCTCAGTATCCACAGGTCTGCAGATGCTGAGCCATACGGACTCCCACCCCATTGGGGGAAAACGCCTCTTGGGGTGCTCTGAAGAAGCGGTATATATAACACCAATGCTGACACCTCACATTCACATTTTCCGCACATGTGTACCTGAACAACCCCCTCAAGGCACCAGCTCTCCTACCAGGTCAGCCCCTTCTGACTGTCCTTCGCAGGATGAAGATGGTCGTCCGGTATCTCCAAATGCTAAGGAATAGCACCACACTTCAGGAAAAAAAGGGAACAATTTTGTTTGAATCACAGAATGGTTGAGATTGAAAAGGACCTCTGGAAGTCATCTGGTCCAACCTTCCTGCCCAAGCAGAGCCACCTACAGCAGGATCCTCAAGACCACATCCAGGCAGCTTTTGAAGCTGTCCAAGGAGGGAGCCTCCACAACCTCTGTGGGCAGCCTGTGCCAGTGCTCCACTATCCACACAGTAAAGACGTGCTTCTTGGTGTTCAGGAGGAGCATTCTGTTTTTCAGTTTGTGCCAACTGGCTCTTGTCCTGGCACTAAGCACCAGTGAAGAGTCTGGCTTCGTCCTCTTTACACCCTCCCTTCAGGTCTGTCCCTACAGACATTGATAAATTCTACCCTGAGCCTCCTTTTGTCCAGGCTGAACAGTCCCAGACTCTCTCATGAGTGGTACTCGGTCCTTTGATCATATTAGTGGCCCTATGTCAGACTCTCCAGTAAGTCAAGGTCTCTCTTGTACTGAGGGGCCCAGCACTGGACACAGCAAGAACTCCATGAGGTTCTTGTCAGGCCACCTCCCCAGTTCGTCAAGGTCTCTCTCTGGATGGCAGCACAGCCCTCTGGTGAACCAGCCACACACCCCAGTTTCATGTTGTCTCTGAATTTACTGAGGGTGCACTCTGCCTCATCACTGAGGTCATTAATGAAGGTGTTAAACAGGGCTGGACCCAGTACCTAGGGTACTCCACTCATTACTGGTCTCCAACTCAGCTTTGCATCACCACCCTCTGGGCCCAGCCGCTCAGCCAGTTTTCAGTCCATCTCACTGTCTGCTCATCCAGCTCAAACTTCAACAACTTCTCTGTGAGGACCTAACGGGGGACAGGGTTTACACAAGTTAATTCCTTTGCCTATTTTGACAAATCTCTTCCGTGCAGGGACTCTCCTTTGTGATTATGTCAGATGCTGCCCATCAAGACCCACCACTTCTATTTTTCTCCTTAGTTAGTGTAAAGGTTGGATGTTTTCAGCTACCTCACCTGTAAGGAGGCAAGGGAGGGTGACAAGGAACCATTTCAAGCTTTAATCTAGTTTTTATGTGAAAGACCAACTATGGTATCTCTGCCCATCTCAATACTCCAACAGCAGATCAAGATGAAAGGCAGCAGCACTCATTATCATTCAAAGCAGTCTGCTATGAATTACTTAGTTACCTCCAATACACAGTCTTATCTACGTATTTCCCAAAGGAACAGTCTCTACAGAGGATTAAGCAAATGAAACCAAAAACCAAGGTCTTCAGCTTTCCATCAGTCTTCCGGACACTGGAATTTGTTATCACACTATTTTCCCCCCTTGCTATTTAGGGAGGAATCCACCACAAAATACTTAGTATAGAAACAGAGGAAATAGGATTGTAAAGTAGTTTTTTTTTTTAATAAAAACAAGCTTTGAGTGATCCAGACATTTGCATTTCCATGTATACCCATGTATATTTAGTGTAACTATGCACTTAACTACTGAAACACAAGAATATACTCAAGTATACCGATGCATGATCTTGTTGCAGCTTATCTTCCTTTCATTCACATTACTTTTACTTTCAAAAGATTATAATCAAAATCAGTTGAGAAAATCAAGTAATGATTGTAATGTAATGCACGCATCATGCTTTAAACTACCTATGCCTGAACAAGACTAATACAAATGTCTACATATTAAACCACTAAGGCGTTTGAATATGGCAACATTTAGTCTATGCATGCACACAAACCTTGTGATAGCAGACCCCTTACCCATGAGCTCTGAAGTACCAACATGGCAGATGCCAAGGTAAATTCTTTTTAAACATACAGTTTACATCAAATTAGAATAGACTGAATACAGAATCTTGATACTTTTAAATTAAAAGTGGCATTGGCAACACCCTGAAATGATTTGGATAAAGGTAAAACCAGCTTTGTTTTTCTACACACCAGCTATGGAACTTACTACAACTATATTTGCTGCTGAATAAAAGGCTTTAAAAATATATATGTAACGGCTAAAACAAGCTTACTTAGCTCTCACTTTTGAGAGAATCAGAAGGAAGTGTGAAATGGGGGCAATAAATCCACAATAAAAAGTTAGACCTATGTTAATTGTTGAAGGAAGTGAAAAGCAGAAAAGATAAACTGGAAGCCAAAAGGGTGATAAGCATACAAGAGAAATACTACATAAAAGAAACACTGTAATAACACCAAATTAAAAAATAAACTGTTACTTTTTTTTTTAATGTTGAATTAATTACAGTATGTGAGAAGAAGGATGCACTTTTATTCAGTAAGAATTTCTTTACTGTAAATTATCTTCAGGGAGAAATTTTAGCCTTATTTCAAGTAACCAAATCATATAATTTACAAAAAAAGGTAACTGAAAGAAATTTAACCTCTGTAGATATAATTTCACTTGCCTTGCTAGTGAGCACCACTATAAAAGGACACCAGTGCTACTCATTGACTGGAAGACATCTAAGCTGTATCATTCATTACCACGCAGCATCAACTTGAACTATGTTTTTTCTGCTTACCCTCTTTTATTGTGGGGTAAGATGTAGCATAATTAAAAATGAAAAATAACTGGATGTTGAGAACCACGAGGTTGAATCTAGGTGGAGATATAAAGCATTCTGATGAGCATTAGAAGGATGAAAAGAAGTACGACTCTTACAAGTGAAAAATTGCCTCTCTGAGCTGTCAGAACTTGGGGAGAGTTAAGAAAACAGAAGATAAGGAAGAACTGCTGAATGTAAGCTACACGTCCTGCATCAGAGACTGTTGAAAAAGAAAATAAAAGAAAGCAGAAACCCAACAACCCACAACAGCAACAACAAAAACACCACAGAGTGAGTAGTTAAGTCCAGCCATGGCCTGAAAGCTGGCCAAACAGGTAGGAAGCAAGGAGTTGCTGGGAATAAATGGCCAACTCTCAGCACAGAAAGAAGTTAACAGTGATGTACCCCGGGGAGCTGTGCTGTGGCGTGCACTATTCCATGGATTTATTAATGACCTAGAGGAGATGGAAAAAAAAAGCTGATGGCAGGAAATTATGTAGGTTAGTCAAGATGAAACAGCATTGCAAGAAGTTCCCAAGCAGCCTAGTGAAACTAAGTTGGAGGTAAATCTTCCTGTATATTTAAACAGAGCACATGTACGTTCCTAAAGAAACTGCTCGTACATCCCTAGGCTTACAGTTTTTCCCTCAGAAAAATATGCTCACTACCATT
The DNA here is from genome assembly GCF_964211835.1 of Anser anser. Lineage (NCBI taxonomy): Eukaryota > Metazoa > Chordata > Aves > Anseriformes > Anatidae > Anser > Anser anser. The sequence continues at coordinate 53,295,841 of NC_139720.1, forward strand.
TCTGGTGCAAGGAAAACTCAGCCTTCACGTTTTAGTTTGTGTAAAGTGGGAATAAGCGGTTACGTTGATGAAAATACATAAAAATTCAAGTCAACCAAAGGGGAGTCAGATTTTCTGATACTTTCAAAAGAGCTAAATGCAATAAAAGATTAAACTAGAAAAATAAATGTAGAATAGCACTACTTGGTAAATAGAAGTTTTGCTTATGTCTTGACAGATTCAACCTTAGTGGTTTCTTCCAAAGCAACAGTGATTTTTCCACTGCCTTTCACTGTTTTTGAAATAAGCTCAAGAGCTCAATGCTGACATGTACAGAATGAAATTGAAAGAAAATTCCATTTAAAACTCCATTTAAATTCCCATTTAAAACATGGCTGCTAGAACAAATATATGAACAGTATGAAAGGCTCAGAATAAACTCTTTACACTCATTGCAAGATCTTTAAAAAGATCCAGAAAGTATCTGTGCTGTTCCTTGTATTAATTATTTGAAAAGCAAGTGCAAGGGGAAAAAGAGAATAGCAGTGAAAATCAAATGACAAAGTTTGCTGTTGTTAATCCAATAGCAAAAATTAATGCCAACTTTGTAAAGCTGTAGAAAACCCTCGGGATGTTTTGCAACTAGGCAATGAATTACATTACCCAATTCAGTATTAGTAAATCCTGATATACAGTCAAGCAGAAATGTCCTGAGTGTACCTACATTCATAGTAATGGACTTTGACCTAGCTATTGCCTATGAAGAAAAAAATACCAGAAATTATAAAGCATTCTTAAACCTGCATTTTAATGGTCAATTATTTTAATGTTCAAGTAGAAGACATGGAATTTTGTCCCAAAATAATCATTACGTCATGGTATATACTTACAGGGACACCTAGCTGTTTTTTTTTTCTTTCTTTTTTTTTTTTTTAAGCCTCACATTATGTTTCTTTTCTCTGTTCTCAAAAAGGGAGATATGAAAATTAGAAACCAGAGAGATAGGAAAAAGATGACATGAACAGAGACATGTTCTACACAAAGAACAACTAAACAGACCAAGATCCTTCAAAATGGAAAAACAAACAAACAACAATAAAAAAAAAAACAACAAAAACACACCAAAAGGCCACAGGACAGAGATGCGTAAACAATTTATGCTATGTAGAAAGTGAAATATAAAGTGAGAGGTTTTGCTTTACTGTTTTTAACACATGCTTCAATGGGCACTCAGTGCAGATCCGAAAAGCAGATTTTTGGTATTAAGTTTCCAGGGAAGAATCACTGTTTGCTCTGCTCTCACACACACTTCTACTCAACTGCTAGTCATTCCTGTGAGCAACAGACTAGATAGATAGCCAGTTTGACCCAGTATGACCATTCATACACTCTTACTAGGGAAAAAAAAAGATTACAGTCAAAGAATGCTGATACAATTATTGAAAATTATTAAAGAAATTACTTATTGGGGGTTAGAATTTGTATGAACTGCATTAAAAAAATACATACTATAGCCCATCTGATTTTTTTAAGTGCTACAATATGAAAATTATTGTCAATATGGAAAATGTTTAAAAGTCATATGTGGATGATAATTATCACCCCATAACCACTCTTTATTTTGAAATACTTATGCAAAATTTTAACACAGCTATATAAAAAGCATCTCAAACAATGGCTTGAAAACACAGACACTGTAGCAAAAGATGCACATGCAGAAATTGAAAGAAAAGGTTCTCTTACACCTCGAGTTTGACTTTTCTTTGCCTTGCATCATGCAGTCATTTATAGCAACAGCAGAAGCATCAGCAGAGAAGCTTACAGAGAAAATCTAAAATACTGCCAAATTAGAATGTAGTGGTTTATACCTACTCTGCAATAGCCTGAATAGCTGCAGAGTAATTGAGCATTAAGACCTGATTTACTGTGAGAAAAAGGGGATGGAAAATGCCCAATTATTTAATGACCTTTTCCAACCCCACAGAAATACATAAATAAATAAAACATTCAGAATACAGCAAGAATAATGAAACAATGTTCTTAAACAACACTACTCGGGGAAGAGAGCTTTCTAATTTAGAAAAAAAAAGGCTTTTTCATAGTAGAAGCAAGCAAATAGATTAGGTAGAATTAACTCTTGCTGGGTATTCACTCGAATAGTTTAGTAAGACTATAAAATATTGGCAATATAGGCAATAACAAAATCCACAGTTGCAGTAACTATATAAAATTGCAAATGCTATCAGTATTCAAGCTCCAGTTGTTTTGATCAACCTCTAGGTAGACTAACTTTACATTTAGCTCATAAAAACAGATTTTCACAACAGTCTTTACATAGTTTTGGTCACTTTCAAGGATAAAATATTTAAGTACGTTTTATGTATAAGAAGATCATAAGATTTTAAAGTAAACATGCTAGCCATGCTACCAAATGGTATCTAGTACTAGTTGCGAAATCAGAATTGTAAACAATTTTATAAAAAAAAAATCAGACACTCGAAAACAAAACGAAATTCAGAGGCATATTTTCTAAGCAGAGAGGAGTTTAACTCTGCTCTTTTCTTTAAGAGAATAAATATGAAGCTGTTTGGAAGCAAAGATAGATTCAGGAAGATATCCATAAACCAGAGAGTGATGAAGGGGTGAAAAGCTCCATGCTGATTTAGGAAGAGGAAAGTAGTGCTGTGATTGAAAACACCTGAAGAGACCCTATGTGTCATAACATTTTTCTGTATCAGTTTTTCCTCTTCTTCACTTAATAATAAGATATCTGATAACTTTATCTATAACTACAGTCCCAGATAGGCTACATGCCAAAAACATCAGCCAAATCCCTTTTAAAACAAAACAAACAAACAAGAAAAACAATCAGAATGTTTCCTGTTTAAGAGCAGTTTAGGGCTGCAATAGGATCACAGAAAGCTCAGCAGTAATCACAGCAAAAGATCCTTGAAACAAAATGCGCACGCACACATAAAATCCACATTCCTAAATTACAAGCCACGCATACATGCCCTAAGAAGTGTTTGGTCCTATAATTTTTCTTCTATATAGCAATTTTTGCAACTGATGAACAAACGGGATGAATCGAGGCCAGGAGATGTTCTTTTCCCTCCCATCGGCAATCTAGTTATTATAGCAATTCTCTAAATATTCCAAAAGACCAACAAACTTTAAACACAATAATAATTCCCCTTAGCTTACTACATTCTAAATTGCTACTTGCAATTTCAGACAGATTCACCAAGAACGTAAGTTTTCCATCTTAGCTGAGTAGATTTTTTTGCATTGAGTAAGCATTCCAAATAATAAGGCCCACAGCTCCCAATTAAAAAGGGACTGCGCATAGTTCTCTTTGCTCACCAGCTTCACTCACAAAAGCTCTGAGGTCACACTAACAAAAATTTCTGGAAGTGAAGTTTGCAACCCTTTTCAAGTTTTTGCAGACTATTGCCTTGACCGAGTAAACTTTACACACCTGTAAATATGAATATAAAACTCAGTCTGAGCTGGTTTTAAGCTTAGGTACTTGTGGAGCAATTCATTTGATCAACACCCAGTCCAATCTTCAAGATAACTATTTTTTGTACTTTTCCTAATTGAAATATAGTTTGGATTTTATAAAGTGTTCTTGAATTCTAACAGACTAAGTAAGTCAACACTGTCATATCATTACTAATGCTGGCCATGTACAATATAACAAAAAAGAGCACAGAGCATCTATATTTTCTGAAGAACACCATCATCCACCTTCCTCAAATTATTATGAAATCACAACATGATGAAAAAGCCATAAAACTATATGGAAAAGTTGTAGTTGATATGATTTCCATGCCATCCCAGCTATTTCAGGATGCACTTATCATAGAATCACAGAATCATTACGGTTGGAAGACCTCTGAGATCATCTGGTCCAACCATCACCCTACTACCAACGTCACCCACTAAACCATGTCCCCAAGCACCACGTCCAACCTCTCCTTGAACACCCCCGGGGCAGTGACTCCACCACTTCTGGGCAACCCGTCCCAATGTCTGACTGCTGTTTCCGAGAAGAAATGTCTCCTCATTTCCAGCCTGAACCTCCCCTGGTGCAACTTGAGGCCATTCCCTCTAGTCCTATCACTAGTTATTTGTGAGAAGAGGCCGAACCCCAGCTCCCCACACCTTCCTTTCAGGGAGTTGTAGAGCAATAAGGTTGCCCCTGAGCCTCCCCTTCTCCAGACTAAACAACCCCAGCTCCCTCAGCCGCTCCTCGCAGGACTTGTGTTCCAGGCCCTTCACCAGCTTTGTAGCCTTTCTCTGGACACGCTCCAGGGCCTCGATGTCCTTCTTGTAGTGAGGGGCCCAAAGCTGAACACAGTACTCGAGGTGCGGCCTCACCAGAGCTGAGTACAGGGGGACGGTCACCTCCCTGGTCCTGCTGGCTACTTATCTTACTGAGATAAACTTGGACAAGCCAGTTTTCTACTAAAGTATTACTGTTAGGAAATATATTTATGGGATTATCTAATGGATACTTGTAACATAACAACTTTATAGTGATTACCCAGAAACAAAAAATTCTATTGGCAAGACTTACAGCTTTAACCAAGCCCTTAGTGAACAAAGAATACAAACAGATCGTTCAAGGGTAATTTACACATTGTTTTGGCTCCATTCATCTAGCTGCTGCAAAATATTCAAGTTACTCTGTGAAGCCCTGACATCAAATGCCTGTTAGTTCTTCTGTACTACTTTTAGGAGGAATGCAAAGGCAGCCCAGCAGACAAAAAGTCTTGTGCTATTTGAGTCTCCAATATAATAGCCTTTTATCTAGCTCCCTCAGTGTGTTTTGAATCAACAGCTATGCTGAAAAGAATTACAACAGAATTTGACTACACACATGCAGGACACCAGTTTACTCCTTTATTAATGTGCTATCCAGCTAATCAGAGTGCACCCCAATGCTACAGTATTTGAGCACTTGGTATCTTAACCCCACGGCTTAGTACCTGCATTATACATCTCGCATGGTAAATGCTCAAAGTGCAGGCAGCGAGGGCAACTGGGAAAACGCACTGCATCAGTCTGCTTGGGACCACCAATGAGGCCCTTGGACAAGATGCTGCTTTCAGGAGAACACCGCTGAAAACAGCGCTCTAATTAGCATCAGACAGGCACAAGCTTGAGCAAAAAGACAAGGGTCAGCAGACTGAAGAGCAGGTCAAGCTACCAAAACTCTCCGGGACAATACACAAGCTACATGGCAGCGAAGCTTCTCATCTGCATAGACAATAAGCCACGCTAAAATCTCTAAGCCCTTCCCTCCCTCTCACTGCTTCCTCCTTCCAATGGGGGAGAACAAAATTAAATGCCTCTGTTGTCAGTGTGACATGACCACTAATTAGCGGCTACAATTTTCTGAATAAAAACAAATAAATAGAGGCCAAGTCCACATCACTTGCAGCCAAAAATGTTTATATTGTATATAAGGACCCAATTAGTAGAGTATTAAGACAACACAAATATTCCCTCAATAGATTTCACACTTCCCAGCACACAGAGGATGGAAAATATACTGAAACATTTCTGGAAGAGAATCAGCTGTACCTATTCAACCACACTGATTTATTTTATTACGAAGGATTGATGCTTAAAAAAAAAAAAAAAAGTTATAGTTAAAGACCAGAAGGTTTGTTTCTCAAAAACAAAATTACTATTGATTGCTGCTCCAGAGTAAATGCTCCACATCCCTGAAGGGATTCTCCACTGAGATTACAAACACCAAACTTTAGATGTCTACCTTTGAGAAGCAGGCACTCAGCTGATCATTCTAGACATCAATTTTAAGTGAGTCATGCCCAGAGTGCTATTTTCCTCCACTGGCTTTGAAGGCAACCCAGAGCACTAGCTTAGATGTCAAATATACATCAACTTATATATTTGACCTCTCTTGTTGGCGGATTTCTTAATCCTTTTCAAATGCAGTCCAACAGTGCGATAAACACACAGTCTCTCTCTTTTTGCTAAGCCATTACAATCAGAGCATTGTGTAAACTTCACATCTCCTTCAAACTTTGATGAGACATTTGTCCTTCAAAAAGGTCAAATTTCCCAATGGATGGAAAAGAAAAAAAAAAAAGAAGAAGAAAAAGAAAGGGGGGAGGAGGGAAAAGGAAAAAAAAAAAAAAAAAAGGTTGCTCTCAAATTTACCTGCAGCTGCTTCATTCAGGAACAAGCTGTCAGCAGTCAGCAAGACCATCGCTTCTCATAGCTTCCCTGGCATCAAGTCAAACTACTTTAAGCCCAAAGGGCCAAACCTCAGTATAACAGATAGCACAGACAGGAAATAGCAATGGGAAATGAGTGTGTGCTAAGGAGATTTTGAAGGCAAAAAACAGGCTTACATGTAAGGGAAGACAAAAAGCAGTGGGAAACCAAGGGGAGAGCTGGACCAGTGAAGTGCAGAGAAACACAGGGCAGAAAAAATGCAGGTGGAAGGAAAACCAAATGGCATACGAAAAGGTTTACAATTTCCTGTCATATTTAGTGATTCATCTCAATTATAAAAAGTCATATCAGAATAAAAATCATCATCCATGTGTTAACTGGAGAAATAAAAGGCTTCCCAGGAACCAAGTCTTCGTCCTAATTGGGTCAGGAGCCTTGCTGAAATGCAATGACAGAACAGCAAGCAATCAAGTAATTATTTTCTTTAACGATCTATACATTGCATTACTAACCCTGCAAGCCACATATTTATAAGCAAAAGAGAAATCGTGATTTTAGGTTGAAAGAAATAAAAAGGATTTATTTTTTTAATATACATCTTTATTTCAATAAACTTCCATATTTGTGGAGGCCTCAGGAAGTAATATTCTGTACGTTTTTTCAAAATATCAAGCTGACTAAATGAGGAGACTCCTGAAAATATAATGAGAGCTGGGAAGCGTAAACAGGCAGCCATTGTTCAAAAGACAGCAGAAGGATGCAGATGAACGGAGCCCCAGCTGAGTGACCAAGAGGAATGGTCCAAAACACTGAAATAATTCTAAAACTCTGAATTCACAAGAGGTGGGGGGGAAGGACCAAAACCTTGGGACAATGAAAGAAAGACTTGGCTTTAAGAATCAAAATCTGAAGCCATTGTTCAAGCAAAATGAACATCAAAGAGGAATTTCAGACACTATAAAGTCAGTATAAAACCGACTCAATATTGTAGGCTTTAGACTAGTAAAAAAACTAAAAATTTAGGGCAACAGATGTTCCAGAAGAATATAGGTCAGAAACAGCAGTTCAGCATGTTAAAATAAATCAGGTCTTTCATATTTCAGTGTTGTTTACAGATAGACGATTTGGAAAGGGAATAACCTTGCCCAACAGAACAATGCAATGGGGCCTCTTCTAAAATAACACCTGTACATTAACTGTTTATTAACTGGCATATTTCATATATTACTTACATTTAATTTAACTACAATGAATGCTCTAGAGATTCTAACATTTAAATGCAGATCCACATTTCTATTGGTCTGAGTTAAGAATTTAAGAAATGCCTCATACTATGCGCACGAGTGATTACTAACACAGTGCATCGAATCTTTCAGGAACACTGCTTCCAAGAAGGTCTAAAAAACAACTTACTCTAACAGTACTAGATATGTCTAATATTTGCCATATGCATAATACGTTAAACATGCATTCGGTCCTCATTTCAGTCACAGATAAGAATTAATAAAAAATAATGTAAAAGTCACTAACATGTCAGATTTTGGAACACATTCTTTTCTATTGAAAACAATTTTTTTCAAGCATGCAATTTGTTTTTAATAGCTTCTCCTCAAGGAGCAGTTTTGAATGTAATGGGGCAAAAAGATGTGGTTTTTCTGATTGCTTATGTGCAACATCATATTATCCATCTGCAAAGGAGGGGGGAGAATTTAAACTTCATCTAATGCCCATCTAATTCCTTTTCTCAAGCTGTCCCATTAAATTCAAAAGTTTTTTTTGAAACTTCAGAAGACATTTATGTTAATGAACCTTCAGAATGGAAAGTTAAATAAAATTGAGGGGGGAATAGAGAGAAAATGGAGAAGGTGGCAATTAACTGTAACATCATCTGTGATAAGTAAGCACATGATGTTAAATACTCAAATCAAAAGAAACTAAGGAGCAAATCTTGTAACAGCACTCTGTTTTTAGCAATTCATCATCACCTTTCAAACCAGCAGTTTGGGATATGACTGAAAAGGCAGACCATAGATTTTAAGTTAACGTCAGCAATAAACCTATTAATATAAAGGAAAACATTTTTTTCCTCAGTTTTCTTATAGCTTTTCTTTTCTGTTACTTCATATAGGAAGCCACTGTCTTTATAATGACATGTAATTTAGAAACCTATAAACTCACTCTATTTTTGTTGGTGAATGCAGTCACTTACACCACACCTCCAAACCAAAACAGGGCAGTACATTCAAGTTCTGATCTGTAGTCCCATCTTTAGAAGTTTTATGCATTTGGGGAAATTCAAATGCATTATTTTTTTGTTGAGCTAAAGCTTCAGTACAGAGCACTGTATTTAATATATCTAGTAACTCCAAATTTCAGTATTATAGGAAACAGACTTGCACTAAAGAAGGTTTTTTGAGGTAGCATACTCAAAGACCTTAATGCAATTCATTTATTTGAGAGGGATTTATTTAGCACAGGCCTTTCTTCTAGCTAAGGGATTATCCACCTAATCACACTACACCAAATGCTATCCCACTGCTGTCTAAGTTACACACAAAAATCTTCATTTGCAATATTACTGCACAGTTTGCAAGGGCACACCTTTGACAAGAGTTCAGAATTTTGCTAAACCAGCGTTGAACACCTTGGTTGTCATACACAAAAATCATGGGCGGTGCCACACCAACTTCTTTAACATCAGCCTGATCCCATAAAGGTCATTCCCCATCGACGTCAATGTAGAAAACCTCTGAGGCACTAAGCAATAAGTGGCCAAAATTATTCCACACCTGTAGAGTTATAGGATTCCTGCCTTTTTAAGGAATTGCAAAATATGGATTTATTCAACTCCTTTTCCTTCCTTTTTCCCAAACGAGACAGTTTAATCGTGACCTGGCACATCACAACCAGTTGGAATTTGATGCTATTCCCAGCACTGATCAATCAGGACCTAGAAGCTAGATGGATGCATTAAGGCCCAGAAGATTTTAAAGTACAGGCTTCAATTCATGTGGAGCTGGCAGTGGTTTTGTTCCCCCCTATTGTTCAGCGATCCACAGAGAGTTCTTACAGATGCTGAAAGTTATACTGCAGTGAAATCAAACCTTGAAAAGAGCAAAAACAGAATGTGATTGAATGAAGCTGCAAACCAGAGTGAAGACAGTCTTTAGCAAGATTCTCTAAAAAGGAAAAACAGGCTTAGTATTTTGTAATGGCATAAAAAAAACCTCCATGCATTTGAGACTCTTCTTCCAAAAGACTTCTTGAACCTAGATAGAAACCTTCTTTGCACATTATTCATAAGAAAGCTAGTTGAACATCGGAACACTGATTCTCCCTCACCTGCCCGTTTGCTGACTCACAAAATCCTTAGTTCTTTCAAGATGTAGCTCTGGTGACAAAACACAACTGATCATTCACTGCAAGGGCAGCGTCTCTTTCAGACAAAATCACATACCGTAATAGGTACTGACACTGTCCTCTACAAAGCTATTTCTTTAGCACATTGACACAATAAGGTAAGGGCAAAAGGGACTCCTAGGCAGCATCTGTATCTTTGACCAGAGTATTTGCTTGATTGTGCTTTTTAAGCTATCCTTATGGCATCTCCATCAAGGCACCCACATTGCACATTTCAGTGAATTTACAAGCACTACCCAGTTAACTACTGAAGTTTTTCCTCCTTCATGCCAAACAGAGTGTGAACTTGGTTCCTATACTGCTGTTGAAACTAAGGGCCTGGGACAGATCAAGGCACAGTCAAGGCAGGTGCTGCATAAGCATTAGGAAGCGTTGCCAATACGCTTCTCTCCTGATCGACGATTACGCGTCAGTTCCAGCGCTGAGCCTCTGCAGAGGACAGGTTGCCAATGCTGTGACAGTGCACAAGTCTCTGATGTGGACAAACATCCCTGAGGGAACAGGATGAATCCCATGAACTCTCTCTCACTTGTGACTCAAGCCAGAATGCACATGTAAGAATAAATAAATAATAATAATTTAACAGGCAGCTGTTCAGCATTAAACAATATAATAACAAGAATATTTTTTTCCTTCTTCTCTGCGCTGCTCCAGAAACCAGAGAGAAGCCAAACTGAAAGGAATAGAAAGAACTTCCCACTTCTCTCACTTTTTTAACTACCCAAACAGCTTCCAGCCAGTGAGTGTACAAGAACCTAACCCACACACCACCAAGAGTCAAAAAAAAAAAGCCTACAGCTCAAAGAGAGCACAATCCATTAATATAAAGCAGTAACAATAAAGCTCCCGTACTTCAGAGAGAAAAGATCACAATCCAGTCCCAGAGTCTCAGACAGACAGAGATTTTTCTGTTGTTGTTCTCAGCTAATCACTAGGGAAACCATCAGGCTCTTTGACAGCTGTCAGTACTTTATAGTATTTTATAATTCTGGTATTCTATAGAAAGCATTGCATCCCACTATTTTCACTATTTTATTTCACTGACTTCTATTTCACTAATTATAATTTCACTAATTTCACTATTATATTTCACTAATTATCCCACTGTTATCAGTAGTTCCAACAGAGGCACAGTCTGAAACACTTCAGTTGCTCAACACCTTCAGCTGGGTTTAAAGAGAAAATAAATACATGAGCTAAAACTCTTACTGAGGCTTTTGGTAAAGAGAAAAAAAAAATACAAAAATTTTAGTTTGAATCTGAGATGCCAAGGTATAGCAGGGACCGCTGCTCAGCATCCTCATGACCAAATAAAAGATTTCCCTTTCTTCCTGCCCTACTTCCTGAGACCCCTCCTAAGCCCACCTCAGTTTGAGCCCTCAATATAACACAATAGGGAACATGACATCCTCCTTCGGCACCATAAATCTCAAGTGGTTATCATAATGCCACCTAGAAAAGCTTCCAAATGCAAGAGACTTTGGGAACCACGCTCACGCTTGCTCGAACTCAGGCCTTTCCTCAAACTGGCAGCACACGGCTGGTGCTGGCTATTGCAATGGCGTATCAGTGGAAAATTTTGGTACTATTAATGGACATTTTAATGCGTACATTACAAAGAGGAGGTTTGGTTTTGTTTTTGTTTGTTTGTTTTTTTTTTATCTTCAATAATTCAAAGTTGGAAACAGGGATCCAGAACTGACATGCTGAAGACCTGTAGACCTGTATTAGAAATAGTGTAGCCAGCAGGACTAGGGAAATGATTGTCCCCCTGTACTCAGCTCTGGTGAGGCCGCACCTCGAGTACTGTGTTCAGTTTTGGGCCCCTCACTACAAGAAGGACATCGAGGCCCTGGAACGTGTCCAGAGAAGGGCAACAAAACTGGTGCGGGGTCTGGAGCACAAGTCTTATGAGGAGCGGCTGAGGGAGCTGGGGTTGTTTAGTCTGGAAAAGAGGAGGCTCAGGGGCAACCTTATTGCTCTCTACAACTTCCTGAAGGGAGGTTGTGATGAGGAAGGAGTTGTCCTCTTCTCCCAGATAACTAATGATAGGACTCGAGGAAACGGCTTCAAGTTGCGCCAGGGGAGATTTAGATTAGCTATTAGGAGAAACTTTTTCTCTCAAAGAGTGGTCAGGCACTGGAACGGCCTGCCAGGGAGGTGGTGGAGTCATCGTCTCTCGTGGTGTTCAAGAAGCACATGGAGAAGGTGCTACGAGATATGATTTAGTAGCTTAGTGGGTAGCATTGGTGATAGGAGGACAGTTGGACTAGATGATCTTGTAGGTCCTTTCCAAGCTTGTGTTTCTATGCTTCTAAGACCTGTAGGGCCATTCTGTAGAACTTTTCTCATACATCTGACCAGCTCCGTCCTTCCCAACCACTCTTCGAAGATTCATATGCATCACCAAGATCTGAAGATAACTTACATGGGTAGTTCTGAGAGAAGTTTTCTCCCATTTTACTCTTTCATTTTAGCGTAGTGAGACAGTTGATCCTTTTCAATTTTCCCTTCTGTAACTGAAGGCACAGGTTCAGTAAACTTGGGCAAACACTACTCTCTCCTTGTTCTCATAATCAACACAATACCAATGAGCTGTGCTACATATAGTTACATTTTACTTTTTATAATTAGAAACACAGTTTCTATGGATTAATCCAACAGATCATACAAATCAGTAAGCATTTACAAAGTTCTGTAGTATACTAGCAGCAATTTTACTCAGCTCACATTCCCCAGAATACCACATCTAATGGGAGGGAAAAAAAGAGAATATCAGTTGTTCAGTGACATTACCAGCAGCTAAGATGTGGTAGCTATGAAAACAGAATAATAAATATCCAGTAGTAAATCACGAAACAGACATTTAATAAAGCTACAGATCTTTTATTTGCCTGACAAATCTAGTGGCCTTCTATGATGGGGTTACAACATTGGTGGATAGGGGAAGAGCAACTGACGTCATCTGTGCAAAGCATTTGGCACTGTCCCCCATGATACATTTGTATCTAAATTGGAGAGACACGGATTTGATGGATGGATAGACCACTTGATGGGTAAGGAATTAGATGGATGATTGCACTCAAAAAGTTGCGGTCAGTGGCTCAATGTATAGGTGGAGATCAGTAATGAGTGGTGTTCCTAAGGGTTCTGTATTGGGACTGGCACTGTTTAACGTCTTTTTCAGTGGCATGGACAGTGAAATTGAGTGCACCCTCAGCAAGCTTGCTGATAACACCAAGCTGTGTGGTCTGGTTGACATGCTAGAGGGAGGGGATGCCATCCAGAGGGACCTGGGCAGGCTTGAGAGGCAGGCCTCTGCAAACCTCATGAGGTTCAACAAGGCGAAGTGCAAGGTCCTACATCTGGGCTGGGGCAACCCCAAGCATAAATACAGACTGGGGGAAGAATGGATTGAGAGCAGCCCTGAGGAGAAGGATGTGGGGATGCTGGTGGACAAGAAGCTCAACACGAGCCAGCAATATGTGCCTGCAGCCCAGAAAGCCAACTGTGTCCTGGGTTGCATCAAAAGCAGCGTGGGCAGCAGGGCAAGGGAGGGGATTCTCCCCTTCTGCTCTGCTCTCGTGAGATGTCACCTGGAGCACTCAGCTCTGGGACCCTCAGCGTAAAGAGGACATGGAAGTTTTAGAACGAGTCCAGAGGAGGGCCACAAGGATGATCAGAGGGCTGGAGCATATCTCCTATGAAGGCAGGGTGAGAGAGTTGGGGTTGTTCAGCCTGGAGAAGAAAAGGCTCTGGGAAGACCTTATAGCGGTCTGCCAGTACCTAAAGGGGGCCTACAGGAAAGCTGGGGAGGGTAGCTTTGTCAGTGATTGACAAGGAGTAATGCCTTGAAACTAAAAGAGGGCAGATTTAGATTAGATATTCAGAATAAATTCTTCACTGTGAGTGTGGTGAGGCACTGGCACAGGTTGCTCAGAGAAGCTGTGCATGCCCCAACCGTGGAAGTGTTCAAGGCCAGGCTGGATGGGGCTTTGGGCAACCTAGTCTGGTGGGAAGTGTCCCTGCAGGGGGTTGGAATTTGATGACCTTTAAGGTCCCTTCCAACTCAAACCATTCTACAATTCTGTGATTCTGTTTCTAGAATATGGACTTCTTGATAAACTTAGGAGTTTGGTCCATATTTTCCAAGTACGTTCTTATGTTGTCATCACCTAACACATGGAGAGCAAGCAACCAAAAGAGAGCAATGGACATTTCCAGCAGTATCGTACGCAACTTAAAACAGCTACAAGAATATTGACAGCACAGGACTAATATGAATGTGAAATTCCACCAGAATGAAATTCCACGAAAACACTGTCAAACTTGCAAGTGCTGAAGTGCCAGCAGCGGAGTGAAAAGCAAGAACAAGCTATCAGTTGATTAAAAACTCAAACCACCACTGTACAACCTACTCTGGATAGAAGGCAGTCAGCTCAACTTTTGAGAACAACTTGAAAATCACCTCAACTGCTAAAAAAAATTAAAAATCAACAATTAGAATTTGGAAACACTTAATACCCTTGTGCAATTTGCAGACAGCATGTGACCTAGGGAAAAAAATATTTAATTTGTATTAACATGTGTTTCTCTTAGTTAAATTTTCCCTAGAGGTCTACACAGAAAAAAACAGCACGCAACAGTCAGTTAATGAAGAGCACTCAAAATTATGAGAGGCAAACAAGCTGGAGGTGAATCACATTTTAAGTGCTTCTCTTGAAAACATTTCCTCTAATCCTAAGTAGTTAGTCCTCACCTTTCTTCCATTCAGCAGAGGCAGGAGGAACAGAAATGCATCTACAACAATAGCAGTGATGCACAAGAAAGCAAAAATATTAACTCTGAAGCTGCGGAGTTGCCTGGATCTCTTCTGGATGCCTCACACAGTAACGGTCCTAATGCAAGGCGCCAGGATTCATTCCCTGGGGTGATTGGTTTGAACCAGGCTCTGCTTAAAGTTTAAACAAATCTGCTGGCCACTGCACAGGCACTATAAAACAACATGTTCCACACCACAAAACCACCAAATGTTTCTGCAAAAGCCAGCAGCATATGAGACCCACCAGTATAATCACACAGATGACAAATGTTAAGCCACTGGCGCTCTGTTGGACACTGAGGTTACCCATTAATTTTGGGGGAAGCATATAAATAGGACAAGAGATGAGGGACACTGATGATCTTGATGCATAACGTTAACTTGAATGGTTTCTACTTTACATTATGAATTATCATTGCTTCTGGAAGTACCCGTAATGGATGTGACAGCTCCACTGCTGGTAAGCACACACACACGATCCCCAGACGCAGGAGTTCACACACTGTAAATATGCCTTGCAACACACTGGAGCCTCTCCAGTAGCACGTAGCTTAAATATCATCCTGTTCTGCCCATCTCACCCAAATAACTAAGAACAAAGTACGGCTGAATTTGCTACATGTTTCTGTAGCTGTTCCTGCAATAAAATTACATACCAAGTCCATCACAAGGGGGAAAAAAAAAACAACAGGAATGGGGGGAAAATAAAGGCATTTTGTGTACTTTGTTGGAAATAAAATGTCAGATAATTTTGAGAAGCTGAAACATTTGTTGTTTCCTAGAAAAGTTCGAGTTGAGTCATTGCTGGCCTTGAAACAGGGAATTTCATTAACTGATCACCCAACACGTTATTATAAAATATCTTTTTATTTTTCACATAGTTTACATATACAAACAAAACAACTTATGCAGCAATAGGTACAGAAAGCAACTGTTTGGTATGTCTTTATCTCAGCACTAAGTTGTCTGGCTTTATTATTCTTACACACTCACTTCAATAAGACAAGATCATTGCCTGGGACCACTGGGCATTGTACTGAAGGAGTCATTTCCAGAGTTTCAGAAGTCCCTTTCCACTCCACAATACAAACACTGTATTAGTCCCGCTCAGCCACTAAGCAATGGGAGAAACCATACAGTTCATTTCTTCCTGAGCTCCAGGACTGCTAGTCGCCACGGACAATTTGCTGAGCGGTGAGAGGCTTCCCTCGGAGGGCCAGCACAACTCTGTCCCCCCGCCTTACCTGCAAAGCTCTGCAGGAACTGCTGCTCTCAATGACTTTTACAGACAAGCCATTGTGCCTGCAGTTGGTACGTATTTTTCAACATGTTCTTTTCTTTACCTAAAAGAAACTGTCTTACAAACAAATATTCATATACAGAATTTAATTAACATATTTAAGATGGACAAACTTGACCTTGAGACTGCTCAGTCACCCCCCACCGTAACTCCTCCCTTCCTGAACTCACGTTTTGCACCTGATGTCTACCTAGGCGGACTGTGATCGCACTCTTAGTGTTTCACTCCTCCTTCTTCTGGACAACAGGGCATGTACATCTGAAATCACAGCATTTGCTTAAATTCACAAGGCCTGATTTTGATTAAACTAAATCAGCCTTATTGTATGGGAGGCCTCTGGGGAGGAAGGAAATACTTTCAGTTCTTTATCCCTGTAAATTCAATTCAGACGAGGTGAGTGCAATCCCAAAGAAGTCTGAAAGGTAGACTGCAATCCCAAGAAGAAAAATTAATTGGCAAATTTCTTATGCATCCAGGTACAGCAGGCCCATAGCGAAGCTGGAAGATGAAAAAGGCTTGCACGATCAGCGTACAGAGCATACCCAGCATTCCCAAGACATCTTGAAAAACAGATTGTACGAAGGTGAAGTACAAGGAGTTTCATTTTATTTATTTACTTATTTTTGAAAGCAGGCAAACAAGAATTTTATTTTATTTCACTGAAGTCCTAACTGTATTTGTACCTACTTGTATTTCATTATGTTATTCTCAAAGAGAACAAAGATCTCTACACCAGCAAGTTCAGCTTTAGGTCTTTTGATGTAACTGACAGCTGTTCTTCTGTACGCATGAAGAAGTTCTGGTTTGTATTGGCTATGCAAAGTGGAGCAGTTCCCCTGGACAGATGAATTTAGACTGGGGACACAAAGATACTAATTGCTTTTATGTTCATTCTTTCTTATTAATTTAGCAACAGCAAGAAGTGTAACATTTGCATTCACAGTTTCAGATACTCTGTACATCAAAAGACATCCCTGAAACATAAAATATGCTTTGAAATTTAAATATAAGCATAAATTTTATTCATTTCCCTAAGCAAGAGGGACCATCCCAAATTCTGGGAAATTCCACACCCACATCATGAGGCTTCAAAATGTTTATTTCTTCTTCATTGCCAAAAAAATCCGCTATTCCAAACACTACCGGTGTTTCTAAACCTTTTCTCCTTGTCAAGGTCTGCCGTTTCTTTTTACCTTGCAAGCTCTGAGGAGGTTGATCAGAAGAATTTATAGACCAGCGGAGAAAAGCACCTAAAGGTTTAGGCCCAAGGTGAACAAAGCCAGGCCGCAGTTCCCAACAGCACCTACTCTTCTGTTTGCTTGCTTTTTTAGAAACAAACAGAAGAAAGGAAAAAGGTTATCGAGCAGTCTAGAAGTACTGACAAGACACTGAACCTACTTCTCTATCTTCTTCAAACTCAGGTGATGACAAGGTACAGCAGGAGCATACAAGGACCTTTCAAGGCCACCTGGCTCAAAATGGCCCAAACAGCACCCACCCCTCAGAAGCCCTGGTAGCACTCACCCATCTCTGCAACACGAATGTCATGAAGACTAAAGTCCTTTTTTCTTGCACCCATCTACCCTCCAACTAACTTGACTGAGGTCCTACTAGACACTAGCAACCTGATGACATAGCTCTTTGTTTCCTCCTATTGTCATAATATAATTGTTCAGATTTAAAGTGAAGAGTGGTTGGGACATACCATCTTAATCCAGGAATGCAGTGGAGCAGCAGTGATCCTTGGGACTTTGCTTTCTCCCTGTTTTGTAACACCAAAAACAACACTGAACCCCGCAGGAATTTTCTCTTGAAACAAATTCAGGATTTAACATAGTTATATTAAAGATCAGAAAAACTCAGTCAATAGGCATTTAACCTGTTTCTTGGACTTGCACAAGGGTTTAATCTGTGTAATAACATATAATACAATGCTAACTAGTATTTAATCACATGACAAGCAGGAAAGAAATGCAAACTTTTCTGAGTGAATGAGATTCCAAAAAAGCAAATTTAAAATTCTCAAAGAAACTGTACTGTCCTCTGAGGGAAAACATTTTGCAGTCTTTACAGACTGCACACTCACTGCATTATCTGCTCCCACCATACGTCTTTCCATTACAATTCATTATATATTCTTCTTTTAAAGCCTTCTGTACACAAGCACCTCATTATAGCATGCAAATTCTTTGGTTGTCAACTTCACCGGTGTGGGCGAGCTGTATTAAGTAATGCTGCTTCCCCCACTTACTAAATGAAACATATTAAAATAAATCATTGAAAGATAGAAAGAAGCAGGAACTAGAAACCAGAAAGAATTTGAACCTCCTTTTGCAATACATCAATTTTGTATCATTTCTCCTAGCCATCTATTTGCAAAGAAGGCAGGCTTGTATACTTGGATGCAGCAATAAAATTAAAACAGTTCCAAACAGTACATAGATTTTACTTGCCAAAAAGTCTTTGTAGATGTACACACATCTACATTAGGCATATGCGTTTTAATTATTCTACTCCAATTTGCCTAAAGGCCTGTAGGGTTATGCTTAAACTACATGCATAAGGCACCTGCACACACATGCACTAACGGTGTCTGCAGGAAGGCTGAATTACCTCCCAGCCTGTTACTGCAGGATCACAAAGCCTGTTGAGAGCCTGTTTACAAAATGAACACCAGAAGCTGACCAAACTAATTTTAAGACTCCAGAGTTCAGCTTCTGCCTATTGGATATTTGCATCATAAATGCTGATATTGTTTTGACAGAACTATTCCCCCCCCCCCACATACCTCAAACTGCTACGATTGCATCAGACAGCTGAAGAGAACAAGACCTGTACATTCAACATTGACTTTCAACTTCAAATACATTTTTAACTGAGAGGATATCATATTTTTCTTGAATATCGTTCATTTAACAGATACTGCATTGAACAGAAGTTTCTTTCATTCTCATATATGGCCATAGTCAAGGGTCGGGGGGAGGGAGGAGGTCACAAGCATACTTGCAGATTTTCTTTACAACAGTTTAATCTGTGAACTCTTGGCATCAGCAGGCCAACAGCTGTAGAAACCTAATTTCATTTGAAACCCTATAGGCAAATATTTTTGCAGTCTCCAAAAGCTACATCAATTCACACAAACTGTGAACAAGCTGTTGCAGACAAAGGAAACCTGCTTATACTCACAAAAGCTCAACGCATGTGATTCAAGTCATGTGTAGTAGGGAAACAATCCCATTAATATTCCATTCAATATTTTGGGAAATAATTAGTATGTGCTCATTTTCAAGTAATTACTTAGCAAAGCTGTTTGTGCAAATAATGCAAAACCAAGAGGAACTCTGCAGAAAGCTCAGTCTGCTGTTAGTTCAAAACAGTATTAGCATATTGTACAGGAGAGCAAACCAGAAGCACTGAAGAAGTAAAGCACCATACGAATCAATGATTTGTTTGTTTTGGAGTAAATGAAGCAAAATACTGCAGATATATCAATCACTGCAGGAACTTCCCACAAGAAGTCATAGCAAAGTCTACTATCTTGATCTGGAGGAGGAGCAGGTTTCAGTCCATCAGAAGATGCATCTGGTTACCTACATCTTACAAGAGTATTAAACAGATGCTGTGGCCTCTACAAATAGGTGAAGCAGCACTGGATTTTTTAAATCATTGAAATCAGCTATCTGTCTGCATATTTGAGCATTTAAATATTAAAAGTTACTAAATAAGCAAGAAATTCCTGCAGTTTCTACTAAACAAGTCAGTTATTCTGGAGAAAACTGACCTCAACAGGTAACCAAATCACCATCTTCTTACTGGAAAAAAAAAGATTAACGACATTTTATGGGAATGACAATTTTTTGAAATACTGTATCACACCTCTGGCATAAAAGTATTCTTTATTCTGAGGTAAATAAAAATGTGTATTCCCTAACTTCAGAAGGCAAACTATATGCTAGGAAAATTCTACATTTAGGCCTGAAATTAAAAATGTTAAACTAAGACAGAAAGCCAAGTAGGGGGAAAAATTGGAGCATTTGTAAAATAGGAACTGATTGCCAGCCTTGAACAACACACTGATGCTCTATGTACCTATCCTCTCATAACCAATGAGAGGTTTTAACTGGAAAATATCCAAATAAATTTCTTACTTAAATAAATAAAAAATATTCATGTTTTACCAACAAAACACAGGTGATTGAAAAAATCTGCATTTGTAACAGCAGGTTTTTAGTAAAGCAGACTTTCCAAATTGCCTAATACTTGCCAAGCTTGAATGTACTGAAGCTCAGCACTTGGATTCCATAATGTTTTAGTGTTAAAAACCTTCTAAACAGAAAGTTTCTTCCTAGCCCACTCATTCTGATTAAAAATCTGGTAGTATGAAAGATTAATTTACAAAATGCACAGCTGGAAATGGTCGTTTTTATGACCTGCTGTGCAATTATCTCATAGAACCCCTGATTCAACCAAAGCCTTTGCTGCTCTTAACCAGCTACCCAACCCAGTGAATCCCCCAGCCTTCATCATCTCTTTCAGTTGAGATGATCCAGAAACACATTCCTTCCCAAGTTCTAAAAATCATATTATAAAACAGCAACAGCTTCCAGGAGAGTTACAAATTTATTACTCAGGAGACAACAGCTATCACCACCTGGTTACACGTACTTGGTACAATGCTCTTGAGCGTGCTTTCAGTTCTCTGAAGTTCTAAAAATGAAGCTGTGATTTTAGCATCCAACAAAGGTGATTTGAGGACGCGAAATATTTTACTGTTTTAATGAACTTTCAGCTCATCTCTCCAACCTTTCAGCCTCCTTCGCATCCATTTCACATCCATTTTATTTTCACAAGTTGGTTTGTTTTAAAAATTCTAGCCCCAGGAGTAGTAGTGACCAGTATTCACGCAGGCTACTGTTTTCCACTGACAGCTTTTGGTCAAATACTTATTTCATTGCTCATCTATACAGAACCAAGACTAGCAGCCTTAGCTTGTTGTGAATTTCAAATGACTATATTAAATACCTCTGATATTTTTTTTCAGTCATTCCACTGAGATGTGTTTTCTTGTGTTTATCTGCCAGGCATTTACAAGTCTTGACGTATATCAATGACCATGTTGACACAGCCTGATATCACAGCAGCATCATATATTATGTAGCAGTAGGCATCAGAAGTCAAAAAACAGGAATAGGCATTTCCACAGAAGTACAAAGATCATTCAGCCCTGGCCCTGAGGAATCAACAGCTTATATCACAAGCATTTGTTAAAGGAACAAAAGAGGAGTTCAATGCTTCAGTTTTATACAGTAACACGGGAAGGCGGACAGAGGACAAGCATTCTGACTAATTTTGTTCCATCTCTATCTTATTTTATCAAATTATGTATGCTACTAGGCCTCCACATTTTGATGTTAAAGAGTGAGAAAAAAAATTAAAAAATGATATGCCAAGAAGAGTTTTAAGCCAGGAACTGTAAAGTGCAATACTCAAATTAAGCAACAGCAGTTTCATTCAGCAAGGCAGACAATGTGGTGCTACACAAACTTGCCAGTTCTCTGCCACCTGTCAATGCTTCACTTTTACCATTTGCTTTGTCTGACAGCTGACCCTGAGATCCATTCTGTCTGTAAATTCTTTTTAAAAAAATCTCTAACTACGGAGATACTCTGATGCTTATCCTAAGCGCCCATTTTTCCAGATCCATACTTACAATGGAGCACATACCATGCACTGAATAAAATTAGCATAATAAAGAAGTTGGTGCAAATTAAAGAATACAGTGTTATATCTAAGCCTTACTGCACCTATGAACTACAGAAGACATTAGCAAATATTTAAATGGGTGAAGTTCCATCTGTTCTCACTTCTTCCACAGACCAAGCTACTCCACTGCTCACCAGTATGAAGAAGGAACACCTTACAGGGGAAGCTCTGTTAATATCTCTTGCTATATGGAGCCCTCTTTGCCTCCTAAGCTGTACAGGAAAGAAAAGTGCAGCTCATCTGTCCCAGACTGATTAAAAGGTTTAATCTTGTGAATGGAGGAGGATTTTCAGGTATTCACAGCGCTATGAGCCCCAAGCAGCCAGCACACAAGAGGGCAGAATTAGAGAAGTAGTAAATCAGAGTTGAAAGGCAACAAAACAAACCAATAAACAAAAAAAAATATCCAAGAGATATTAAGTAAGGTGGCAAACTTCCAAGTTCCACTATTCCTCTAATCTTCCTGGCCTGCTAAGAGTAAATTAATTTAGATTAGTAGGGGATTTCACCTTCTTTCAAGCATCAGTAATCTACCACAACTACAGAGAAGATGCCTGAGTGTTTCTGCTTGCATTGAATTTTCATGTTGATGTGCCTTGCTCACACCCTTAACATCTGATCAAAACACCACAGCTGAGTCACGATGGAACTCTGCTCCAAGTCAGACTGGCAGAGAGCCACTGAGATTTACAGAGACATATTTTTCCACATCCTTACTTAACATCTGAATGGTAGTGATGCTTACTAAGCAAAACCCCCTCATGAAACAGACCACTGCAGAGACATTTATCCCCCCAACCCCGACCTTCTCTTTTTTTGAGGCTAATGATTCCTTCACGATTCCCAAAACCCATAAGAGATGTTTCTAAACATCTCAGAGTGTATGGTTTGTGGTTGCATACTGGCATGCAAAGCAGACAAATCCCACTAGACCAGCCATGTACCACACACTGTTGCAGTAAACGTGATCCTAGTCCACCTCCAGCAAGAAAAAAACCAGCCATGAATGGCAGAGATCATTTCACTGCAACTGAGAACAGAATAATTCAAACTGTAAAATTCAGCTGCTCTGGACTCTGCAGACCTTACACAACTCTGTTTCTTCCTCTTTTGGAAAACTTGCTGTCTGGTTTGTATTGAATCACAATGTTTGTGTGTCACAGAAGAATTGGGCATCGTAAGTCAGTTACAGTCTAGAAGTTACCATCAAGTAAAAAAGTAAAATCCATCACTAAAGCATTCTGAAGGTACTCAGCAAGTCACTGTAGCTGTTAGCCACACATTTCTCCATCCCATTCAAACCACAGAGTGAGAAGGAAACCTGACAGCAACTACTTATTCACTGCCATGAGAAATAAAGAAATAATAAAATCACAGCATGAATCTAAGCACATTTACTTAATTAAAAATTGGAACTCATTTTAGAATTTCATTTTTTAGAGTGCTACACAGAAACCTTACGTTATTTATGTATTTTTTCCAATGTACATATGGTGCCCAAAGACTGTGATATGAATTATGTGGTAGACCGTTGCAGACAGCAAAATGGTCGAAAAGCCTTCTGCACCACTGCTGATGCTGACAATTCTGCTTAACACTTGGATGTCCCCTTACCTGGCACGATCAGCAAAGAACACAGTAAAAGGTAGCAATCTAGTCCATGGTTAGCACTTACAGCAGTCCTTATACAGTCACAGAATTGTAGAATGCTTTGGGTTGGCAAGTGACCCATTCACCTCAAGTGTCTCTACACCCTCCTGATTAGCACAAAATATACCTCTTATAGTTCTTGCTGTCACAGAGCTCACGTCAAGGTTACACGTGTACGTGACACAGAAATGAGAAACTGGCACATTCCTTGAGCCAAGCCCAGCAAGCACCACGTGCACCTCAGGAAAGAAGTTCTGCAAGGAATCGCTGCCCAAGAGGAAAGCTCTCCAGCAGCCAGCCACCCTCCCAGCACCCTGGCTGGAAGTCACCTGCAGTAAGGGGCTGTATTTGCTTGTTTTTCCATCTGTAGAAGCTCAGAAAGGAAATGCTCAAGGCAAACTGAGATTCTTGAGCAAATTTTAATGAGGAAAGGGTTTCAGTGGTGCAGAGAGAACTTTGCTACACCAAAAAAATGGAGTGGAAAAATAAAAAGCTTTTTCACTAAAAACTTTTTGATGAAGGATTTTATACTTCTGAAAACTTTGTTCTGTTTGTATCATGTGTAGTGTCATAAGGGTACAAACTTGGTGAACTAGAAAGTGCCAAAAGATATTTTTCAAGATGTTAGACAAAAACTTGTCTAAACAATCTCACAGATACCCAAGAAACCCATGTTTAAGTCTTTTCTTTCTTTTCCGTTTACAGAAATCCTCTCAGAGATTGGTTGCTATTAGCTCTTTTGAATTCCTTTCTCTGTATATGTATTTTAATTGAATACTTTTCATTCCATTCTGTACTGAATCAAAATACTGAAGTCAAATTCATTGAGCAGTTGCAAGTGCCCTGACCAGCTGAAACAGATGAAGAACTTGCTAACCAAGCAGTGCTAACATAACTCACCAACTTGCAACCACTGCAACCATTCTCTCCAATGTCAGTAGAAAGATGCTTTAAATACAGCATTAATTCTATTTTGATCTATTCTTCCCAGTGAACTAGCTTGGGATTTTAGAATAACATTTATGTTAACAACCAGAAGCCAGATGTGCTAAGTGATTAAAAGTACTTTATAATGTGGTTAGCTTCTGCATAAACTTAAATAGTCTACATTGGACTCTAAAGGAACTTCAGAACACAATTTGACATGGAATTTTATGAACAGCCAAATCATAAAGAATTAACACATCATCTTTACAATTCATGTTTCCTGATAAACTTGGTTGAAAACTCTGATCTCACATTCCAGATACCTAGATTGCAGTACAGCTACTGACAGCTTCCACTTCAGAAATGAACTGCAAAGAATAAGAAGCATTTTTATTCAAAATGAACAAGGATGAGAAAATATTGTTCTGAGGTAACAGGAGTTTTCATGCTACTAAAATTCTGAAATATGTTACTTTAGAAGCTTTGTTACTGTACGAATTTTTACAAATAGTTGCTATATACAACCAATGCTTAAGCATGTTCATGCGAGTTTGTTATTCAGCCTTAAACTAAGAACAGATTTTCAAGATGAGAAATGCCAAAGCTAAAGATTTGCACTTGCTGTCCTAAACTGCCAGAGTAAAAATAGCAGTCCATCCTCACTTCTCCCACGAGGAGCTTTGCAAAAACACATTCTACCCTGTCTGCTTTACCTCTGGAAATATTTATTACAAAAATTCTAAGCTGCATGATTGAATTTTTCTGAGTCATTTTTTTCTTTTCCTCTACATGCTCAAGGATACCTTTCTCATCTAAAAGCTATTCTAGTCTCTTCCTATCCTAAGGGCATAACTTAGCACAGCCATAGGAAACTCGCTTCCTTCCCACACTGGTTATTTTTCTCCCTAATAGATGCAAAGACTGATCTCTGACAAGACATTTAGTCACTGGGAACGGGACGGGGACGGAGGGAGCAGGAGCCCTTTAGCACACTTTGAGAGATTAAAGGAAAATGCTGATTCAGGCCGGGCCAACTGTCAAACAGCTCTCCTACAGGATGTATAACATCCATAACTTCGTCTCAGTGCTACACGTTACAAATCACTACACTTTGTCTTAGAAGAGAAAGAAAGTACCTGTTACATTCAGCTATTGCCATGGAAAATACTGAAAAATCATCAATTGCATTGGCCAGCATTTAGCACGCTGGGAGCTTGGCATCTCCTCCGTGCTTCAGCGAGCCTCCGAAAGGAGGTAACCGCAGACCTCAGGGAAGTCTGGCAGCGCGTCGTTCACCCCACGACAGCGCTGAAAATGCACTTCTGCACGGGTCGCTGAGAGCGAAGGAACTCAAGGTGAACAGCGCCATGACTTTGTAGCAGCCGGTAATACTGACCAGCGCGTGGCTGACACAATACCAGAGGAGTAACGCTTCATTGCAGAGTGATTGTCACGCCGCACACAGCCTTGGAGCTCTTAGTTAACATGGGTGTCACTTCTTCCCATGTCAGGGGCATCAGGAAAAGGCCACAAGCAAACGCAGAAAACACAGCCTCACATCAAAGCCAGCTGCTGCCCATGCGGCACCTCCGCACACCAACTGTAACCAGCTACAAGCACCTCAGAAATCCTAAATAGAAAGTGTACATATTTTTAAATAATTTGTTACATCCCAAATGTTTCTGCACAATGCCTACACGCTTCTGTTCTGTGAGGTTAAATCAGAAAATGTTATGGTTTTTAAGCTTTCAAGAGAGGAAGTAATTTCATTTAACCACGTATGGTTAAAGAAGGCTCGCAGACTGCATCTTGCAACTTATTTTGCTAGTTTTGCACCACCTCTGAACTGTAAAAACATTGTTCCCCCTTTACAGATGAGGCTGGAATGAAGCCAGATTTGCCATCCGTTCATATTACTATTACAGCAGATAATGAAACCTCAGGGCGAAATAACAGTAGCACATACTGAAAAGTAATATTCCCCTTTTCAGACAGCAGACAAAAATACTGTTCCCCGCATTTGCTTGAGGAGAATTTTGAACATCACAGTATTGTAAACAACTGAACTGAACAGCAGCTTCCCAATCATCTAAAACTAGCTACAAATCATATCAACACTAGGTAAGTTCTTACTACAATTTCCAATGTCAGCATTTCACTTAAGACGAGCTCTCACACTGTCAATATTGTTTCAAATGTGTTCAAGGTTTCACTAAGCTTTTCGAGATAAAGCAGCCCGTTTCAGTTCTCTCCTTCGCTGCAAGAGGAAGTTACAGTATCCTTGGCTACAACCTTCACTCTCATAGACTACGCAAAAGATTTCCTACAACAGATCTTATCTAACCTTCTTTGAAGTAGCCAGAAGTATGTCATTGGATGATGCACAGCATTTCTTGTTTCTATTACTCAAAGGTTACTCAGTCCACAGCTTATGGGATCAAAGAGATGAAAAGGTCAGACATTACAGCAAAGGAAAAAAGTGTTATGTTTCTACAACTGCTGCCTATAGCCCTTTCTAGTGATTGTATATTACTACATCAAGACTATTGTTCAGACTTTGAGAGCAAATTGAGAACTAGAGGGTTTTTTTTTGTTGTTTCCCTTGCACATACAGCAGCAAATAGCCATAAAGAAGAGGGTAATTATGATACATGTGTGTGCTAACATACAAAGTCAAAATAATGATGATGAACATTACTGACAGTCCTTATATATTATCATCAGCTTAAGACAAAGGAGCTCAGCAGTACTGATTAGGCAGTACAATAGGGGACCAGCAAAGACGATCAATACAAATCATCTCAAAACCACTACCCTGCATCTGGTGCCAACATTTCAGTTATTATGGGAATAAATACTTCTCGAATAAGCTAACATTTCCAGCAGATTGCGTCTTTCTCAGTTGACCTTCAGCCGCAACGATATCCCCCAACCCCTTCACCACCACATACACAAAGAAACTAATGGTGGGGCTAGAGAGAAATCCCACAGTCCCAAAGCTGTGCCTGCCGCCACTACTAACCCCTAAAGCAAGAATGGAGGCCAATGAATTTAACTTCATATCCCACAGACACCTGCAAAGGCCAGTAATACATACCTATCTTTCTGTCTAATCCGTTTCTCTCTAGAGAATAGCATCTGCTCAATTTCACTTGTAAAAAAACATACATGTAATTCTGGTCGCAAGGATTCCCATTTTGTTGTGAAGCTCTATACTGGAAAAATACTGCTATTACTAATGCATTGAGTCAGTTATCTGCTTTAGAGCCTAAATTGCATTACTTCTAAGCCTGTGGTCCAATCTGTCCCTAGAAATGCAGTTTATTTTTCTCCACAAGTAAAAAAAAATAAAAAAGTAGCGCAAATATATTTCAAATGCAGATAAAACAAAACAGAACTCCGTTCCTAATTGCATTAAGAGGAAACAGAAAGGACAGATTGTCTGAGACAAAAACACCACGTAAGATCTTGCTAAAGCAGTGCTGGCTGACGTGGTCGGCCCTTTCCTTAAGACGTTTCATCCACAGTTAAGCCTTGAACAGTAAAGAGTATTTATGACTATCAACACTGAAGGAATCATTAAACAAGGCAAGAAAGCAAAACATGCTGCAGAAACAGCCCACAGTATACGTGCATAGCTGGGAGGAGTATGAGCACCCAAACCCTCTTTCCTACGCACTCTTCTCAACAGGCTGTAAACTGAAGACACTCACACAATGACCATGCAGAGGTTTGGTGTTGGGCTTGTTTGTTTGTTTTTTTCAATACAATACAATAGCCAAAGAGTATACACAGCTACAGTCTGACTAAAAAAGGAAACGATATGGGGCTTTACGATACTGCTCCATGTTTTCTACTCACATTAAGACAGAAAGCAGTGATTATATCATAATTACATTTCTAAGCACACACCACTGCTTTTCAAGGCCCACCTCCCAGTCCAGACAAGAAACCAGCACAGCATGGACGCTGTCAGCACCACCTCCCCGTGGAGCACACGGAACAAGGATGAGCCAACCGTACCCTGCGGTGCATCAAGCACGGCATCGCTAGTCAGTCGAGGGAAGTGATTGCGCCGCTCTGCTCTGCACTGGTGCGGCCTCACCTCCAGTACTGTGTGCAGCTCTGGGCACCACAGTACAAAAAGGACATTAAACTGTCGGAGAGTGTCCAGAGGAAAGCTACTAAGATGGTGAAGGGCCTAGAGGGGAAGACGTATGAGGAGTGGCTGAGGTCACTTGGCCTGCTCAGCCTGGAAAAGAGGAGGCTGAGGGGAGGGAGACCTCATCATGGCCTACAGCTTGTTCACGAGGGGGAGTAGAGGGGCAGGCGCCAATCTATTCTCTTTAGTGACCAGTGATAGGACCTGAGAGAATGGTGTCAAGCTGCGACAGGGGAGGTTCAGGCTGGTCATCAGGAAGAGGTTCTTCACTTGAGAGGGCTGTTGCACACCGGAACAGGCTCCCAAGGGACGCAGTCATGGCACCAAGCCTGTCAGAGTCTAAGAAGCATTTGGACTGTTCACTTAGTCATGGGGTCTGAGTTTTTGGGTGGACCTGTGTGGTGCCAGGAGTTGGACTCGATGACCCTTATGGGTCCCTTCCAACTCAGGATATTCTATGATTCTATGAGACAGCTGCTGGGGAACCACATCTCACCGTGCACGCGTGCTCCCATGCCTGATCCTCACCACAGCAGTTTTCAGCACAGCCTTGCACCACGATGAGGAAAGGATGGTTGAGCCACAGTATGTGGTTTGAACTATGTATATATCTATCAGTTTTGAAAGGTGATGTTCTGCTGAACAAACGTTGCCCAAGGACTTTTCCTAGCTTTGTTTCTCAACACTTAGCTCACAGTCAGCTGAAAAGTGAAGTGGTTGTGCTGCTGAGGCACAACTTCACTCATGGTACCCACGTAAAACTTTCCTTCCTTCCCAGCAAGCACTCAATTCAAAAGCAAAGAATTAACACAAACAGAGGAAAAAGAAATGATGATAATAAAATCCAGCAATACAACCCAAGCCAGTTAGCTTAAAAGCTAGACTACAGTAGGTGCTAGATTTTTTTTAGAACAAAATTCCTGCCATTTTCAGCTTCTTTTCCTTTAGAAAAGTCTTTTTCACCCTCTTTTATTCTTGTATACATTCTTCATACCCTTATTCTATCTACATAGATATATACATAATATACCTGGTCTGCCTGGCAAAGAGAAAAGACCAAGACACAAGAATTTTTATGCATGCAAAAGTGTACTGTCTACAGAACAACATCCCCTGCATGGTGATGCAAGAGAGAAAATTTTATAGCAAGCTCTTAAAAAAACACAGTATCTTTGTCGGGCTAAGCACATATAGTTCATTAAAGAGAGAAACCAGCTTTGACAGCTACAGCGTTTTCTTTGAATATAGCAAAAAATATATATAATTTTAAGCTTGGCTCATGCAAATAGCTCAGTTCAGTTACTAATTTATAATTTATTCAAAACTGATGAACCCACAGGAAGTTGCAGAAACAGAAGAACATATTTTCCAATCCATCAGTAAAATGAAAGTGTGATCTCCTTGTCCACAAGCAAATCTGGGGGGACATGGGTAAGCAAAATCAATTAGATCTAGTTCCTCCACTACCAATACCTCCCTTTGGGTAACTAAATTTTGAAGGGTGGGGTTGTTCTTACAAATGTGGTATTTTTTCCTAAAGATATTCATCAGATCATGAAGGCTTCCTCATGAATCTCTTCTAGGCTGGAAAAGATGACCCTGGGAGGTCATCTTGTCCAAGCCCCTGCACCAATTCTGTTTAGATTACTTCACTGTGTTTAAAAAAAAAAGTTAATCCAGGTTGGCTCATTACATGATTTTTCTTCAATTTCTTCTAGCTGTACTAGATACTCTACATCCTAAAAACAAAGAACTAAGCTTTCAAAGAGACTGCCTGACCAGCCTGTGCAACAATATTTGTAGAACCAGAGTGTTCTTGGACAACAAGCATTGCTCTGAAACGTATCTGGCAACAGAATCACGTTTTCCATTTATGAGTCTGAGGACATGCAACGAAACCTTCCTGATGAACACCACAAAAAAGCTGAATATATTCTTACAAACCTCTTGGATCAGCACAGTTAACAGCACAGTCAAATGTCATGAGACAAAACATTTCTGGCAGGGAATTTCCTTATGGACTCTTTGAGAAAACTAAGCCATCTGCTTAGTCAAAAATCAATCCTGATGAGATTACATGAAACAGGATGCATCCAACCACTTAGGTATTGTAGAACAGTATTTTGCCAGTGGTTGAACTCAGGGTAACAGGATTCACTAGGAAAGTTCTGAATTTATCACTATCAACGAAGAGTCTAGATCATCATTTAAAAGTACCAACCCAGGAGAAAGAGACAGAAGATAAAAAGGAGAAGTGGAAAAATCCTTTAAAGATGCCTTTTTTCAACAAGTGTTACAAAGCATTTCTGCCAGTTTAACAGAAAATGAGTATCTGGCAAGATAGCAATGCAGTGTTTACTCATCTGCAAATCATATGAGTATGTACAAGTGGACTAACTTGTGTTTTGATAGAGACAATGCAACGTCAAAGATTTTCTGGAATCTCAGCACCTTACAGCAAACATGTTTATCCACAATTAACCTTATTTTCTAAGCATTATTAGTAAAATCTAATGATGCTTTGTAGCAATGAGTGTTGTTCTGCAACAACATTTAGTCAATAACTCAGCCAAAAAAGATTTACCATGTCTTTCTGACAGCAAATGTTTCCAGTCATTTTTGATATTGCTCATTGTATGGAAACTAACATTTCTATCACTTAGATGTAAATGATTTTAGACATTTGGAAGGGTAATATGCTGGAATATATGACAGTTGCAAATGCTATCTTACACGTTTTGAAAGATCTGTATTCTCTCAATATTCCTCTTTTCCACGAAACATCAAGCACCGATTCTGCTCCATGGCAGCTTCTGGCTGAAAGCCCTGCTAAAATAGATATTCTAGCTCTTGCCTAAAATTACAAGTGATTTTAACAGACTTCTTGTTTCAGAAAAGACAGAAGAGAGGCAATATTGGCTTAGTGTTTTTGACATCCTGCACTGTCAAGAACTAAAAACGTACCTTGTAGTAAGAAGCTCTACACAGAATTATATGGTAAAACAGTATAGGAAGCTCCTTCCTTTGTGTACATCATGTCTTCAACATTAATTCTACTATTTCATTTTCCCTTTTCTATTGCATAGTATTTGATGTGTCCTTATTCCTGTGTGACTAAAAGTGAAGCCTAGTCAGCAACCACCGAGAAATGTAGCTCACTCACGAAAACAAGCAAAAAAAAAAAAACAACTGCAGTGTCTCTTTATGCAGCAATGCTGAATTTCATCACTAAGAGATCCTCTTCATCTTCTGAAAAGATGTACCAACCCTAAAACGCAATGAAATGAAAATGAACGAGGAATCAGCCCAGCTGATAGCACCTGCCTTTGATTTCCTCCACCCATTTGCGTAGCTCAACACACGTTTACTTCCCCAGCCCTTCTAAGGCTCCTCTTATCCTTTTTTCCAAGAAAGGACCCTAGCTGGGGAAGCTGACAAGAGGTTTTCTGACCAGCTGCTGTGGTTTTGGCTGGGACAGAGTTAATTTTCTTCATAGAGGCTCATGTGATGCTGTTTTGGATTTTTGATGAGAACAGTAGTGATAACACACCGATGTTTCAGTTGTTGCTGAGCAGTGGTTGCACAGCGTCAAGGCCATTCCTGCTCCTCACGCTGCCCTGCCTGTGAGGAGGCTGGGGTGCACCGGGAGCACCTTGCGGGACGCGACACAGCCAGGGCAGCTCGCCCAGGCTGGCCAAAGGAATGTCCCATACCATGTGGTGTCATGCTCAGCAATAAAGCTGGGGTAAAGAAGGAGGAAGGGGGGACATCGGGAATGATGGTGTTTGTCTTCCCAAGAAACCACTCCACATGACGAGCCCTGCTTTCCTGGAAGTGGCTGAGCACCTGCCTGCTAATGGGAAGTAGCAAATGGATTTCTTGGTTTGCTTTGCACAGCTTCTTCTTTACCCACCAAACTCTCCTTACCTCAACCCACAAATTGTCACACTTTTATCTTCCCAATTCTCTCCCTCATCCCACCTGGGCAGAGCAAATGAGTGGCTGTGTGGTGCTGAGCTGCCTGCCGAGCCTAAACCACACCAGTCTCACCCACCAGACATCCACATGCCCTGACACAGCCAGGACACATTCTGCAGAGCCCACGGTCCCTGCATGCACCTGCCACGTGTCCCCAGGCAAGCTGTCATCTCTCTGCTATCCAGCAGCAAAAGCTCACGGGGACTAAGGCAGGAGGTCATATACACAACTCTGGAAGCAGCTTTCAGAGCAGTGCTGATGAAGGTCACTAAGCTTCCCACTCCATGACTGTATATCAACAGCAGAAAAAGAAATTAGGAAGTAAATGAAAATATAATTAATTTTTCATTCTCGGGATCTCAGGATTTGGTAACATTATTGCAGCTTGTATGACTGCAGAAGTTTGGAAATAGTCTTAAGTCAGAAACTCCTAGGACACCAAAAGACTACATCTGCAGAGACAACCACGCTGCTGCACACAAGCACTGCTTTGAGATTGACACTTTTCTGAAAAAAAAGTTATGGTTGGGTTTATGTTTTAGTAAGCTGCAAACATAATTAGTGCTTGTAATAACCTGATGCAGCGTGTGATTGGTCTGTTGCCTGATGTACTAATTTTCCCTTTAAAGTCAGATCATGAAGTCTTGCCTTCTGATTCTACTTCGTTTGGCTTCAATTATTATTTTTAACTTAAATAATTACTTGTGCTATAGATACTACGACTATAACACTAACTAGAGAAACTTTCTGTACTTATAAGGCAATCTAAATACCCTGCTCTCCCTCTCCCCTGAGAAAGCTGATGAAGTGAGTAATGAGAAGCACTCCATGAAACATGGAGAAAAGACAGTTTGGCTCTTCAGATTTTCCCATGGCACAAGATGGTCCTTCTCTCTGGAACAAAATCTGACCTTTCTCAGGAGGAGAGGGTGGCGGGGAGAGCACTTATAGGCACAACCCACCTCCTAAGTCCACTTCACGTCCTAACAATGCACCTCCTTAACTACCAGTAGACCTTAGCGTGGACACAGCATGGACTCATCCACACCCCCGAGACTAGAATTTAATGGAAAAACATTTCAGAATCCAGCTCACCTCTTTTGCAGTATATAGGAAGAAAGATGAAAGGAAGGTGGGTGGGAATGATCATAACTACAGAAATTATGCATTATGTGAGGCAGTGAATATGCCTTCAGCTTTCTAGGAGTCACAGATGCACAGATTGCAAGTCCTGATTTAAAAATTAAAAAAGTATCTAAGCAGAGGTGGGGGGGATTTTTGTCTGATATTTTAATGTCTTACATAAGGGACAATTGAGTGAAAGTTGTGTCTAATATACTTCA
This sequence comes from Anser anser, assembly GCF_964211835.1. NCBI lineage: Eukaryota > Metazoa > Chordata > Aves > Anseriformes > Anatidae > Anser > Anser anser. The sequence continues at coordinate 53,329,398 of NC_139720.1, forward strand.
GATCATACAATGTCCTAACATTCCTTTCTGCCTTACACAAATGTACTTTTACTCTGATTTTACTCAGTGTCCTTCTTGGCTTTAGAAGTGTGTGTTCAGTTTAGTATTTTCTAGCAGAGCATGCAGGCAACAGTGTTATTTGTCTCCCTTTTCTTTATATGCTAGATAACCATAACATTTTTTTGACGTACAACCTTTTGCAGATGGTACTCCAAGAACAGTTCTCATGCATCTGTATATTACCTTCTTCCAGAAAATAGATTCTGGGGACATGCCGAATGACAGAAGTTTTTCCCCCTGTGGGCTAGATTTTGGCATTAAAAAGCAAATGCTGAGCCAGAAGTTTCCCTCTCTAACACAAGTGCAAATCCAATCCTGCCACCCCTCAAAATAAATTTAATTTATAGCAATAGGACTCAAAAACAGAACTGGATCCTCTGCTACCAGCCAACAAGTGACCCCATGTTTACAAGTACTCAGAATCCCTACGCTCTGAAATGTAGAAGGTGACCTTTTCCAGCTCAAATATCCGAGTTTCTGGCTGTTCCTCAAAACTGCCATTTTTATGCAGGTCTGAACTGGTGCCACTGTGAAAGCATAACCAGCCTTATACTCTCCTTCATTTGACTTATGTTGCTACAGAAGCATCTGCCGCCTTCTCTCTATGTAGGTTAGGATGAGATTTTTGTTTTACTTTTAAGGAAATAATAGCACAGCTATTTTTAAATTTCATATAGCTACTAGTTCAAAGCCATGTATCAAACCATAGTTTCTGAGCACTGTTGTTCTTACCGAAGGTGGGTTCAAATCAATTTCAAAACACTGTTTCAGACAGACTTTAATTATTAATATTTCTCTCATATTATTGCCATTTTAGTATGAAAGGATGTATTTAAGCGCTAGCTGTCAAGCCTACTGGCGCCATTGTGCTACCTGCCCGTGATTCCCTGAAGAGGAACATCATTAGAGCATCACCTTGACTTAGCTCAGCGCTCAAGAGGAAGAAGCAGGGGGGAACCACCCCATGCAAACATATGGGAACACGTGAAATAGAGGGTGGGAGTGGACTCCTGTATAACTCTGAACAGAGAAGAGGGCTTTCTCAATAAACGATCTGTGTTAGCGTAAGCAAGGGTGGAGCTAATGTTAGGCATTTTACTTCAGAATGATTATCTGACTTGTTTTTTGTCTCCATTCTGTGCAACACGCTTCCAGGCAACAGAAGATTGAGAGAAGCGTACCACTGCTAGCAACAACTGGAAGAGCCTATTACTACTCCAAAGGAGCTCAAGTTCACCGAAATGGTGGGATGGATGCACTATCATACCTCAGGTTTAAGGGCAGAGACATCCTAGATTGGAAACAAAATGGAAAACAGATCTCCTCCCTCCCCCCCCCAGTTTTATTCTAGGTCAATGCAAACGTGATTCCTCTTCACACTTCTGATAAATGTAGATTGTGGGCTAAATTGAATCTCATGCTTCACTCCCTCAGTTCATGAGAAATCGATCCTCCCGAGGAGCACCTGTCAAAAAGGCCGGGCCACCGCTGGGCAAGTGAGGGAGATGGCGGCGCCACGCCCCCCCCCCCTTCCGCGCTCACCTCCCAGCTGAGGGCCAGGCCACAACGCCCTCCTGCCCCCGGTCAGAAACACAATCTCTCACCCGCCAGCAAAGCACTCCTACCGCCAGCTTCAAAGGCTTTCCGGGGGTCACAGGGGCACCGAGCCTTTCCTGTTGAAAGCTCTGCCAGAACTTACTACATGTGCAAAGTCAGAGGAACATAGGAAAAAGAGGGAAGAGAGCTCGTAGGACTGCTCAGCCGCACGCCCGGGGAGCGGGGTAATCACCCAGCAGACTGGAACCTTGGCTCCAGTCCGATGGTTAGTGAATATATAAATAATTTTGCTAATCACTTTATGTAGCTTTATTTCTGAGCAGTACTGCAAGATTAAAATCTGCAGCCCGGAGCTGTGCAAGTCCCATTATTGTTAAAATCATGATACATTACAACTGCACAAACATTAATAAGGCTAATGCTATCACACAGCCGAATTTCTGAAATTAAATACATCTTTCACATGACAAATTCTCATTAAAAAAGTTCATAAGGGTTAAATAAGAATTCTGTAAGATGTCAGAACCAAAGATACAGTAAACAGTATGTATTTATATCTTACTACCATCTTTTCCCATAGCCCCAGAGAGTCACATCTGCACACAAAAGAAACAACATAAATGTCAACGGACCACTTCAGAGAAGGAATAAGCAGCAACACTGGATCCTAAATTCTTGTTACCCGAGTTATAAAGGACCATAATTTCAGCTGGGTTTCACTGCGGATCAGTTGCCCTGGGATGCTGAAGCCTATCTGACAGACTCCAGCTTTCTTTGGTGTCTCCCAGGACCTGTTTTTCTCACATCCTCCGCACTGCTTTGCCTAAAGCCTACAGGCATTATCCCACAAAAACAGTCATGCTGTTACCAGGCTTATTAGCGATGCCAAAGACAACAACATACTTCTGTCCTTCCAAATGCACCAGGGTTTTCTATCAGGTGTAAATCCCTACAAGATAAGGCTCAGAGTGCTGTCTAAGAACATGAAGTTTTCTTTCATATCAAAGCCTTCTTTTATATTTTTGTTCTTCTGCATGTTTGCCTTTTTAACACATCAAATTCTTTGATACTGTTCTGTGAAGACTGCAAAGAAAAAAATTCTACTTTTACTATTTGTATGTATGAGAAAAACAATCTCAACACAATGTTTTAACTCACTTAACCACTTCAGAGGAATTTTAAAGCAATACTGTATTTTCATTGTTTATTTCAAAGACACAGTAGAAAGTTAGGTGATGGGCAAACTTGAAAAGCACAAAACAAAAATAAGCATGGCTACTTTGAAAGAGTACCAAGTTCTTAAAATATTTTCCAATACACAACATGTTAGAACTTCAAGAGCCATAAATCACAGAAAGATGATTTGAAAAATGATGTGACTCAAAACAAACTTGTAATCATATCAAGCATATGAATCAACATGGGGGAGGGAGGAAGCATTATTATAATAGTAAGCTAACAATTGGATCAACTGTGTCAGACCATGAAAAAGCAGGGGAAAGTTGGGTTCTTACCTGAACAGGCTGCAAGACCACCACCAAAGGTTTCTCATTAAATACAGGAGTGGGCCAGGCATGATGTGATTGACTAAAATAACAGATTCATTTACATACTCCTGTCATGTGATTGACCCTCCCAACCTTTACATGGGCAATATTTATCCATGCGAGTTAATGACACCACTTCAAAGCCCTAAAAATGTGTCCCAAAATAGCCTTCGAATAGCCCAGCAAATCCAGCCAGAACTGCAAGTACTACCCATAGCAAATTCTATAATCTCTCCACTTTCCTGGCGCAAGCGGCTGATGACATTTAGCACAGCCTTTCCGAACACCTCAGTAAATGTTGCCCTCCCCATCAGAAACTCAGCTGTTTATTTAGACATAAGCAGGATACTGCTGTAACCAGGACCGCATCCCCCACCCACCTCAGAAGGAGGAACCAAGCTAGTTACAATTATTTTTAAGCAGAAACTGACAGCCAACTCCTGCTGTATTCACAGGTTCAGATGGGAAAAACATCCTCCCTAGGAGGAAAAAAGCTTTTACTAGTGGATCTCCTCTCTTCCTCCACCAACTCTAAAACAATATAGGAACAAAAACCATAGTTCCTGCTCAGCTATCATCTCCGGTGTAGATGTGTTCTCCTTAACCTTAAATACCAGACTACTCTGGGAACAACGGGTTCCTTCCGGAGCTGCTCCTCTCACCCTGACCTCCTTAACCCACAGAAAACAAACATCACCTGAGGTGGCCACAAGCCACCCACTCCTACACATCAGGAAAAAAACAGATACCTTTCAGTACCACCCGTCAGTGATCTCTGCCACCCACTTCTAGCATCGCCACAGGGCTGTGATAGCTGTTATCTTTGTTGCTGTCTTTAAATGGTGACTCCAGCACGAATCCTTTTTTTAGGGCTGGGAAGGACTTACTGTTCCACAAGACATGGAAGATCCCCCTCTCCTTCCACATCGGAGTACAAGGACTGCTGGAGAAGACCCAGGTTACGCTGTGCTAGAAGGTGACGAGTGCTCAGTGCAAGTACCATTTTAAGGACAGTTTCCTGACAGACATGGTGTGCCAGCTGAAAGTACAGGCAAAAGAATGTCTAGTATTGCAACGGCAAGTTTTGCTCCTATCTTTACTTGATCAGATATGAATGGAGCCCAAAAGGTACTCCTGAAAAAATGTGGAGGCAGTTCTTCAAAGAGGTGGATGTCAGTGATGGGCAAAAAAATGACATTAGCAAACAGCTCCCCAGACAACTTGCATCTGCATCCCATCCACTACCGCCTGCGCCTGAGAAGACCGCAACTTTAGGAGGGGACCTCAGCTATACCAAGACAACCTTCATCATTAAGGAATCTGAACTGCAGAATCAGGAGAAAACATACTAAGATTCTTCCTTCCCTTCAATTGTTATGAAAAGCTAAGCATCTACTAACCCAAATGCTTCCACCTTGGCAATTCTTCTCTATCTGTAAGTAAATTAACACTTCCTAATTCCACCTCAGTTGTGCACAGACTGCCATTATGTTGTCAATACAAGCTCTGACTGAAAGCAGTTTAACTCAAAACAGCCTGGAAGAGCTGGAAGCTCCAATACAGGAAAAAGTAAGTATTTGAGAAATGATAGTGGGGGAACAAAGCAAAAAAAAAGAGAGAAAAGGAAAAAAGATAAAAAGAAAAGCAGTTTTCAGACATTTTTATATAAAAGCCAATACACTTTAGCAAAGTTTTAAAGCCAGACATGTTTAATTTCCTTTTTTATTTGCTACCTCTGTTAAGGAGATGCAGGGTAGAATTCCCAATTTCTGTAAAGACAAAAAACAATTATCCCAAGTATTGCTTAACTCACTATTTTAAGTACAATCTTTGAACAGAAGCTTTCTTTGAACCAAAAACAAGCTTTTGATTTTCTTAGCTACAGTGTGGAAAGAAAAATAATAAATAAATCTTACTTCTGCACAGACTGCAAAAAATAGCCAAATTCTAAAGAAACTAGGGTCACATTTATCATGCATAATTTCTCACAATTTTTATCACTTACTATGCCTCTCAAATTTTATTGCAACAAAAATCAGCACTTTAAAAAAAATCAAGAAAGAAAACACTATAACCTCCTATTCAAGGTCAGGAAACATTTTATTAGCCCCAGACTTTTATTCCCAGCAGGAGAGAAGAAAAATGCAGTATGCGTTAATCAGATTGTAAGCACCTCCATATTATCAAAATATCAGTGCAGTCACAGACACCTCTTAGCCAAGTTTGCAATAATTCAAATACAGAACACGATTACAGAGAGAGAATTAGAGACTTCATCAGGCCTCCTTTTGCTCATTTAACTGAAACAGAAGAAAAGGATGGTATGAAAGGAAATGTTTAAGTCCTTCTATGACCTACAACCTCCTATCATGCTAATGCTCAGACCTAAAAATCAGAGGCAGAAATAGAACGCAGGAAAAATAACACTCCTCTTGAGTAAATTTTAATTTAACTTGACAGTTTAAAGTTTGTTCGTTGGTTTCAATGTAATTCACTTTCTATTATCATCAAAAACAGATTCAGTAAGTAGTAAGATGTTTTCTGGTAATTTTCAGACAGAGATTGCCCCAGGTAAGATAAAGTACAGAGGGTACATATTTATACTTAGCCAGAGGCTCAGACTTTTAAGAAAATGTTAAATAAATTCCCTTCCATAAGGTGTGCTGCTTGCCAGAAACCCAAAGAATACTCTCACCATGGATGAAAACAGAGGTTAAGGAGAGCACAGTCAACATAACTATCTCTTTCTAAAGCCTGGCAAAATACAAGGTCTTTGCAGCTCCATTTGTAAATAATCCTAGTTTGGGCTATTTCATACCAGTAAGAGGGAAAATGAAACTAAGTAAATTCCAAAGTGAAAAAAAAACCCTCAGAATCCAATAGCCCAGTGATCCTTCACAGAAAATTGATTTTTGTTGTTCTTTCTGAAAAGAAGTTCAACAGCTAGCATGTTGCTAGAGAACCTGCTTCTGAGAACTGATCTGCAGACTGTTTTGCAGACTTCATAGCAAGCTTTTTTCTTTTTTTTTTTTCCACTTATTCTTAGTGGTAGGGACCACCTTGCAATGGTAAGGAATACCATCAAGAAATAAAGCACTGTGTCCTTGCAATAAATTCATTCTTTAAAAAGATTTAAGGAGTGGCTCTGTACAGCAGTACAGTAACATAAAAATCAAGACCAAAATCTGGATCTAGATTAAACTTGATGATCAAAACATGAAGCACAACTGAAAGGTCACCAAGCAAAAGCAAAGGCCTTAATTTCCTAATCCAGTGCGAAGGAGATAAAAAGACATTACTATACATTACTATAACTATTTCATTGCTCTCAACGTGTCTTGGAAAAACAGTAGCTTTAATGTGTTTTCTCTTATTTCCAAACTCTACCAGAGAAGTGTCTTAATTAGTTATGTTCCAAGCATACACCAGACAAGTTCATCAGATCTTTTTTACCCAGTACAAAATTAGAAGATTAAAAGAGGGTGGGGGAAATCAATATAGACAGCACTCTACTCTTCACAATTATTTTTATGCACTAACCATCAAAAAAAGAAAACACCACATTATTCCATTATACTCATATAACAATTCCAAATTCACTTAATTTATGCTTACAATTTGAAGCCTGAAGATTCAGCACGGGATCTGTGTGAGCTGAAGGGGTACCTATATAAACCTCTAGGAGAAGTATGCTGTAATCCTTTGCAGACTAGTCACTAATGGGTGCAGCATAATTCACTTCTGCTTAACATTCTGCTTATCCTTATGATTTATACATGTGATAGCTATTCATTCTTTTAAAGCCTTTGATACAAGTCTAATCTAAGAATGTTAAACCCTACATGAACCATGATGCATTATGTACTTTAATGCAGTGTGTACCAGAGCAGTCAGATAAATGAGTCTACAATCATTTTTGTACATTTTTAAGTACAGCCTTATCTCCTCATTGCTGTTTTCCTTGATACGAACATCTAACTGTGACTAACATGTGCAGTACACAGTAACTTAAGTACCATATTCATGAGAGGCAAGATCTTACATTCACCAATTTAAAGTCAACAGCGACAGCCTTCACTTTACAAAATGGAACAAAACATTTAGCAATTTCGAGAAGCAAGTGTTTCTTTCCCTCTTTCGGGAAAAAAAAAAGGAAACTGGATCTCTACAGTCTTAAATGGAAACATTCCTAAATTTCTTGCCAAGAATTTACCTCCCCCTACAATTTGTATATGGCATACCATATACTTTTCTCCAGTTATTTCCTGATAGCATGTTATTTCTCCTCACCAAGGATATTATTGTACTTAGTAAGCACAATTTCCAAAGGATGACTGAGACACTACACCACACCAACTAATGCTTAGCAAGGCATTTCCAGATACTTCTACATAGAAGAGCAGCAATGCTATATTCTGACAAGGATTTGGCTTGCCCATCAATGCAAAATTCTGATAAGGGTTAACTTTTTAATCGCTGACAAGTACTTATCCCCAAACATCAGAGTTCAGCAATGCCAAGATCCATTTAAGCATATAAACCTTTGATGCACTTCCTTAACTTAAACTTAAAATGTAGCTTGCAAATGAAATGGTAAGTAATTGTGAAACTATCAATTTCCAAGGCTGGTCTCTGTGCTTGTAACTCGGAATAATCCAAGGAAGCCTAGCATGATGGGCAGTGTGATATAAATCTTTGCTCAAAAAAACTACGCAAGGCTTTCTGTATCAAGAAGGTTAAAATTTTTTCTCTGATGAAATCTGCATAATAGTTAAGACGGGTACATGAAGCTCTACAAGATACTTTAAAGGCAATTAACATTCTAGTAGATCAGGTCTTCTTTCAGAAAAGGCTGTATTTTCCCCGATTCACAACAAAAATGACTCCGGGGTTCATGAGGCTCCTCATGTTCAAATTGTACTCACTATCCACTGACATACTACAATTTCCAATCGATCTTACATTACTGGTGACAACAACATTGTCAAAACAGCAGAAGGCTTTTACTTTAAACGGTACAGGATGGCATAGATATATGCCTCGCATTATCTCACAAAGCATGAATAAATCAATTAACATTCTTGCAAAACAAAACAAAACTGGAAGAAAATGTTAGTATCACATATCAAGGACACAGCCTCAAACAATACAAATGAAATTACCTTCAGGTAACTCTGCTGGAAACATTGTCCCTCTAGAAATGTTCTCTTTGTCCCTGGTCATAAAGCACTCTTCTATAATGACAGTAAGATTAGAAGCATACCTGGAGGTCACCTGGAAGCATGAATTAGTATTAACAGAAAGGATATTCAATTAAGCAATATTCTTACTGAAGAAGGAATGATTCCTTAATATTAGAAACTGCTTTCAATGAGAAAGCAGTTCTAATGTCAGGTAAAATAAAGGTTTCACCTTTCAAGTGCTAACAGTACTCAAGAGAGCACAGAAAATTGAGGATTTATATGGAACAAAAAACACAAATGGAAATCACTTTTAACCTGTTTACCCTATCCATGAATGCAGCTCAATTACATGCTCTAAAAAAATTCTTTCACTATCACTCATTACACAAAATTTTCATGGAATATTTAAAACCAGCCTCTCTCACAGTAAGGAAAAAAATGCATTTGATTTACACATGTTAATGTAATTATGCAAATGTTGAAATATTCATCATGTCCTGCAAATGGTTTCATTCTCTTGGGAGTTTTATCTACTCCGTTTATTTTTTCAAGAGTGCTTTTCTGCTCTTAATTGATTCTCTTCTGTCTAACCTCACCTCCAGGAGGCAGTAAGTAGGAATCAAGTTACCTTCAGTGCTCCTTAAGCACACCGCTTTTGAGGGCAGAGCTCAGAGACTGCAGGTATAATCGAGGATGTGCCCAGTCACCAAAAGCAAAGGTAGGGCAGGAAAGAGAGGCCAGAAAGCTGGGCCAGCCTCCTGATCTTCGGTTCAGTTTCTCATACGGCAAAGAAGATGCAGAGAGCAGAGTCACCAACATTTTTGACAAACTGGGCATCCACCCAACACAAGTAACACAGATGCTAAAGACAAGCCAAAGCCCAGCCATGAAGTCTGAGAGGCTATGTTTGTTAGAGCATTCCTCAGACTGTCACTCACTATTAGTGCTCAACAAATCAAGGATACAAGTCACAATTACATTCTCTGCTAATTAACTAAGCAGCCACATGCAGCTTCCTCCCCTTCCCACCAACTGTGAAACTTAAAGGTTCGGGATAAGATGCTTACATCAAAAATGGCATTTTTGTCTTGCTCTGTAACAGCACGAACATCCTTAAGGTCAAGTGCACTCCTCATGCTATGCTGCAACCTTTCTTTTCCTTCACTGCAGGACATGAAAACTTAAAGGACTTTGCCAATCCCCACTTCTTCTACAGCACATCCTGCCTACGCCCACAGCATAAAGACAAACGCCTCACTACAAAATCCATTCTCTCCTTACACCTTTGCTTTCCAGGAGAGGACAACAATGTTTTTGCCTGTTAAGAGATACACGGTCAACGACTTTACAATAAATGTTGTTGTTGTAGGGTTTTTTTCTTCCCCAGAAAAAAAGATCAAAGGCCATATGGTACCCTATAGGAGCTCCCTTATATATGAAAAAGCATCTCATGGCATAATCCGAGAGAACTCTGGAGCGGTTGGACATCCACATCAGCTGTTAAAACCACATTGCTTCCATTCCATTGTCAACAAGGATTTATGGTAAGGCTTTTTATCTGAATGAATAATCAAATTGCTTTAGGAGTCTCGGTTTTATGTTATCATACACAATTATATGAGAGTAATGGTAAAATAGATGTTATCTAATTGGTAGAGGGATTCCCAAATCCTTTGAAGAGAGATCGTCCATAAGCCATAAAATTTAGTAAACCATGCAATTGCACAGCTACACTAAACAGCAATGAAGTGGAAAAAAAAAAAGATCACATTTATAGAGAAGATTGGTTAAATTACTAACCAAGAACATTAGATATGGAAGTCTAGCTTTAGAAAAATTACTGGAGGCAATAGTATCACAATTCAGAAATGCATGCACAGCATGGCAACACATTTGAAAAGACTGCCCCGTTGCTAGCTGGGTTCAATTGTTCATGGAAAGATCAAAACCAAGGCTACTGAAATTCAAGAAACTGATGTAACGCAGGTGAAGCATTATCACTGTTCAAAACAACACAGGTTAGATAGTGCTCAGACGTATATTTCCATGGCATTTTTATTGTTTCCCTTATCTTTTAGCTTAGCTAACACAGCTTTTAAATAGCATGGGTTGTATCTTTAATAATTATTAAATTATCTCTAAGTTGTTCAAAAAATGTCATTGGGAATGTTTTAGTTAACATTACAAGCACACTGCCAAAGCTACTTTTAGCTTTGGTACCAAATAACAAATCAATTTATTTCTATAGGCACTTTAAGAACTATACTTAAAGTTTTTACATATGCATAAGCACACACGCAAAGACATACTGGAACTGCATCTGCACAGAACAGACTGTCTAGTCCAGTATCACCATATTTTAAAGTGGTCTTTGCATATTTAATAGTTCTTCCTCAGGCAAAATATTGCAGAATGAAAAAGATAGTGAGTTTGGAGCTATGAAATTCATCCAAAAGGCAGTAAATGCAAGTCAAGCTGTACTTCAACTTCTTTGAAGATGGGTGTTCACTTAGACTTTATTCTCGTTTCGAATAGTAATTCAATGATAATTCTTTCTTTCCCATATAGCATTACTGAGGCTTGTAGCTGTTTTGATAACATGTGCTTGAGAAACAGCTGTGTCTCAGGCAAAGAGACTTCAATAACAGCTCACTTCACAATGTCTGATTGTTCTGAAGATGCAATTTTATTTCTGCTACCGTGGTGGAGGAGATACGCCAGACTTCTTTTACTGTATAGAGAAAGCTGAGCCCAATGAGACACAAGCATACAATTGAAAACTCTCAAGAAGGGAACCTTGTCGATTAAAAACAAACCGTTAAGGGCAATAAGCAGCTGCTAACCACTTTCATAAGCTGGAAAAAGAAATTACATTATCCCACAGAGTTCCCACACTTTCCACCTCTCCCCACCAAGACTGCCTGTACTTTCATTTCAGATTTAAGGTATTTTTTCTGTCAGTCTCAAACTGTCATTTATAAATCCAAAACTTTCCCAACAATATTAACTGCAAGGCACAAATTCCTTTTTCATTATAGCTCAAGACTCAACTTCCTATTCCACTACTTGAATTAAAGAGCAAAGTACTGAAATTTCTGAGTTTATTTGGCACCACTCACTCTCCAATTTCCTTTTCTTTTAATCTGTCAAGCATTTCAAAATTTAGCATGCAAGTTACATGGGCTCAGTTCAATTCCTAAATTAGATCATGAACCAGAAATGTTAGGAGGACTTTCAATCTGGGTTTCAATAGAAGGAATATATACATTATATACACCTTCCATTTCCAATTATATATATAATTATATACACCTTCCAAGGTCTTAACCCTTACATCTTGCCCATTTCCAAAGATATAGGATCCAATCTTAAAATAAATAAATAAATAAATAGAATCTTGTCTTTCTGTCAAAGGGCCTCCATCCTGCCCTTCTTCCTACCCCCACAAGATTTCAAGTACCTTCTCTGGGGCACCTCAGGACCCCCCTAAGAGGCAGAAGGGCCTGAAGAGTCCAGAAAACTGCAGTGAAAAAGACAAAAGGTTTGGAAGGAGCATACCCATCATCTCCAGCTGATTATAGGGTGGTATCACTAGATAATTGTTGCAAAAGGTTTTCTAGGTCTGCTACAATCATGCAAATTCAGTTCAAAATGATTCACAGAGGAGTTACTAAATGAGCACTGACAGTCCTGTTTGCTAGATTTCATCCAAGCATCTTTCTTCCAATCTTACAAGTATGGTAATTGCTGTAGCCTCTGGTACTTCCCCATGAAAAACAAATTAGGTTTTAATGAAATATGCAATCTCATTCCAACATACTAAGGCAGATTCGCCTCTGCTTAATATTCCACAACTAATACCAAGCAGCTCCTAGAAGCCAACTGAGCCCAGGCAGATAATTCTTCCCCAGTGGTACACATTCCTCTGCCTCCTGCTTCATGTCAGGAACCGTAGGCGTACAAGCAAACGTGTGTGTTCAGTCATGACAAAGCTGTCCATCCAACACAAGCAATAGGCTGTCAGTAACCAGTGTGACTGCATTTATTAATATGTCTAGAGATCCAAAGGTCTCGCTGCTACTAAGTTTTTAATCATCAGAATTTAATTTTAAATTTTTGATTCCCAAATCCATCTACAAATATAATGAACTATTAATTAGGCTACCGTACCACCATTTCAGAGAAATTAAATGAGACTGTGAAACTAAAATAGGTGTAAACAAGGAGTCGGCAGTAAACCTATATTGTATGCTTGCCTTGAAACAGCACATTTCAGCTGAATCCTGATGAAAGCTTATTCCATTTCACTTTTTCCAAGTCCTCCAAGACTTTGAAGGCAGAAATCAAGTACACTGTTAAAGAGGCATAGATTACAAAAGAAGGGACTTTCACACTCTAGTCTCCAGCTACAAAAACTGGACTGAATTTTTAAGCAATTCAACAGCTCCATTAGATGAGATAAGCTTATTTCCAAAGAGAGTACTAACATTAGAATTCATTATGGTTTTTTTCCAAGATAAAGTAGTGATATCATTTCATATGCATGCCCTTTCCTCCCTCTTTTTTGTGTTAGGCAAGGCAAACACAAAGTTAATACCTCCATCTCCTTCCTAGTAGGTAAATTAAGAGTGTAATAAAGGACTTTTTACTTCGTCTTCTATTACAGCTGCACATTTCTAAACAACTTGTGTGTGCCTTTTTTCTAAAACAGAGAGGTCACAGTGCTTTAAAAAGTTGATGTAACTTCATATTTTTATACTGGTATTTTAAATCATATCATAATTCTTGTAGTAGCAGAAGCAGCAATACAAGGATAAAAACCCAGAAAGACAGTCTCCCAAGCGAGACCACAATGGGAAAACACACATCCCTGAAGGAGAATGCTGTTCTATCCCATTTCCAAACAGCTTTATAAAATGAAGCCAGACAGAATTAGCTACTACCCAAACACTACTTACTCACAACACACTGTGTATTTCTCATTCAGAGTGCTGCTCAAAGGGGCAGAAAGGTCCCCGATCTGACAATAGCCTGCTACCAGGTGGAAACAATTAAGGAAGGAAGCTCTCCTGCACTGTGCAAATTATTTACTAGCGAACCCCACTGAAGTTCATGCCATGACCCAGTTTAACCGCATCACTTGCATCATGTCTCTCCCTTCCTGCATGCCTAGGATAAGACAACCCTCTGAATTCTGCATGTTTCTGTAGAATATTTTGATTTCTCTAATGTCATAATTGTAGTTGTTTTCAAAAATCAGTCTGCCCTCTTCCTGCATCTGAAACCAGAAATAAGGAACATCCTTCTTTTGCTGTGAGTCAGCCAAATTCTATTTACTAGCTATATATTAACTTACATCAGCTGAAACTGTAGCTCAGAGCTAATAACACAGCCTATTTTTTTTAAAACGAAAAACAAAGGAAAAGGAGGATAAAAGATGTGCCACTGATTTGGGGATGCTATTTTTCTAGTAATCATGGTTAAAAAAGGTTTGTAAATATCGACAGCAATGCTAGTCTCCGCCTTACCATCCTTCTATATGGTAGTTTTCTAAGAAATTATTATAGGGAAAAGAAGAATTTTTAAAACACAGTGGCTAACTTGATACATTCTGCACATTTATAGCCACTCTATTTGGTCATTTTTTATCTTGGACATTTAAACCAAGAAGTCAGAATCTACTCCTTACCACAGGGTGATTATTTCCAAAGGTTATTATTAACTACTACTCAACTCAGAGAAAAAGAGAAGGGGAGAAGTCTCTCTCGTAAAGAAATTCACTGAGTGCCCAAAAGGGGGGGATGTACTGGAAATATCTCTGGATCTGCACATCTTTTGTTCTCTCTGAGCAATGTGAGAGCACCCAGAAACACCTTTGACTAGATATACTTTTTTTTTTTAAAAAAAAAGTCAAAGCTAGGCAAATTAGCACAACTAATGATATAAAACTAGTGTGTCTTTCAGGCTCAAGTTTTTATCAGAAATGAACTACACAGCAGAACAGTGCAGTTTTTGATAGCTTCAGAAGCAACTGTGGTGCAGGCTGGCAATGTTCATAACAAAATAAAGATTCCATCTTCTCTTGCACAAAATCAGGTAACATACACCGGTGAGAGCATTTAATACCTCTGAATGTTTTCCATTCATCTTAGAGACTCCTGGTATTTGATATCATTGAGGACCACCTGCCCAAACATATACCAAGAACAAACAGAAAAGAAAAAAAATAACATTCAGCTTCCCTCCACTTGGGTTTCCTCTCTGCTCAACAACCCAGCCATCACCGTTTTCCAGCTTCAGACGTAAGGAAAGAGATCATTTCCTCCCTATTTCTCGGAAACAGCTGGGGAAAGACAGCGAAGATGCAGCACCTCAATGTCACTGGAAATTGTTTGATCCTGAGTCTTATGTTGATGCTCTGAATTAGAGGAGGAAGGAACAGTGACTAGCACTTGGGTCAACATCCTTTCATCATGACAGCAACTACCCATTTGTTTCCTCCTCCTTTCCAGTGTACCCAGTAAAACTGTATGTCCAGTGCCCTACACCAGCACTGCTAACTGCAACGGAGAGTGCAACCAATACTATAATCTCTAACATTTTTTTTTAATGTACACAAACCAAAAAGAAAAAAGAGAGAGAGGGATGAAAATAATACCTCTCACTATCAACAGATAAAGCAGGAATCAGATGGCTATGAATGGAGCAAGGATAACAACTTCTACTCCTGGCAAAGACCTACATCACTGAAGGAGCAGTAAGAAGTACCAATGGGAAATGCAGCAGGGAGAACCCCAACACACTTAATCCTCAGCAAAGTCAACTGAGCTTAGGTAGTCCATGGAGCTCTTTACATCACCAGAAGGGAGAGATCCTACTTACACATTGCCATTACCAAAACCCATAATATATGGATTCTTTTTCTCTACCCCCTTGAGAAAGGGGATGGAGGAGTGGTTAATTTATATTTTAATCCCATCAAGAAATTTAATAGGAGTCCCTGAATTTTACATCATCCTCAACAACTTAACAAGGTCAGTCTTGTTCTGGGAATAAGAATTGTTAGCAAAACTGTCAGCCCCATAACATAATCATTGTTTTATTTCCTTGGCAACAAAGGAAACTTTCAGTGGAAAGAGATTTAAAGTGTGGAGTGGACATTCCTCTCCAGACTGTAACCTTTTCCAATAGAGTCTAGTTACAATACATCTGTTGAATATCTCTTTTAAAAGGCATTTGAAATACCAAACAGATAATACACAATTTAAGAGCTTACACAACTCAGAGCTACAACCCTCTGAAACTAGTAGTTCACCTCCTGGTTCTTCTGCCCACCTATCTAGGAGAAAAACAGAGAGAGAGAGAGAGAGAGAGAGAGAGACTTAAACATAATCAGAATTTAAAATAAACCTCAAACTAAGCAAATGCAAATGTGACTTCTGCTTACACACATCTGTACTGTGCGAACACCTACCCTGAAGCACCGGCATACAATAGGCATTCTCCATCTGTGCATTCAACTTGCACGTCTGATTGTATAAAGCTGACAGTGCAATTAGCCTGTCATCTTGGTAGATAAAATAAAAACAAATAAATAAACGGAGAGGCTCTGCAAAAGGCTGGTCTTTCAAATATATAGACAACTACTAACAAAAATACTTTAAGAACTAACCATATCTCTTCAGACTTTGCGTCATCAGTAATACTACTCACCAACCCAAAATTAAAATCACTTCAAAGAAGAAATATCTGAGTAGAATCTGAGTAGATATCAAACGTATAAAATACCTGGAAAGGGAAAAAAAATTGCCTTGGAAGCATTTGCTAGTAGACTTGCTTCCATTACAGCCAGCAGTGGCCTGCTACAACAATGCAAACACTCAGAAAAGCCACCTGACCAAAAGCACTTCTGTAACATTTGTGTCATTTGTTCTAGGTCATTTTCAAAATCCTTCTGGAAAAGGATGAATTACCAGTTAGTGTTTCCACTGTGAAGGAGCAGAGTCTGAAGAAGTTACAAAAAGAAAAACACAGGGTAACAACTGAAAAATCTAGAGAAACTCAACATCCACATCAGGAAAGATAACTAAGTCAGTTCTCTAAATAAGTTCTGCGGAATATCAGACTGCAGCCAGGAAGGAAGGCTTTTGAGAAACTCCTTTCTAATGAGGTTAACAGCTTCTTACCCACTGTGTACTATCTCCTCAAACAATAAAGAATACACAAGTTTTAAAGTTGAGCAAATGACTTTTTTTTTTTTTTCTTCCCAAACATCCTGGATCAGGGGATGTGAGTGAGTGAAGCTGGAAGACCTGCAGAGACCCACTGGCACAGCAGAGTGCAGCTGTACCGGGCTGACTAAAGAACAGCCAAAGGAGGATCTGATGTCAGCACCCATGCAGCGTTCCCATGTTCGCTGTGAATCATGCTAGAAGTTACATGCACTGCCATTTTTCAAAGCCCAAACTGGAGTTAAAATGCCAGAAAAGCCCTTTTCAAAAATGGGGAAAAGTGATTTCAAACAAATACAATGCATCGCTATTTTCTTTCCTAACACTTCTCAGATACGAAAAGGGAAACAGATAAAAGACGGACTCCCCTTTCCAATACATAAATCCACACTTCTGAGTGCTTTAAAAGAAGGGAAAAGAGTAGGCAAATTAAGTTTTTATCAGGAAGCCATGAGGCACACAAAGGAGCGAACGCCCAGGAAGGGCTTTGTTTCACTCTGCTTTGTAAACACTTTGATATGATAGCATTCATAGAACTTGTTTGCATGAGTTCATAAAGCTAACTTTGCCTTACTCATTCCTACACCCCGCTGCCAGTTCAGGCAGCTGTAAGCAGACTGCTGCCGTGCCCACGCTCTGATTCCGGATGCTCTCCGGCGGCTGGGAAGGCAATGTGGGTGCTGCAGGTCGCTGGGGGCACCGCCAGCAGGGACCTCGGAGGGACCTCGGGATGCTGCCTTTGCCTGCAGCTTGTCCAAGCAGCACCGCCATTGTCTGCACAAAGGGCAATGCTTCGAAACCAAACGCTTCTAGAAGGGACTTTCTGACTCCTGACGGAGGCTTTGAAGCCAAGCCCACACCACCTGCATTGTAACAAGGCCGCAATCTTGACACTTTGATAATGACAAAGAAAAAAAAAAAACAGGGAGGAATATCCACTGTTAATCTCATGACATCATAAATCTGTGCACAAATGTGTTCGTTAGCTTTATGTGCACACTTCAGCAGTTATGCTGGATTAATATTCAGTGTTGGCAGCTTAGAGGAGCTATGGGGGAGTGGAAGTTATTGTGGAGTTCAGCTTCTCAATGAGTGTCTGCAGGCTGAAATAATAAGCAATAACCTTTGTATCGTCTCTCCACATTTGTAAGCATTAAAGAAATCCATTATTTAACAGAGTAATATAGAAGTTCTAGAAGAAGTAAATGAGCAATCTATCCTGAAAAATTATTTTAAAAGGCTTCAGCATGATAGGTTCAAATGCTGAAAGTATTTGAATATACCTAGCAGACTTAAAATGAAAACAGAAAGCAGACTGCACTAATAAAAGTTAATCCAGATGAATTTAAAAGGTGAACAGTTATTTCTTAATCTGTAGGAAAACAAGTAGTTTTAACAGACAAACAGGTACCTTTAAGGAGTGGCGCCAGGTGCCTGAGTGGTGTGTGTTCAAACTGCCTGTCAGTATTTGCAACCACCCAAAACAGCCCCTACCCTTCCCACCAGCTGCCACCTCACTCTGCAGCTTATGCATTCAGCCGCTTCCACATCAGTTCGCTGGAGATGGTTTGTAGGAAAGGAAGTGAATCAACTACCAAGTACTGTTCCTAAGAATAAATAGTGCACAAATCCATGCTAAAAGTAAAATAATAATCATCAGGGGGAACAAAAAAAAAAAATCAAAGAAATGTTTACTCCAGGGACAGTGAGACATCATCTAAAACCCAGGATGCTTGTTCTACCGAGCCTGGCAAATGTCCCTGAATAACACAGAGGCAGCTCTGCGCTTTCAGCCCGCTGCTGACTAGCTCCCCACGGCACTCCTCGCAGAGCCGGCGGGCCCCAGTCGGAGTGAGCAGGACTCGGCCTACAAACCTGCTCCTTCTCCGCTCCTCCCAGCACCAGCAGCTGCAGGGCTCATGGCCCACCATTACCTCGCCACCCGAGGGGCAGGGGGACAGGGGGTCACAGCCAGCACCGCTGGGATCAGCGGCAGGCAGGAGGAGCACGGCTCATCCTCGGAAAGCAAATCCCCAGCATTGGCTGACTCAAAATAGGGCAGCGGCGCACACGTTTCACTGGCAATGATGTTCATTGCTCTTATCTCCATCAGCTCAGCAGGGGTCAGGGCCAGGTTTCCAGTGACCCTGCAGCTTTGCTGAAGCCAGAGGAATCAAAGGAAATTCAGACAGCTGCTGTGGGATTATAGGAGCAAGGCAGGCAGGGGAGGAACAGCCAGAGGTCGTGATCAAGGCTGTCATGCCCAGCCTTCAGCAACCGCTCTCGGGAAACCAGAGCATCCCTGGGACTGCCAGGCAACGCTCCGGATCTGAAGGTGGCTCTGACTTCTGGCAAGGGCAAGAGACTCACAGATTTGCCCTGCTAACAAAGGTGCACTGGAGGGTGCTCATCAGTAGCACGTATGTAATATAACCTGTTTCCTATTACTTTTCTATTTTACCCTCTCTTAGAGCTCAAGAACTTTGGGTAATATAGAAGAGAGGCTGTTACCAGTGTTTATCAGCATAAAACCCTGATGCTTGTCCTTACCGAAGTCATAAACCTGCAAGAGGCAGCAGGTTACATGAGTTATAAGAAGCAACAAAACACAGATCAGATTCAGAGACCCGAGTAACAAGATTTAATTAATCCAATCCATCAGTGAAGACACCTTTCCGTGAGACACCAAACAAGCTCAGAGCAGGTTCCTTCTCAGATTACAGAAGGTGTGATCTAAGGGCGAAGTAGGAAAGAACACGAGGATAGAGACAAAGTGAATCACAACAACAAAAAAACAGGTGAGAAACAGAACAAATTTAATATTGAAATGCAAGAAGATTAGTTGAGCTTGTGTCACTTTCACAGTTCATGGTCTATGATGATAGAAAAAGGCTTGTTTCCAACATTTATTTCTGGTATAACGTTTTTTTTTCTTACATATATAGAGAGAAAATAGTTGTTTTCCGAATACTAGATGATTAGTACAGGGAAAGAAAATTGAAAAACAGAACAAAAAAAACTGTAAAAAGCAGAAGTAACTAAAAGAGAAAAGACTTTGTAAAATTCCACTTCAAAAACATTCATAAAATTATCTATGACTATAACAAGGTCTTTGTATAAAGGTGCATACTTTACTCCTATCAATGGATGAATACAACTTCAAATATATCACTCCGAAGGCTCACAACACCACCTCAGGCAAATCCACAGATTAGCTTGTGGCACTGTTGATTCTATGATTTCATGGTTAAAAACAAAGTAAATATGCATTAACCAACGCATTTCAGACCAGCAATCTAAAAAATACATAACTGCCTTCAGAAAGTACTGAATCCCCTTTAGAAACAGATACATAGAAGCAGCAAAATACAATTTTCCAACAGCATTCAGAAACATGAAGGGAAAATTATCAGAAAAAAGATTCAGATGCATTACCAAAAAAGGAAAACAACCATTTATTAGATGCAATTAATTTTGATTGTAATAATCGTTCTTTTAATTATGGTTGATGAAAAACATTACCTGTAATTTATTTTCCCCACATCAGCGTCCCAGATGCAGATTTCCATCACTTCATGCTATAGGTATTGATGAGGTAATTGGAATTAAAACATGAGCAAAACCTCTAAGATTTTTATGTTCTTAAAAAAAATAAGACAGTCATACCAATGTTTAGGTTTATATAAGCAATCCTACTAAGTCAAATAAAAAACGGGCAGCGGGAGATAAAGCATGTTGGTTTGGTTTCCAGAATAAGGGCCTGAACTACAAGCACGTTCGGACTGGGACAGCTTACACTTGTGTATTCTCTCAGATAGTGGACACCCAGCTCTACAAAGATCCGGCTGATACAATACTCAAGATAATAAATTAGAAAGGATATAGCTCATATGCCTGAACCACCCAAACTGCAAATACCCAGAAATGTCTAAATCCAAGTAATTTAAATTAATACTGAGGCAAAAATACAGTGATGGTCACACTCTGGGAATATATTTAGACATCAGAAACTCAAAAGAATGAACTGAATGTATGTCAGCCCTTAGCCTGGATTATTTGCTGCTGTTCTCCATTAGAGTGGACAGAGATTGCCATTGTCCCTCATGTTTGCAAGGACTCCAACTAAATCCCCTTGGAAAGGAGAATATTATTATTATGGTTACATGGACTTAAGATAGTTAACTATACACCAAAGCAAATGATGAAATTGTGCTATAAAAAGCATTAGCTGTCTTGAATGGCCACGATTTATTATTATTTTTAGTTTCATGTATAACCATTCTTATTATATAATAGCAGTATTCAAAAAACAACACTTACCACTTGAATTGACTTCACCCTAGCACCTTGACCAAAAGTTGTGGTGCGCGCAGCACTGCCAAGTCACTACTACTTTGTAGTTGTTGTTGGCTCATCTGTGTGAGCAGATTGTTCCCACACCACTACGTTCAAAGCCTGGATCTCACACTTGATACACAGAACATGGATGTATTATAAGGATTACTGTATCAGCTAAAGGTGAACACTGGCTGTAAACAGTTCTAAAGTATCCCTTCCATCTAATAAAATGGTGTGTTAAAAAAAAATGTTAACTTGAAAATCTCAGTGTATTTTCCCTCCTGCTTTAAAATCAGAGAGGGAGATGTATGAACCACCAAGTGTGAGGGGAAAAAAATGACCACTATTCTATTTTTCACAATAAATTGACAGAATTCTAACTACATCATGCTTTCTACCAGGCTCGTGCCAGCATCAAAAGCCAGACAATATGCAGGCAAATGCAGGAAATCTTTTAAAGGTTCATTCGACATTCTCAAGAGCATCCCCTGAACATATCAGTAAAACTTCACATTGAACTGGTCTCGGAATACGCTAGTTGTGGTTATGTTTCCATTTTCAGTCCACAAGTCTTAGAGGCCTGGGCTATAACGTGTCTTTACAAATCATTTATTCTTTAATGTGAAGATTAAATTTTTGCCTTTGTCCTTAAAGGTGTAGACATTATAGGAAAGAAGACGAAGTCCAAAAAGAAAAAGCAAAGTCTATTTACCTGGTAGTTCAAATGCACGTTTGCCTTCTATAACAAGAGCCTAAGCAAACACAGGGAAAAGAGTACTTGCTTAATTCATAACATTTAATCTAATAATGGGATTATAAATGAATGCCACATGCTGTGCAATTCTATGTTTGAAATTCACAGTCCGTTCTCATGCTGATAAGGATTTGAAAACTTCTTTAAACATTCAAAGTACAAACACAGTGCCACTTTCCAAGAGTTTCTATAGCTCTTTATCATCAAGTATTTCTTCACAAACATGTCCCTAAAAATAGCATCATCTCTGCTGATAGTTCGGTCTGGCCTTCCATTCAAACCGCTATTGCCAAGACTAGGTTAAAATCTAGCGCTTCATTAGCCACACAGCGGCCTTGGCAAGAACCAGCCAAAACCAACAGTGCTTTGCATCGTCGCTGTCTGTCCCAAACTAGGACTTAGTGTAAGGAATAGCCAAACAAGGCAGCCACAAACCCTAGCTTCTGCAGCAATCTAATTTTTGTGCAGTAACACTTGGGCCTCTGTCTTCAGCCACATTGTTTTATCCATTTTCCTTTCCCAAGCAATTTATCTCTTTTTTTAGTCTACATTGTGTCTTTCTCCTTGAAAGGGCCAAACTCTATTAACTAAACCATTGCTCATTTTTCCTACTTTGGTTCCAGCGTCTGTTTTCTGTATATGTCTTATTAGCTTTCCATTGTAGGAAACATGAGAGGAGAAAACCACCCAGGGAGACAGAGAAAGAGAACAGGTTAGAAGAGCAAGCTGAAAACTCGTGAAAGGCAAAAAGTGAAATCCAAGGAGACCTCTCTGGACAGACTTCACTGGTACGGTCTGATCAGATTATCACCACCAACTGCTCATCACCACCTACACCACAAGCAGCTACCCCTTTTCAACCTGTTAGTCATGCTAATGACGTGATCGATCTCAGATTTGTTTCGGCGAAGCGAGCATCCTTGGTTTAAGCAGTTTGACCCAGCCTGGCTTGCTACAGCAAAAACAGTTGAGACTGCCAAAATCCAGGGCTAATGTCTCTTTCAGCAAATGCAGCAGCAGCATTGACATACTGAGGGCAATTTTCCTCTCCGTTTGTGTACTGGCTTTAGATCCTCTGCATCCCACGCACCTAACCACCACCAAGGCTGTAACTCATTTCTCCCTTCTCCATTACATCTTCTGCGTTGCTTCTCCTATTTCCAGACCTTTCCTCACTTTAACTTGTACATGGCTCTTGTACCTGCAAATACAACACAAACACTAACATGCAGGAATACTATGCATATGCTGTCTCTTTCCTATGCATTGCTCTTCTCATCCCCTTCAGTCTGAAGCTTCCAGGAGGAGAAAATCTCTTCTTGAGTGCTCCTGAAGCACCCTAATGCACCACTCCCTATACAGTGGGATAAAAACTGGCCGGGTAGCCGGACCCAAAGAGTCGTGGTGAATGGAGTCAAATCCAGTTGGAGGCCGGTCACTAGTGGAGTCCCCCAGGGCTCAGTACTGGGGCCAGTTCTCTTCAATATCTTTATCAATGATCTGGATGAGGGGATCGAGTGCACCCTCAGTAAGTTTGCAGATGACACCAAGTTAGGTGCTTGTGTCGATCTGCTCGAGGGTAGGAAGGCTCTGCAGGAGGATCTGGATAGGCTGGACCGATGGGCTGAGGCCAACTGCATGACGTTCAACAAGGCCAAGTGCCAGGTCCTGCATCTGGGGCGCAACAACCCCAAGCAGAGCTACAGGCTGGGAGATGAGTGGTTGGAAAGCTGCCTGGCAGAGAAGGACCTGGGAGTACTGGTTGATCGTCAGATGAATACGAGCCAGCAGTGTGCTCAGGTGGCCAAGAAGGCCAACAGCATCCTGGCTTGCATAAGAAACAGTGTGGCCAGCAGGGCTAGGGAAGTGATTGTGCCCCTGTACTCGGCTCTGGTGATGCTGCACCTCGAGTACTGTGTTCAGTTTTGGGCCCCTCACTACAAGAAGGACATGGAGGTGCTCAAGAGAGTCCAGAGAAGGGCAACGAAGCTGGTGAGGGGTCTGGAGAACAAGTCTTACGAGGAGCGGCTGAGGGAGCTGGGATTGTTCAGCCTGGAGAAGAGGAGGCTCATGGGTGACCTTATTGCTCTCTATAGGTACCTTAAAGGAGGCTGTAGAGAGGTGGGGGTTGGTCTATTCTCCCATGTGCCTGGTGACAGGACTAGGGGGAATGGGCTAAAGTTGCGCCAGGGGAGGTTTAGGTTGGATGTTAGGAAGAACTTCTTTACTGAAAGGGTTGTTAGGCATTGGAATAGGCTGCCCAGGGAAGTGGTTGAGTCACCATCCCTGGAGGTCTTTAAAAGACGTTTAGATGTAGAGCTTAGTGATATGGTTTAGTGGAGGACCTGTTAGTGTTAGGTCAGAGGTTAGACTAGGTGATCTTGTAGGTCTCTTCCAACCTAGAGGATTCTGTGATAATACAACTGAAATGAAAGGAGTTGCCTCAGTTTCTTATCACTATGAAACAAAAATAAAAAACAAAGCTTAAGAACCCCAAACACTCAATGAGAAGTGAGAAAGCATTTACCCCAGACACCTCTGCACACAACGTTTGAAGAGCTCTGTCCCAGTGGTACATCTCCCGCTGCCTCGCCACTTCACCTGTTTTTGTACTTGCCCACTACAACTCCCTATTCCCCAACAGCAACTAGGCAGCGTAATCAGCAGGATCATGTAGCAGGTGTGTTCACCTCCATTCTCCAGAAATATAGGGAATATTAGTCTCCAACCTGGAGGAAGAACAAGGTTCTGCATCCACCTGTAAGGAGAGATAGCAAGGACAAAGGAAAGGTTACAGCCTGAATCTAACCTCCCCACTGGGGTGATGTTCCTCCTGGCACCAGCATATAATGCCATACTCAGAGAAAAAAATATCATCAACAGCATGCCAAAATGAAGCCATTTAAAAGAATGAATAGCAACTATTATTTTCTTAAGACCTTGATGTTTCTGTCTTTATGCAAGTTCATCTTACAATAGAACGGGCTTTATTTAAATGAGAATTAGGCTGCAGCTTTTTAGTATACTCTAGGTAAAACGGGTGAACACACACAAAGGGCACCTGATAACATTATTTGCACATGCACCATTGTGTAACTGTTTCCATAGGCACAAAGGACTGTCAGGCTGCCGTAAGACTTCATGCTAATTGCTTGGTTGTGTATGTGTTATGAAATGTAAATTAGGACTCCCTTAAAAACCTGGAAAATTGCACATATCTAAATCTCAGAGGATTAAGGAGGCCGTCGTTCAAATAGTATTTGTCGCCAAGAAACATGAAACTAGGCTCTGCAAAGATATTCTCCACGAAGAGAGAGATAGTGGTCTGTTAATATATGTGACAGTTGTTCTGCTGTACAGGCAGCTCCAAATCAAATTTGCAAAACAGTGAAACATCTGGAGAGGAGAGCCTCAGATGGTGAGAGCCGTCAAAGTTATGATAATGCACAGAGTGTTTCTTTACCGGGCATGACATGAAATTAAGTAGTTAATATACATGACGACTACAACAACTGACATAATTATCAAACATTTCACAACTCCTGTGACTGAGTACGAGGGTGAGGGGCTGTGCTGTGACTTTTATCTTGCCTCTTTCCCCTTCCAAAAGAAAGCTGCACCCACTACCAAGTAGTTCTGAATAACAAAGCATAATAATGATACTAATTCCTTACATGCAGTTGTGCCAAAAAATATAAAATAAAAATATATTACAAGAACAAGCACAGCCCATAAACATTTTCATTGCTTCATTATTTAGGACCAACCAAGCGTTTTATGAATTGTAGTTATTTATGATGTTTTATATACTCTGTGTTTGTTTATGCCCAAAAGGTTCACCTACTTCCTCACTGCAGCTCTCCATCACCCAACAGCAAGGCAGGTCAGACTTCAAATTGCATCGCAAGGGTCTTATTCCTGTATCCTTGTGGGCCCTCTATCAGGCAAACACTTAGCCATGTGTTTAACTTTATGCGTACAAGTAGTCTCACTGAACTCATTCATGAAATTCTAGCCTTATTTAAATTGCCATGAGTTTTACCATCGACTCCAGTTGGACCAAGATTTCATCTAATGGGAGTATTTACATCTGAAAAGCTGAACACATGTCCAGGCGTTTGTAAAGAGAGAAGCCTTCAGGCAAACCTGAGGCCTGTGTTGCTGTCTTATCTCTTACTGACACGTAGGACATACAAAATGATTTACTTTTATCTTGACCTTATCTAAATTAGGATGCAATAAACAGATCATCACTAAAGCAGATTATTAAGTCATTTTTCTTCCTTCTTGGATATTATTAAGCGGGCCATTCATCCTCTCCAATCTGCTAATGTTTTCCATTCCAATAAGCACGAAATAGTTAGTGCATAATCATCTAGGCACAAAGACTGATTTTGCTTAGCTGGATACTTGCTCATTTGTACTTAGAAAAAGAATAAATTTCAGGCAGGTACAAGAGACAGAAAAACAGATTAGTTAGCTGCAGTTTTCTTTCTTTAATTACAACAGCAGCAACATTCAACCAGTCTAAATTGAATTCAATTAAATCAACGTTTAGTCAGTTCCTGAAGCAACAGCTGAAATATAATCTCTGCATTTGCTTCCTCATTTAGTTTTATTTAGAACAGATAGTGAAAGGTGACCCATGTACCTAACTTGTAACCCTCAGCAGAAAAAAATTAAAACTGCAAAGTCAACACAGATCTTTTGCTGCAGAAAGTAAAACAGCAAAAGTTACTGTTGTACACGAGATCCTGCTGAAATTCAGAACAATGACTAAAGAAACCAAGACTCTGACTAGAAAAAAAACATGCTTTTTTCTGATTACCATACTGCTTACTATATTTATGAGTTTAGAAATTCCTGAGGGCATAATTTGATACTAATTTAATCACTCTGTTGGAAGATTCACTGATTGCAGTCCATCCCTTCACTCCCTCCATGACCTGCGCTGTTGGCGCAGACATAAGATAGCACTGCAAGTACAACTAAGATGAAAAATGTCCGTTATTATATGTGCAATTAAATATGCATATTAAATGCAACTGTCCTGCTACGCACAGGGTTCTTTTGCATTTTACAAAACAAAATACGGCATGATAAGCAATCTTCCTTGAGCAGCTTATTCTCCAAGTGTGATCACTTACCCTTGGCGAAGGACTAACTGGCATGATTTCAGGCTCATGCTATGAATTATCACAGTATCTGCTCTTCCTTAGCAGGACAGCGTTCTGCTACCTCACGCATTTTATATAGGATTCCATGAAAAATAAGGATGGAAAACAAATACTCTCCACTCACCAGTATCTTCTCAGCCACATAATACAGCATATAAAGTATGATATTGTGCTTTTCTTATACTCTACACACATGCTTCCCCGTGACTTCTTATCTTTAAGGAGGTATGCAAAATAAAGTGTTCTCAGGGCTGTTGTTCAAGCGAGAACACTCAGCCATCACTCCCACTGTGCTACACAATGAACAGATGTCCCTACAGCCTTGCCCACGCTAAGGCGATCAAGTGCAACTTACACTTTTAAGCAGTATTGTTTAAATTACACTAGGCCAGATGAAAGTAAAGCTTCTCAAAAACTGATTTTAATCTCACCCATCACTGAAAAATCTCATCCAAATCACTTATATTTTTCTTACATATTTACAGAAAGAATGAGACATAGCCTTTAATAACAGCGTTTATGCCAGAATCCCATGAGCTTTTCCATACTTACATGTACTTGCGTATCAGCATTTTATTTGTATGCTTTAGAATCACTTATTCAGAAAAAGGGGCTGTAACATGTTGGGATTCAGCAGTAAGAAACTGACATTTAAACCTTTCGCTGCAAAACGAGCTCATGCACTTTTTCACACTATTATCAACTAGCACAGTGCGAACATAAACTGAAACTCCTCACCTATAAGAAGCTACTGTACAAAATCCACAAATTTCAGACTGCAAGATGTTCAGAACAAGCCAAGCACAGAGTCAGGTAGGTAGATTTAAATATCACGCACGGCATGTGATTTTTGGAAACTGTGCCTAACAGGGTGGTACCTTGCTTCAAGCTACTGCGTCAGAGCCTTTCAACATACGTGTATCATACTCATCACCATGGCACCTGCAGACCTGTCTGTACCATGCAATTTTCCTGCTTAGACAAGACTCCTTTTCCAGCACTAACCTCAAGGAGCACCGAGACCTACAGAGTATGAAGAGCACCAAACTTTCTTTTTCCTGCAAAAACAGCTGACTCCCAATCACATCAAGTCAACAGCTCTGAAATACAGTAGGTTGAGCACACATCTTAGCATCAGATGGACAAAACACCACTGCAATTCCTATACAGTTGGTATTTTTATCACTTTTCAAGAGTATAAAACATCAAATATTAATACTTCTTAGCATTACACACTAGTGGATTAGGTATGTAGCACAAAAGCCAGTGAAAGCCAATACTCCTTGAACCTTATTTTCTTTGTGTAATCTTTTTCCCACCTCACCAGACAGTTTCCCAAACCCTAGATGAGGTGGCCTTTAACTATTTTTGGAAGAGATTGCATATAACGGTTGAAATTCGAACATTTAGAAGAAGAATGAAAGAAAGAGCTGACTGTCCCCTGCAGGAGAAGAATTACCTGCAGAATCTCTCACAGGTTTATTGTATCTCAGCAAATCAATTTTGTTTGGTTATAAACATCTACTTTTTTCTTAATATCCTTATATTATTTTCTTTGTCAAGTGCTAAAAGCAGGCTTTAAATTCCAGAGGACAAACTAGCTTCCTGCTGCACGGACATGTAATCCTTCCTTCTTGTTTTAACCCTATATCAGCCAGCCATAAAGCTCCAAGCACCTAGGTCCATCATAAATCAGGATAATTCAAGATTTTATTTTGAATGCATACAAACCTACTGATTCAACATGAATCAAAACAGAGTTAGAGAGATGCTTTTTACAAAACATTTAGGTAAAATCCCACAGCACTGTGGCCAATATGTTGTGGATAAGCAGCAACTTTATGGAAAAAGGAACACGCATACATTGACTTCCATTAAGCTTCCTTCCTTTAAGTCCAAGCCATCCTTTTAAAACAGCCAGATGCCCTTATCATGCTGAACCAACCAATGCAACATACATATCAAAGATGCAATTTTGGCTGCCAAGAGCTTGCAATCACACTACAAGCAGAAAGAGGGAAAAGGGAAACAGAAGCAGTATGAGATGTAACGGCTTCCACAGTAGCTCGAGGCACATCCAGACACGCAACCCCAGGCCTAGTGGGGTGGGTATAGCTTCCATCTCAGGTTCCCCATGCCAGCAATTCTCCATACACCCCATAACCACACTCAGGGTGCCGCAACGCTAACTCAGGCACCACAGACCTGGTGCAGAGCCGATTCCTGCAATCACTGCAAAGACCAAGAAGGGCATGAAGATGGCTGGCAGCAAAAGGCAGCCTACATGGCGCTCTGAAGGGATCCAGCTTGGAGTTTGCTTTTTTAACAGTAGGTCAGCAATACAAGCAGCAATTTACTTTCTGGCCTTCCCTCATAGTGACGTCTGTCTTCTTAAAAAAAAAAAAAATCAACAATTCTCCAGGATGCATGGTGTTTATTAAAGAGAAATACTATGATCTTTAACAATTCAAGCAGTTTACGTATAAGAGATGAGTAATGTACTGTGAAATGGAGTAGAACATACAGCTATATCTTCTCATACACAATACAAAATTTATTCAAGTATACTGATGTTAAAAGAAAGCTATAAAGAACTGCTTGTGTTACCAAAAAAAGTTGCTACACACAAAAATGCAATGTTATTTGATTATTATTTGATTAAAATTTTTCATCATTCTCTTCACACTTTTTCTTTCTGCAAGCTTTATTTATATAGCCATGCAGCATTTAAATTATTTTTTTTGGCACTGCAACCCGAATTCAGATCAAAGGACTTTTTAAAAGCCTTAATTTTCTTCTGCTTTAATTATAAAAATGTAAAGAGATCAGAAGTTTAATTACAAATAATTAATTAAAGAATGAAACCTTTCTTCTGCAACTAGCATTAATTTTGCAAGACCGATCCTCCTTTCCTCCAAGGGAAAAAAAAAAGCTTTAAAATTTTCCTCAAGTACAGCTGAAATTGTTTGGGGAAAACAAAGAACATGCACTGAAGCTCCACGGAATTTATTACAAGGAAATTCTTGTTACAATTCACAGCTTTTCAGCAAGGAAATACACAAATAGATGTACACCACTCCCAGAAGTATTTGCTCAGGAACCATAACATGTTTCTTCCTTTCTGGCATTGGATTTGCTGGGGGGAGATATGGTAGGTCAAAAGGGGGGGGGGGGGGGCGGGCAGAATGAGAACATCCTTGCTAGAGACCCACAAACCAAACTTCCAAACAAAGCTTCACATCCAATTTCCAGGAGTTGCCCAGGATGATTCACTGATGAAATTCCGGCATCAACAAGGACAGCCAGGTCAATAAACAGTCTTCATCCAAGAAAACAAGTATCTTCTTATTTTAGTGGTATCTAGAGGACTGATGAATAACTCACAAAATGATGCAGTATCTTAAGAAGCCTTATTTCTGAGCCTATGCCTCACTTCTGAGCCTAATTTCTTCTTCACCTTGTTATTAAAATAATTAAAACAATCAACACTGCAAACGCACTAAGCATTCAAATCAAATAAATACAGTATCGAGCACAAGCAAAGGCATGATTGCACCTTCACATAACTGACAGAAATGAGAGGATATGACAAGGCACAGTATTCCTTCAAGTGTTTTTTATTTGAAAATAAAAAGGTTTTTTTTTTTATTGGTGGTGGTGGTTTTTAAAAAGTATTAAGCATGAAAAAGATTATGTAGCAGAGGGTTGATAACCTACAGAACAACAACCCCAAATGTATTCTTGCACTCACAGCGTCCCACTGAAGCCAGCACAGGCTCCTTCTACTTCAGTGAGAGAAATACACGGTGTTATTTGAGGTTAGGAAAGCTATTCCAGTAGCCAGAAAGCCAGCATTTCATCTGGATTTATACCTGGACCTAACTGCCTTCTCAAAGTAGCAGAGTAAAAGGCCACGCAAAGAAGAGAGCCATACAAGTATAACCGAGTAACAGGGGATGCCACAGACCAGTCCAGTTGCCTACCACAGTAATGGTCTGTACCACCATGTGGAAAGTCTTCCCTCAGTCACCTCTCGTCCCGGGGCTTCCTGGGCTAGGAGCAGTGCTGAGGCCAACGCGCTTCACTGCTAGAGAGGGGGAAACACTCACAGCACATAGTGACCCCACAAACAAATTCAGGAGCCGCTGTGGCAGACTCCAAAGGGAAGTTCGTCCAGCTCCCTGCTGGAAGGCAGATGCCAGAATTGACTCTGTCTCCAGTTTTAGGCATAAAACAAAAGTCTGCTGTTCTATTTACTGTTCTGACTGCATGCACTCCTACACACTCTTTTAGAGACTACACTGATTTTGTAACAGGTTTTGCAGCATGTATATGGGCCATTTGTATAAACCACTGGAAAAAAAAATATATGAAAAAATAGCTTATGCTGAAAGCACAGTGCTTCCAATAAAACAAACAGCAATTAAAGAGATGAGATGAAGGAAAGAAGGGATGTGAAGACAGTGAATGTCTTACCCCCAGCTGAAACCTCCCACTATTCCTAAAAAATCTCCTCCTAAAGCCAACAGAAAACAAAGACTAACATAATTCCCAGTGTCCTAGCACCGTGGCTCCACATCAGCGGGCAGCTCAGCACCACCACACCGCTCTCTCTGAAAAAGGGCTCAAGGGTTAAGGACAGGGAGATCATTCACCCATTACCATCATGGGCAAAACAAACTCAGTGCAGGGAGATTAATGTAATTTATTGCCTGTTACTAACAGATTAGAGCAGTGAGAAACTGAAAGCAAACCGAACACACCTTCCCCTCTCCCCTTCTCCCAAGCAGTGCAGGGGAATGGGGGCTGTGATCAGTCCCTAACACTTTGTAATCTACCACTCCTTCATCTTCACACTCTTCCCCTGCTCCAACATGGGGTACCTCCCACAGGATGCCATCCTTCCCGAACTGATCCTACGTGGGCTGCCCACGTGCAGCAGCTCTTGAAGAACCACTCCAATATGAGTCTGTACCAAACTGCTCCAGCATGGGTCCCCCAGCCCCCCTGCTCCTGCGTGGACTCCTCTCCACAGGCTGCAGCTCCGGCCCGGGGCCTGCTCCTGCAGGGGCCCTGCACGGGCCACAGCCTCCTCCAGGCCACATCCACCTGCTCCACCAGGGGCTCCTCCACGGGCTGCAGCGTGGAGATCTGCTCCGTGTGGGACCCATGGGCTGCAGGAGGACAGCCAGCTCCACCAGGGGCCTCTCCACAGGCCACAGGGGAACTGCTGCTGCATGCCTGGACCACCTCCTACCCTCCTTCTGCACTGACCTTGGTGTCTGCAGGGCTGCTTCTCACCCCCTTCTCCATGCTGTTGTTGCACAGCTGGTGGTTGTTGGTTTTTTCTCCCTTTCTTAAATCCACTCTCACAGAGCCACAACCAATGTCACTCACTGGCTCAGTTCTAGCCAGTGGCACATCCCTTTTGGAGCTGGCTCTGATCTGACATGAGCTCTGCTCACAGAGGCCACCCATGCAGACCCACCCATCTCTCCAGGCCATCAAAACCTTGCCACGTAAACCCAGTATATCTAGGTAACACAAGGATTAACATTCAAGGAAGACACTTCTACATTTTTCCTTTTCGAAGGCCAAGAATCACTGGTGTGCCAAACATCAGAACATAACGGCCAGTGAGCCCTCTCCACACGGGCTGGATGACCAAGTTTCATCAGCATCATAATGCTTGGTTTAGTAGTTTTCTTCTTCCTCAAAGTGAAATAGAGTTTGACACGCTACTTGATCCTCAACTGCCATCCCTGCAATCCATTGGGTTTCTTTGTTCTGCAAGAAGCTGTCAAATATGAGTGCTGTGCCATCAGGAGAGGGCAGAGCCTAAGTACCTACCACTACCTTTGTAGATGACCATTTTGATCCATTTATAAGTCTGCAAGGTGTTTTGACTGTACTGATGGAACAAACTGAGTCAACCTGTTAAGTAATATCCCAGGTGTGTTTCCAAAAAAAAAAAAAACATGTCCTTTGTCTCTTCAAGTTTCATCCAGCAATAGGCTAGGCTTTAGAGAAAAACAGTTCAGCATAGAGTTTGGAGCATGAAACTGGGAAAGTAATTATAGGATTTGCACCCTCTGCTGCTTACTTGGGAGGGACCATCCATGCAAGCCATAGACATACATATCTCATGTCTAGAGGACTATCCTGAGGCTATAGGTATGTGACTTCAGAGCCCGATCTAGAACTGAAACAAAATGCCATGGTCATCCTGACTTAACTAGCCTGCCCATGAGCTCCCATTTTAAATGACAGTAAGGAGGGTTTATATGAATCAGTCACCCCAGGTGGGAAAGCATGGGAGGTTCAACATTTGCCAAGCCTCAAAGGCCAACAATAGACTTCTGCAACCAAGAGAAATTTAAAACAAAACAAAAAAAAAAAACACACAAATTGGGGGCCAAAGCATCAGAAAACAAAGAACTTCTGGCATAAGG
The DNA here is from genome assembly GCF_964211835.1 of Anser anser. Taxonomy (NCBI): domain Eukaryota; kingdom Metazoa; phylum Chordata; class Aves; order Anseriformes; family Anatidae; genus Anser; species Anser anser. The sequence continues at coordinate 53,362,697 of NC_139720.1, forward strand.
TACAGATTTCCAGGTAAAATAAATCCATCTTTCATTCAACCATTTCTGACAAAGAAATTAGGGATGACAGTTTAAAAATAAAAGAAAAAGACAGTTGATCCAAGTGATGTGTCAAGCCTTTAAAATAATTCAAAAAAACGATAAAAATCTAACCATAAGCATGGCCCAAGAAACAGATTCAGTTTTACATGAGTGACAATGAGAATAAGCATCTCTCTCTTAAAATTTAGTCTGTTTTTCCAATTTGGAGCAACTTTCTCCACAGGTTGCCAACAGGCTCACATCTACAGCTTAAACATCAAATATTTCAGCTAAAGAAAAGAAATTCCATAAACAAACAGCAAAGCCTGCTTCAGACAACTTCACAGAAAAAAAAAATAATCTTAGCAGCCAACAAGGAAAAGGCAAACTTCCAGATGAGGGAGGCAAAGGAGCTCTAATTCAGCATTCTTGCAGCTATCAGATGGTTAACAAATTGAGATGAGAGACTTCTGTGCCTTTTGAGCAACTTTCACTCTGGCAAACTTAAAGGATTCAGAAGTGCAGCTGGAATACATATGGGAGATGCAGGAGAAAGTGGATCATTTGAATTTGTAACTCCATTGTGAGCTGGAAGAACTTCCTGCAGATGAGATGCATCCCGCCAGTGACTCAGGGAGACTCTCCGTCTGCTAACGGTAATGAATTTATTCTCTGAACCACCTACCAAAAGTGACACGGTTTATGTTAGTGATATATATGCAACAGAAATCTTAAAATAAAGCCTGCGAGGACAATTTCTTTTTTGCTTCAAAAAATCTCTATACTAGAGCATCTCTACTGGAAAAAATTATATATATTTTGAGGAAACAGATTTCACATTTTGATTAAGGTGTTTTATTCAACACAAAATTTTTATGCATAAATGTTTTTTAAAGCTAAAGCCAAATACACTTTTAGATGTTCACCGTTTAAAATAGAACAGGTATCACAGTAATAGAACATTATCATGCCAGCTTCATCCCATTAGACAGTCAATTACTGGTTTGCTTGGTTGATCCTTAACTACAATAGCTGAAAACCACATTGCCTCAGTTACTCATGCATCTTCTCTGCATTATGTTTTGCTTTATCAGCACATACAAGGCCATGTTTCATACACAAATTACCTTTAGGGTCACTTGAAATTAGCACATTTAAGAGAGTAGAGGAGGGACAATGGGAAAACACTGCAGAGAAATTGTGAATGTCTTCTTCCCATTTTTACTGACCACCAGCCTCACTATTGACACTGAAGAGACTGCAGCCTCCTGAGAACTGGATCTATTGCAAGCTGCTGGAGATAATGCACTTGGTGCTGAGAAATGGAGAGCAGATGACAAAAAGGAGCCACAAAAATCACAAATGTAAATTAATAATCAAATATACACATACAACGAGGAAACAGATGGCAAGTAATTTTCCCCGGTGTACTTACACTTGTTCTTCTAGAGCCTGTATTTGGGTCACTTGCTAGATTAATTCTCATGTGTCAGACCCAACAGAGGTACTGTGCAATGGGCACAGCCTCAGCCTATTTTTAAATTATGCTAGTTTGATGCTACACTGTGAAGGCATTCATTAGAATTTCTTCAATGCAGCTTGTAATACTGCTCTCTGACTTTGAAACAAGGCTGCCTGATGCCGTTTCTACCATCAGCTAGACTGCCCCGTTCAGGCCTACTGAACACAGCACAAGCTACAGAAATGTGGTCAGTGCTACCACATCTCATGGAGGCATCCTACATAGAGGCAGACAAGCCTGACAAAATCGGTGCTCTGGAAAATACATACAGCGGGCCACAGAGAAAATACGCCACTGGAGGTTATAGATTTCTACTAACACCCTCCTTAAACTATGCCTTTCTTCTCACATTTGGGAGTACAATGGAATACCTCAACGGATGAGTGGCTTTTGACATGCGCGCTGTAGCAGCAGCGTATGACCCCGGGATACTTGGAGCACTAAATCTTCCACACCTCAGCTACAAACTGACAGGGACCTGTCTTACTTAGCACAGGTCACGCGAAGGACCACAGCTTCAATGCAAGGCATCCGCAGGTCAAACTGCCTGCTTTGGGGTGGGCTTAAATGGCAAAGCAAAATAATAATGCCAGGGTGCCAGCCTAATTGCAGCCATAGGTTTCCCTCCTGTAATACTGGTAGACATTAGCATGAAACAAGGACGGTATGTGCAGTGACTAGAGATTAGCCCCCCCTTAATCTGGCAGGAATCTGGATTTAACTCAGCGCAACAGTGAAGATCTTCAACACTTCCGTAGAAATGGAAATTGCATTTCTCCCTACCCCTCCTTATTGTTTCCAAAATGATTTTGCTCTGCAATAAATAAAGCTTTATTAGCATGCCATGTGAGCTCACTGTGGCATTAGTTGAACATCAAAATATTTCCACCCCTCTTCCCACATTCATCTCTTCTAAAACAGATATGCAAAAAGAGAATGGAAAATATATTTGTTCCTAAATTAACAAGGAGGTTGGTGGAGGAAGATTCTCCCCCCCCCCCCCCAATAATCTACACACGTAACTAGGAAATATCACAGCTGTCTGCGAAAATTGAAGCAGCAGGGAACAGGGTGACAAAAGCTTGTTTTCTAGGTCCACAAAGGAAAAAAAAGGCAGTGTTTCTTCTTTATACTAGCTCTCAGATTTAGAAGCTGTCACTTTAATTTAAAATAATCAATATGTCAATTGATTATAAAGATCATGTTTACACTGATTACACTCATGCCACATATCTGTCCATCTGAAAGTTAGGTTGACTCATGATGAAAAGTGAGAATGTGTACTTTTTTTTTTTTACTCAACTTCCTCAGAGCTTAAATTCAATTTCAGCTTAATTGGGTGAAGGGTAGGAAATAAAATATTGAATCCTTTGATATAAAGTCATAAACCCCAGACTACAAGCAAACTTGTTATATCACTGTCCGTACAGTCTTTGGTTTGGTGCTGTGCAGCCGCTAAAATATTAAGTTTTACCATTGGGAAATTGATTTTGTTATAAGAAGTTTTTACGATGCCACTTAATCTTAACCAACCTACATTAAAAAAAATATACAGAACGCAATTACAGAAACCCTTTATATAGTAAGCTTGATCACTATATTAAAAAAAAAGAACAGCCTGATGTAATTTCAATATAATGGCAATGGAAGCAGAAAAAGCTATAGCAATACGCTGCCCTCCTGAAACAAAGATTGCAGGTTCCTAGCTTAAATGCACAATCTTGATTCACTTAAAGTTAGTAGCATGATCCATCTCCCACATGGAGGGCTGTGTCCTGCAGCTCCAGCATCGACCTCCTTTTCTAGCGTTACGTTTCAAGTAGGCTCCTGCAGGGCAGAGAGATTCTGTGATTACAGTTAAAAGAATACTTTAGGTCTGAGAGCCTTGCCTCTTTGAATAGATAACCATTTCTAGTTCAACAATTACCAGCATGCAACAGCCGTTTCTGCCTTTCCCCTTCCAGGGCTGCAGTTGAAAGGCATCCTAATTAGATGACCCTGCGTACAGAACTGCCATTAATTGGCTTTTAGAGCACTCTAATGAATACCTAAATCTTAGTTACAATGAGAAGTACTTTCTTTAGGTAGAAGGTAAACATACCAACACTGCCTTGCTTTGGAACACCTCTTAAATAGCGTGGGATTAATATTAGGAATACAGCCGTGATTACCTTTTCCACCCGTTCCTCGACGACGCTCACGCATCCCCACTTCCCAACTGTGTTAAAGCATGCTCAGGCAAGATCAAGAATAACCCTGACCTCCACATCAATAACATCAGGTAGTATTTCAAACTGCCTTCTATCCCCAGCCAATCTGAACTGGCCTGCAGGACAGGCTTTTAAGCACGTCCTTAAACAACCCAGTTTTGCCTAAATATTGCAACATATGCCACTTGGGTTTACGTAAATATTCCACAACTCCTGCAGCTCTTAACTAAAACAAGCGGGTCTAAAACAGTGTCAGTGTGTCAAAATATTCGCTGCTTTCTATTGATCCAACTCAGACCTCGTGTGTCAGAGTAACAGTTGATTTTTTTTCTTTTACCATCGGTGAATAAAGTTCTAAGTTGCAGGTTAAGTTTAAGGCAGGTTTAAACAATAAAAACCCTCGTCCGTAACTGGAAGGCTCACACGAGCCCACGACACTTCGCAGGACTTCAGGCTCACACCAGCGACCTGCAGGACCGAAGCCGGAGGTGCCGGGATCCACAGGGGACGTGGTGCCCGGCACCCACCCGAGCACGGGGGGCTTCGTGGCCGCAGCCCTGGCGCAGGACGAAGCTGGAGCAGAGCGAGGCCCCGGCGCAGCAGGTGCAGCGCCCCGCACCACGGCGGGACAGGACGGGGAGACCCCCGAGGTAGCAACCAGCGGGCTGCAGACAGGTGCTCGGGTTTTTGTTTTTTTTTTGCCTCGGACCGAGGCAGAAGCCCGGCCAAGGATGCAGCCTCGGGGACAGCTCGGGCCCCGGCCCCGAGCAGCACCACCCGCCGAGCGGGGGCTGCGGGACCCAGCGCGGAGCTGTCAAAGCAGCCCCGGGCTGGCCTCTGGGGGGGTTCACGCCGGCGGCGGGCGAAGCGCCCCAGCACGGTCCGTAACTTCACCCAGCCGCGCCGCTCTCCCCGGTACGTGTTAATTACGCACCCGTTTTAATCGCGCCCGGACTAAGCCGCGAACCGGGGTTTCCCCCCGGGTGCTACCGGCGGGGGGGGGGGGGGTACAGACAGCCCCCCCCGACGACGGCGGCTCCCAGGGGGCTGGGGGCAGGTGGGCAGCTCCCTCCTTCCCTCCATCCCTCCCCCGTGCCCCCTACCTGTCGTCGTAGCAGAAGTCTGCGCCCAGCGTGTTGAGGTACAGGGCGAGCCCCAGGGCGCCGCTCACCAACTCCGCGACCATCTCTCCGCCCGCCGCCGCCGCGCTCGCACCGGGGCAGCCCCCCCGGCACCGACCCCCCCGCCGACGCCCCCCGGCTCCGCGCTCCAACGGCGGCCGCAGCCCGGCGGCGTCCCCCCGCCGCCCCCTACCCCATGGCAGCGGGCACAGCCCAGCACCAGGGCGCGGCGGCGGCCGCCCCCCCTCAACACGGCCCCGGCCCGCGCCCCCTCGCAGCCGAGCCGGGCGCCGCCGCCGAGGCTTTGGGAGCGCCCGCGTGGGGCGCCCCGGGCTCCCAGCGCGCCTGCGTGCGGGGCCGCCCCCCGGCCGCCCCCCGCCCCGCCCCGGCCCGCCCCGCCCCGCCAGGGGCTGCCCGCTGCCGCCGCAGCGCGCCCGAACGGGTGCGGTGTTCGTTCCTTCGTTCCTGCGTCCCCGCTTCCCTGCTTTCTTCCCGTGTTCTTCTTAGCCTTTGTCTTTTTTTTCTCCTTTTCCCTGGCGCGGTTCTCCTTCCTTTTCCCATCGCTCTTTTCCTCTTGTTTTTTTTATTTTATTTTTTTCCTCTTTTTTTTTTTTTTCCCCTTTTCTTCCTTTTTACTCCTCCCCCCAAGCCCACTTCGTTAGCAGGAAAGACAGGACCCGCATCGCGGGATGCCATGGCAGAGCGGGGTCTCCGCGCTACCGCTTGTCCTGAGGTTCCGGTCCCCCCCCGGTCATGGTGACAGGACGTCCACCCGCGGGGGTTCCCGCTGGGCAAACCGAAAGCAGAGCACCGAAACTTGGCAGGAAAACGAGCGCTGCCCGAGGGGAGCGGCGCTGCAAGCCGGGCTCCCCGCAAGCAGGCGGGCAGTGGGGCCGTGCCGGCCCCCCAGGCGCGGAGGGCGCAGCCTGAGGGGGGTCAGGAAAGGTCCCATGTGGGGACCCGGCTGCGGGAATAACGCCCTGAAACCATCCTCAGTAGTTCAGGGGGTACGAAGGCACGAAGTTACGGAAGGGGTTCGGGTCCATCAGGCTGCTTGTTTCCTTTTTTCGGGAGTTTTTTAAGTCTCGCCTCCGCTTTGTGCCAGCCAGGCGTTTCTATAACCGTTCCCTCATGATTTCCATCAAGTGGCACATCATGCTGTCCCAGAAGAATGGGAGCCTGTGCATCAAGCTGCATATAATAAATTGGGGAGCTTTTAACAAGTTTCCTTTCTCCCCTATGTGATTATTTAATGCTGTTCACTGCAACATCACGATATATTAAGTGCATTAAGGCCTCTTTCAAGCAGCATTTAAAGTGCTCTTGTGAAGTCTGCCCCAAGTGTCACAAACATCTCAGCTGCTTTTACTTAGGTTCGGGGTGTGTGTTATCACCATCAGTGGCAGTAATTGCAGACATGGGGGGAGGGTGCATTTTGTTCAGAATATTAAAGCTTTGAGGGGCCTTATTGAACCCATTAGCGGATCACATTGATCTGGGAACTGCGCGTTAAACTTTTCAGCCTGAAGCACAGAACACAGTAACCCAGATTTTAAGAGTCGGTCTGCTTTGTCAGAGCAACTGTGATCCTGACGTTCAAACACCAGTTCTCAATGTGTTTCTGGACCTACTGCCAAGATCCCAGCTGCCACGGCTTAGTCCTTGCCACGGTGGGATTGCTGAGCTTCCACACGAGGCTTACACGGCTCCTTTTCTGGAACATCCTAAGAAACTGCCTAAAAAGCAGCATAACTGCTGCTGAGTCACAGTGGCAGAAGTCTCTCCTTCTCCATCACGAGCAAATGGACTTTTTCTTCAAAGAGGCAGGACTCCTGGCCGGGGTGGATGAGGGCTGGCAGGAGAGCTTGAGAAACAAAACAAATCCTCCGGCGAGAGCATTTAGCCAGGCCTGACACTGAGTAATAGAAGCAAATGTCAACAGAGGGTGGGGTGAGTTGTGAGGACTGTGGGGACAGCCTGCCCCGCTGGACATCCCCGGCGCTCGCGGGTGGCCAGAGGCAGCATCAGGGCCGCACCAGCCTGAGCCAGCCGCCGCGTGGATTCAGCTGCGCGCACAGGAGCCTGCAGGGCCTGCGTATCACAGAAGCATTCCTCTCTATAAACAAAGGATAAGCGTCCTCCCAATGGAAAGGGCTTTCTCGGGTGGAGAGAAACCTGCTTTGTAGAAAGAAATAGAAGGCAACGTGTGCGCATACCGCTCCGCCTGGCCTCTCCGAGGCCTCGCACACCAGGCCGAGCTGGGGGCAGCAGGTGGAAGGAGCCAGTGCAGAGAGCTGAATACAGGTTCAGCATCAAAATCGTTGGCCTTGACAAGCAAACAACACTGCTGGAGAGAACAAGAGGGTAGAAATCAAAGTGTGCTGGGGGAACTCCATCTGTTCTTTGGTTAGTTAAAATAATAAATGCACTGGAGCTATGAGCAATGTTACATTTTACTATAATATCTGGAGATGCCAGATAACATTCTGACTCACAGCAGATTTACAGCATGACGTGCAGTAATCACAAGGTATCAAAAGAGGTAATTTAGAAGTTCAGATGTGTCACTAAGCAGCCATTTCCAAAATAACCTTCACTTCCAGAAAGTCATTGTCACAGATGCTGGTATCAGGGAAAAGGGAAGAGGTGGAGGGTTGTAACAACACATAATAGTAACAATAATTGTGAAGATAACTAGCACTATGCAGTCTAACAGCTGATCTATTGCATATAGCTTAGCAGAAAAATTCATATGCTTTATTTCAGGTATGGCCCTCAAAATGGATCTGTTTTAGCACCAAGTGGGAAATTTCTTCATCAAATACATTATAGATTCTGAGTCAGTGTGCTACAATATACTCCACCTAAACCGTGCCTGAAAGATTAAGTTGTGGCACAGCGTGTAGAAATACGTCTGTCACAGTGACAGATTTGGTTAAGCGGTCACTGACTATGAGACCTTAAATGTCAGGGTAATGCATGTGGTACAGATCCCTCAACGGATTAGATTAGACACTTCAGTTTCTATACACGGCGTTCATTTGCTGGAGCTTGTAGAAAATGTTTGTACCAGCTTCCTCAGAGCATCTGAGAAGAGAAAGGCTAGCTGGGAATTGTTATTAAAATGAGGCAACTGATTATTAAATGTTATATAGGAATACTATAGGAATAATGCAGTGGAATTTTATTTGTTTGTTTATTTGTTTTGTCTTGTTTTGGCCAGTTCTTATGCTTGGGTATCATCAAATAAATATCATATAATATTGTGCATATTTTGAACAACCTAAATTACATCCAGTGATGTGACTTAATGAGCGCAGAAATGTAAAGTTGGGCTCGTCTTAAAACACCCACGCAGTTGCTGTTGTTAGTAGTCAGGGATAAGCTGGTGTTATCTGAGGAAATAAATCAAATTAGTTGAATACTTACATGAATGAGCGACCTTATTTTATCAAAACTAGGAGAAAGTGGGGTAGAGAAGAATGTTTCAGCCAAGTGCCTTTTTCAGAATTAATGATTCACAGAGATTGCTTGATTTTGTGGACCAGGATCTAAGCTGCCATTTTCCTGTCATGCTGATGTAGTCCAAAGCTGGGAAAAACAATATTAATTCTCAACAGATCAGCATTTCTGCTTTCTTTGAGACATTGCTTTTTTTTTTTTTTCCTTCTGTTAAAGCTGTGATAATAATGACGCCAGCAATGACAAGTAAACTAAAAATGCATTGCAACTGCTAAACAGTAAAATCTCACGGAAATCTGCAAGAAATAGAACACCAAAACCTAAATACAAGCAGAAAAAGAAAGTACGTGCAGGACTTGCATCCGTCTGATGAAGAGATCTTAGCTGAACACATTTCCTAAGGAAGCACATTTCCAGGAGGCACCAGTTCCTACTTTAGATCAGTCAGTGGAGCTAGAGTATTGCTGCAGAGCTGGAGAGAGAGAGAGAGAGGGAGAGAGAGAAAACCAATGCAATTTTAGCTTGACCTAATGTAATTACACAGACTCTCCAGGAAGAAAAAAGATAGTTATAGGTAAGTTTCTTGTATACACCTAACATACAAAAGCATTTATGTAACTCACAGTTGAGCATATCTTGAAGAAGGTGATTACTCCAAATGGCTGTGATTAAAAATGATAAAGTTTCACAGAAAACTTATGGCTAAAATCCACAAAGGGACTTGGATATCTCATTCTTCAGAGAATTCTTTTATGCTTTAGATTTAAGTGCCAGTGTGGATTTTTTGCTTAACTGACATCAGATGATGGAGACAGCTGTAGTTTCTAAGTACCTAAATCTACACAGTTAAAGTCCCCTATGTATCCAGATTTCTGTCTCTTGGTATTTTGAGAACTACCCAAAAAAAACCACTGCTGTGTTGCTTAAAGCTTTAGCATATTCCAAAGCCATGTCACAGTTATCAGAATAAGCCTTTTCTTGCCTCTTAATACCTGCAAGACCTGAGACAAAGTGTGTTAGGAGCATGCAGGAGGGCAGACAGATATTTCTGTTTCAACCAGAGCATTAACCAAGGGCACAGGAGACACGACGTATCTTTGCCTAATCTGGAGAATGGATTTGAACTGTCATGTTGTAACTCTGCTGCTAACTGCACCAACGTCAGGCAGTTTATGACAGGGCACTTTCCCATCCAATTCATTTTAGTACAGGAACACCCATTTATTCATGGTATGCAAGAGCCATTGTTTTAGAAGCAATTAGCACTGGCAATTAGGGCATTCCTTTAGCATACATGCAATCTGGAATCAAACATCTACTTTGAATCAGGAAGAGAAGGACAGATTATGAACCCAATTCCTTGACAGCTCTGCTGAAGTGCTTTAAATTGTAAAGCATTTGTAATGAGGACTAATGGAGCTCCTTCCCACTAATTACTTTTTAAGAAAACAAACAGATTGATTTAGGCATCTATCTCTAAAAGACATTTTCAGATAAATGTCATAAGGAGAAGCGTAGGTCCTTGCAGTTATTTTAGTTTAGGTTATTTTATTTTAATTTTTTTTTTTTGAATGAGCTCTAGCACATGTATTTCTGACAGTTTGGGGGGCATTTTTGATTTGATGTCCTATGACAGTAAAGTCAATAAAACAATAGTCAGACTAGTTTTTGCTCCCCTGTGATTAAAAACCTCATGAAACTTAATGGAAATACTGTCATTTTCCATATTCAGTACTTCAGGTCTCCATACTAAAGTTGCTGTCCTCTTCCCAATCTCTCCTTCAGATGCCTGGGCCTGCATTTTTGGACTATCGCCTAAACTGATCATTTGTGTTCTCTTCACCCACGCGCAGTAGGAAATAATGATGCATCTCAGGTCTCAGAAGGATACTCCAGTTTTCCATACTGTAGCCATTGTCAGTTAATTTTCTGCAGGGTACTATTGACTCATTTACTGATTTCTGGTTCTATGTTCATTAATGCTTGAATTAAAAAAGCAATGTCAGAGCAAGAGGTAGCTTTCCATTCTTGCTGACATTTCAAGGATAATTTTCTTAATGTTACTCCATTCTAGATTTATCCTAATCTGCTTTACATATTTATCTCCCTTGTCCTTTGAGTTAGCTCAAAGTGAGATCAAAAAGAGTTTTTAATCCTTGTTGTTCAGAGTAAGTTGACAGTGTAAACTTACTAATTGCAGATATGTCAACTTGCCACCTCCTGGAACATGAGCCTCTTTGCTGTTGTGTAGTCATATGCTATAAAAATAGCAATATACCTGTTATCTTTTTTTGTAGTTCCTTTTATCAAAACAGCTCAAACAAATACAAATTCTTAAAAGATGTCTCTGGAAATAAAAATAACCTTATTTTACACAGGTGGACATGGAGGTAACTGGCATTTGTGTTGGTTTATCTAGTTTATATGGGAACTCTGTAGCAGAAGAGGAACCTGTCTGAGATCCCAGTTATGATTCCCAGTCATTCATTTGCTTTCATCATGAGATCATCCTTCCGTTCACAGTAATTGATATTTCCTTAGACAAAACACAATGGAATTATCCCAGGGATTAATTTGGCCTAAGACCTTAATTCTGAGAAAAGCCCTACTTGACAGATGGATGCCTGCAACATAACCAAGAAGCCTGTGGCGCACAGCCTGGATTTTATGCAGGTGGAGGAAAGGGAGTATGAGTGGTATATCATATCCTGCCTCTCATCATTTCTTGGCAGATGTATCGCCCAGTAGATGGAAAAGCTTCATCAACAGCTGAAAATCTGTTTCTTGTCATCTTCCTTCCCATAGAAAGAAGTGAGTCATCGTGCTGTCCATCAGTCCCATACTTTTCAGGGTACTGACATTTCCCTTGTGATGCAGATGTTGAAAGACAGTTTAATTTTAGTCTAGATCTGTCTACTTCTACTTCATTTGTCCCTCAAATGTACAGCCTGGGATATAGGCTGTGAAAATTGGACAAAAAATGATATGTCTCTATGGCAGCAACATCAGACCTTCGTCCCACAGCAGAACAAAACCAGCCAAAGATGCAAGTGTAATTTCCACCTCAGTCCCTGCAGATTTTCTATGGAATAACCTAATTTACTTCTTTACTTCAGTACAATCTTGGCTTCCTGCTGTACAAGTATGAAGTAAAGCCAGGAAAACCATGCTTGCTCTTATTTTAGAGGGAACGTGTCAACATTACTGAAACATATCTAACACCAGCACAAGCACAATTCTCAAGAGTTAAATAAACAAGGAAAATTATTATAAGGAGTATACCTTTGAATCCTTCTAAACAGACTCAGTTTGATTTTTCATAATAGTGTTGGAACCAAATGACGTTTTGTACTGTAATGTAGACAAGTCCGGAGAGGATAGTCAAGGAGTTCTAGGCTCCTAATGAACAATAAAGCAGGAACAGCAACTAAATTAGTAGGAACTAAATTGTTTCTTGCTTGCTCAGTTTGAGAAATATCTTATCTGAATATGTGAAATCATATATGAAAATCTCAGATGGCCTCTGTCTCCCCACTTTAAAATATAATTAACACATGCCAGCGATAACATCACATTAAATTTAATTTTTAGTGGATTAAAGACATTGCTACTTTGGTTTAGAGCTAAGGCAATTGCTTCTTTTATTTGTAAATATGCAAAAATACAAAACATGAAGTGTATTTTTTACTATTTTTTTTTTGTAAACAAAAATAACAGAAGTTTAATCAGCTCAGTGGAGCATTCACAGCTTTTAACTGACTGCGTTGACTAGGGATATGCAGGTGACCCAGATTTCTCCTCTGCTATGTCACACAAACAGCTCGGTATAGAATTGTACTTTCTGTGATCAGTGAGTCAATTGGTCTGCTACAGGCTATTACATATAGATGATGCATTCCAGTTATATTTGTGTGTCATAGAATGCAATGAAGTAAAATACATGATATTCGGCGTACACAGCAAAAATAAAATTATTTGGAGACCCAACCCAGGAAGTTTTTCTCCTGTGTACATTGGCACAGGTGAGAGAATTTCCTCTTTTCACTAAGCACAAGCTTTCTAATTTATTTAGTCTTACATTATAATTATTTTTTTCTAATTACTTTTGCTTACACTGTTTGCTTGGAAAGACATATCTATTTATAGTTCCCATAAACCGCACCACCACCAAACTGGCCTATTTATACCAAGGTCTTTGTGCAATGATAACAGAAAACCTGGACTTCGATCAGTCTCTAGCGACCTTTAAGAGAATTTAGGATCTTGAGATTGTTTTTCATTATTATTTATATACAAAGTTGGTTAAAAAATAATGTTGTGCTTTCCATTTCCATTAGGACCTTTTGGAAAACACATATCCTACTGGACACATTTCGTGGAAAATGCTGACTTTCTGTGTCAAAACTTTCATTTGGTTTCCTGAATCAGCTAACAAGTGAAGGATGCAACCATGCTCTGTCAACAACAGGATTTTCCCATATGCTAGCTACCATGTGGTTAAAAACATATTTTCTAGCATAGCTACGTTGTCAGAGATTTTAGATCATATTTGCAGCTGGTATAACTTCTCATAGCTTCAGCAGACCTGTCACAATTTCTATCACCTAGTGTCTATTCCTTAGTACAGAGGGAGGCATGAAAAGAGATAACCAGGTCTCAGGAATGTTGACATTTTAAATTCCTTCCTACCCTATTTTGCACAAGAAAGAGCATTACATTTGGCTATGTAAATAGATCCCAGATTTTAAAATAGCCAGGTTCTTTTCTGCCTCAAGGAGAAAGAAAGATATAAACCAGAATTATTGGCTTTCTGTAATATTTTATATTCAATTTTCTCCTGCTACGTCCATGCCATGTAATTGTGTGCACATGTGTACATGCGTGGTCCTTGTTGTACAGGGTTACAGCCAGATTCTTGTCTGAGTGCCAGGGCTCTACCAGGGGTTCAGGGAGTTGCTGCGCGCTCTCCTTTATTCCATGTACAACAATGAGTACTCCTTCCTATATCTGCCAAACGCATGGTTTGATCCCATTGATATCCATTTGGCATCAGGCTGTTATTCACTAACCCTTCACCACAGCTATTAATCACATGCACATGTGAAGTGCTGTTTGCAAGGGGTGGGTTCACGTCTGCTTTGTTGTCTCGTTTTATTAAAGGCTCTAACACCAGTCTTCTGGCCCAGCCTTTCTCACCAATGCATTGCTGAAATATGTACCCCTGAGTGATTCCTGGCTCTCCACCCCATTCCCACACCCACAACATATATACCTGCCCAAAGCACAGGGCATATTCCAAGCATCCCAGGAGAAGCTTTTCCATTACCTGAGTATCCTCCCTCTCTTCTCCTTCAAAGTATTTTAGTGGGGGGCTTTTGAGAGAGCCACCCTCTTGAAAATGCTGTTTTGAACATTTAACGGGCTGCAGATTCGTCGTCCTTCATCCGTTTTGGTCTCAGTGCTTGCCTCGTTTGGGCTGGTTTGGCTTGTGTCCATCCTCAGCAGCAGATGGTAGTTGGCTAAAATGTTCCTGTGACAGTCCTCTCTGTGTACAAATAACCCACAAACAACCCGCAGAGTACTGTTTTTCCCTGGTCACAGCTGAAATCAGATAAGAGAAAGTTACTTTGTTTGCAAATCCAGCCCTCTTTAAATAAAAAGCTCTCTTTAACTTTGAAAGAGTGCTGACAAAAATGCTACCAGATAAGACCATCCCTGGGGCTCCAGAGCAGCAATCTGGCAAAAATGCTAAGAAACAAGCCTCCAAAAATGCCGATGGCAACCCAGAGCATTTACCGGCAAAAAGGAACTGAGTCATGAGTCTGATTTTGTGAGCACAGGGTCAAACCCTTGGTTTGCCTATGTTAGCATTGCTTTGACACAAAGATATGATTAGGCTGTCTGAGTATCTCACAGAGGATGTCTGTAGATATATTTCAGTACACCTTTGCCATACTCTCTATAGGGAGACTGCTGGAGCACGATTTACACACACACAAAAAAAGAGAGATGTCCCTTTTTTGCAGATATTTGAATATCTGAAAATCAGAGAGAATCAGGCTTCTGAGAAAATTTCTGATAGTGTCTATAAGGTACATTTTGTAAGCAAACCTTCAGTGGCAAAACATATGGAATAACGAAATATTTTTCAGTGGAAAAAAAATTATTTTTTGTCAGAGACAAATTTATCTGATTCATACTCTAAAGTGATTGCTTTCATTGCAGTTTTTAAAGCCAAATGGTTCAGCTTGAGTTTATGAAATGTGTTCAGAGTTTGGCAATGGGCAGACCAAAACACACACAGACAGCAGAGGGCAAGATTAAAAACAGAGGGAGTGCAGGGCTGGAGTGGGCTTCCTGCTGTGGTTGTGACCATGGCCAGTACGCATTACACATGATGCCCAGTTTCCTCTTTGGGTGCTTCTTCCACTGTTCTTATCACAGACCCCAGCAGTTTTGGACATTTTTGAGAGAATTTAGTGAGCTCAGAATTACAGAGACAGATGTCAGAAATCCCCAGTTTGCTGTGTAGCTGTTAAAAATCATCTTTTCTTAATCCTTTTGTCAAAATGGAACCCGACAGGTCTTTGCCACAACTGATGCCTTGCATTTTCCCCAGCCTACTTTCCTTATGAAGCAAAGTAATGAAAAGTGTTGAGAAGGCCTATGAAGCTGAGCAGCAAGCTCAGCTGTTCATCCCAAAACAGGAATGCACTCACCACCACCAAAAAAAGCAGAGGCTTGATGCTGTACTTTTAGGAGATTGTAAATGCCCAGAGCACTGCACTGCAGCAAGAACCTTGTTCTGCTTTAGATGAGAAATAACTATATGTGGCTGTACCACCCCAGAGAGGAGCAAAACGTACTTTTTTTTTTTTTTTTAAGGGTTTGGGGAACTTAAAAATATCACAGAAATTAAAAAAAAAAAAAAAAAAAAGAAAAAAAAAAGAAAAAAAAAAGAAAAAAGATGCTTCCGAACTAACCTTTATTGCAAATGAAAGGAAGTGACTAAATAGAGTTGAGGGCCTGGTGGCCTGCCCTTTGCATTAATCACTTCAGCTGGAAAGGTAGTGAGGGGAGCACACGGTGATTAATCCAAAAGCAGTGAGGGGATGGCATCCTAGGAAGGGCACCAAAGTCCCAGGTCCAGAAGTCCCTGGGATACAATGCAGGATGATATCACTTCAGTAGAGAGCTGCAGTTCAATGCCACATTGTCAAATCTTATTCTGTAAGTATATAATGCAAGAAACCAAGAAAGAAGCATGTTATTCTTTCTAAATCATAGGGATTGAAAGGTAATCATTTCCTCTGTCTGTCTTTCTTTCTTTCTTTTTGATTGCAGCATTCTCTCTCCTCAAATACTAAATAAAGCCACAATAAAGCCAATGGTTTAGAGAGACTTCCAAAATGCCTTTGAAGAATTTTAGATGAATTGATGAAGGAGTTTACTTTCAGGCAATATTTTAAGCTAGAGACATTTCGTAACAAAAAGAGACCATGTTTGTTAGCAGGTGCGGAGGATAACTGTCTCTTTTCACTCAGAGGCTCCCAATCTATTTCCAATCTGCTTTCAAGTTTGTTTGAGATTATTTTACCAGTGCAGAGACTTAGGAGGCTTTAGAAAGACTTTATGTTCCTGCAGTTAAGAATATATACTCTGGTTTGGGGTTTTGGGTCCAGTGGAATTTGCAGTCGTATTTCTTCACTTTTGCTGTTTATCCTGTTCTTAATCTGCATTGATTTTTCCCCTATATAGCAGGAAAAAAAATCAATTTTCCATTATGTTTTTTAATCAGTCATAGTAAGAGTTAAACAGTCCTGGGCACTGCAGGTAAAACAGCTGATAATCAGCTGGGGAGTTATCTCATTTATTACTCTGAGTTGACAGGGGGTTAAATTCTTCCCTTAGCATCCAGGCTAAGGCAAGCCGAGCTGCAGCACCTTGCATCCAGGTATGGGGAGTGCCAGAGCAAAGCCCACCTCAAAGGCTGTGCCAGCTGATGCTAGTTGCAGTTCTGCCATACCGGGGGTACGTCGAGTAGCTCACACTGATGGCCACAATGTCACACAAGCTAAAAGGAGGC
Source organism: Anser anser (assembly GCF_964211835.1). Taxonomy (NCBI): domain Eukaryota; kingdom Metazoa; phylum Chordata; class Aves; order Anseriformes; family Anatidae; genus Anser; species Anser anser. The sequence continues at coordinate 53,379,119 of NC_139720.1, forward strand.
AGTGGCATGCTGTCAGCAGACTTCAGGGTGGAAAAGTGGTTTTCTGATCTAAGCATTTGCTGGGAGACCTTGATCTGCCACTGCATTACAGAGGGAAGAGAAGAAGTGCTGAGAATGGAGCTGCCCATGCGGTGACTCACCCAGGGCCTGATTCAGCTTTCTTTAGAACCAATGGGAGCCTTTCTATTGGTTTTACAGCAGTTTATTCAACAGTCACCATCGTGTGCTGGGAATTATTTGTCTGGTGGAAAGCGTGATGAAAAAAAATGTTCCAATGTTCATCATCCTCAACTGACAAGAGAAGAAAGGACCCTGGTAAAGCAATGCAGTTTCAAACTGCAAAAAGACAGTTCACGAGTCTGAAGACTGGGATAAGCAGATCTTTCTCTTCCCAGATTATTAAAGTACGGGGTCCAGAGACTGCTCTGTGTAATAACTTTCTGTGGTCGCAGCTTCAGTTTCACTACTATGACTCACCCGTGATTGCTCTTAGGTAAGTGCCAGATGCCTTCTTATTGCTCTCAAGCTTCAGTTCAGCAAAACATACAAGCACATGCCTAAACACTTTTCTGAATAACAATAGCCTTTGCACATAATTAAAATTCGGCACACATTTAAATGTATTGCTGAATCAGGGCCTTAATGCTCAATATGGGTGATTAAAGGATCATAATCTAATAGTTTTTGCTGACGATGTGACATAATTTTTCACTGTGCCTCTGTAAAACTGGGATAAAAGCTCAAAATGAAATTAAGGAGTACCTTTAAACTAGCTAAAAATTATAGTGCTGAAAAAAAATCCAGAACACAGGTTCAGGTCTCTGCTGGAAGCAAGGGAATTTAATTGCCCCATTAATCACACGTTTACACTTCATCACGTTTTAGTATAAAATATTGATCAATGGAGCTCTCCATTGCTCAAACTCCACAGTGTTAGTCAGGGGACTTTAGATATCTTCTCCAGACTCCGTGACCCCCCCCCCCGCCCCGTGTCCCACTCCTAGAGAAGGGGCCCTAGCTCAGTACTGAGTGCCCCATCTTGACTGGCACCTACACCAGACCTGGGGCTGTTTTCACAACAGTCACTTTACTTTTAGGTGTCTGAATGGTGATGTAGGGCTTGTAGGGCAGCAGTTCTTAGGAACAACATGACAAAACTATTAGGAAAATGCTGCCCTTTGGTGGTCACTCCTTCCTTATGAGTGGGGGCTGGCACAGGACTGGGTACCAGCGCCTGTCTCCATATCCACCCTGGTGTTTCAGCCAAATCCATCCAGCTTCCACCATTTTTCAGTGTTGATCTCCTGTCTGACTCACACACAGATGTTGCTTATGTCCCCGAACAGCACTCCAGGTACGTTATAGAAGTATATGTGAAACACAAAGAGAGGTTCATTCTTCCAAGCAGTCTGGGTATAACACCTGTCCCTTTTTGGTATGGCAAAATACCAAATGCTTCTGCTGCATGTGGTTTCAGGAAAGACTAAGTTGCCAGTGGCAATCAAAAAAAGTCAATGTTTTCCTGTAGGGATGTTCTGGCATGACCCACACTGCAGCCTTCCAGCCTCTCAGCCTCCTGAGAGAAGACCAAAAGTTATATTATTAGATGAACATCGCAACTGCATATACTGGGACAGCAGGATTACCTAAGACTTGCACAACAAGGCTACAAATTCCCTGTTTTCCTTAATTTTGCAATATGCCAGTGTTTAGCAGAAAAGTATGCGACGCTCATATGCTCGATAAGTTTATCTTGTGCTGGTACACCTAGCGATACCTTCCGTTCAGCCCTGTGTAGCTGTTAAGCTGTTCCTCCCCGTCAGTCTGTGGAAGTCTGTAGACAGGGGCACTCTTTCTTCTGGCACCGGGTCATCAGGCTCATATGAAGTTGTGCATTTGGACCACTTTGGCCCATGGCCACCATGACCCTCAGATTTTCTTCTTCATCATTGGGTTCTCCAGGGTGAAGACCTACAGTCTCCAGTCTCTTTCTGTCATAAACCCAAAGATTCCAGTTTTCCTTAACTGACAGAGAGCCCTCAGCCAGCTGCCTTCCTTCATAAGGTCAGCTGCAGGACAAGCTGTTTTCAGTCTCCAAGTGTTCTTACAGACCAGTCTGTGTGATCGGAGATGCAGAACGGATATTTGTGTCTTGCTCTGCCTTTCCCTCCTACCACTTTGCCTTCCCAACTCGCACACACTCCCCCAGGAAGGCTGCTTTCACTGACGGCATCTTTCCTGATCCACCCTTGAGCACACAGAGCCAGGGTCGCCCACACAATTCCTGGTGCTGTATCAGGAAGTGTCTGGGTCCCTCCTGGACATCGTTTGGCCATCACAGTGAGTTTCCACTTTCAGGCACTTCTTTCTCTCTGCCAACTTCTCTTTGAGCAAGGAAACATTGCCGCTTTCTATATTTGGCCATTGGTCTAGAACACATGAGCTCTGCTATTGTTTTGCTGCCTTTTTTTAAGACCTTCTGCTAGAAGGCACTTACCACATCTACATTTTGTTGACAATCTTTCATATCCTAAATGGAGCCTAAAATGCAACAGACCATTACCCCAGGCTTTGCTCATGATTCGTTCCTGGTCTTGTATTGCTCTCCCTTCATCAGGAAGTTAAAATGATCAGCCTCAAAAGTATCTTTAATTCTATTACTTGAATTCCACTTTGTGACCACTCAGCTCAGCACCTGCTACTGGGCAGGCCGAAGGTGCCACAGGCACAAGCTAACCCATCTCTCTGAGAAAGCAATCAAAATGGTCAGAACTTTGTTCTTCAGGTCAAAATTAATTTCACTGTTCCACAGGCAGTTTTCCCAAGCAGATCTGTACTACTTGTAATTGCCTTCAAGCATAGTTCCGAGAATACCCATAGGCTCAGACAACCCAGTGAAACTCGGTTATTCTTAAATGACATGTCCTGCCTCACTTGCAGGCTAAATAGCTTCCTCGGCTACTCTACAGAGATGCTACATTAGACAAAGGCTTTTCCTCTGGTAACCCCTTTAAGAGTTGATAGACAGAGGTGTCCCAGCTTCCAGTCTTCCCTGATGGGATGGGTAAATCATTCAGGCTTCTCGTTCCTGGCACCTCTACAGTAGATTTTTGCTTACTGTGACAACTCACCTCCTACTACACACTGGTCCTGTCCTATCCAGTTTGTGGCATCCTTGTACATGGCTGCAGGAATTGTTCTCAGATCAATCACACCAGCACTGTCAAATGGTTGGGGTAAGTAGGGGAGAAGATGATGGTGATGTAGGCAGAGAAAAGTGACATACCCCGGTGTTAGAGGTAAATTGTCACGGATCAGCACTTCCACTGGGATTTGCCTGGGCACCCCTTGCTGTCTAGGCACAGTGCATCATTCCCTTTTATCTGCCTTCAGCCCTTGTGCCTGATCCATCCAAATATCACTATCTTCCATAGTTGAGTTGGGCATGTAAAAATTATAGTCACTCTAATATTAATTTAGTCACATATACTCAAACAAAAGCCTCTGCCATTTCCCCTGGATTTAATTCCCTGAACACTCTTCATTCCCCCGTAAAGAGTAATGCAGCAAAATATGTGTGTATTTTTTCAAAATTCTTTTTACTTTAGCTAAGCTTAAGGTGATTTTTTTGACAGCCAAAAAAAGGAAACACCAGTTCCTAGTTCTCCTCTTCCACAGGGAGGTCTAACAGGCAGCAGCCCTTCTGAATTTTAGCCACTGAGTTGTTCAGTTATCAGTTAGAGGCAAGAAGTCCAGCACAGGTCCGCTTCTTTCCATGCCCAAATTTCAACTGGACAGCCCTGTGTAATCTAAGTATGGGCAAAAGAGCTAATTAGAAATGTCTCTTGACAGGTGGTAACACTGAGAGCTGGTGTTTCCTCGTTATGAGGTAGGCCATTCTTTCTTTTCTGATGTGTATGGCATGTGCACATCTCCCTTACACTTAAAACTCCACAGACCTAATATCTGTACATTATGTAAGGATTGATGAAATCTATCCTTGACAAACTGTGTAGAGCTGGTCTTTCCATGAGGGCTACCAAGGAGAGAATCAAAAAAGAAGATGTACATTGGAGTATGGTTGTAGGGGCTTTATGGACCTCTGAAGCATGGCAGAAGTATGTTACCATTTCTGCATTTCCTGGGGTTAGTCTGTATCTCTCAAAACTTTACTGATAAATGTTCAGCCTAATAGCTCATTTTCTCTATTATTCTCTATCCAGCAAGTGGCTGGAGTATCTCCTCTTGTACACACAGATATACTGACAGTAATGAAACACACCATGTTTTCCAAGGACTGATGTGCATTTATGAATGGTACTGCATATAATAATAAGATATTTTACATATTGACTACTACATATTTTATATATTTATTATATATAATAGTTTATATTTACATATCACCTTTCATCTATCTTCAAGCTTTTTCTAATTCTAACTCCATTTTACTGCATTAGTTCAAAAGCAGTTATTATCAATTTGCTATTTTATAGATTGACAAATGGAGAAACTGATAAGTTAAATGTCTTGTGCAAAAATTCTCAGGATCCCTCATTCTTAACTCTAATATTGATTTAACTTAACAGAACAAACCATTTGATATGCATTATTAAAAATTTTCTAAACTAAGTTCCACCGTAAGAGGTGAAGATGACACTGTAAAAATTTAGATCTGGTCTATTTTGCACTGTTTATTTCAAATAGAAGATTCAAATGCCCACATTTCCAAAGGTAATAAAATACAAATCAAAGCTCTGTCATCTGTGGTTATCAGAAAGCCTATACCTTTATTATTTATACAAAAATAAAATACAGTTCATTAATCTCTAATATTTGTAGTACATCTTACAGTTTTATATGATGTACTCCATCTTGATTGTTTTTTCATGGAATGTTTACATGGACAGAAGAAGCAGACTATACTAAAAAAAAAAAAAGGTTGAATATAACTCTTTTCATATCATTTTGAAAGTGGTGAGGAAATGTAAGAAGATGGTGATTTTGCAAATTTATGTAACAACTTCCAAATTCTTGTCATATGATCAGTCTTTTATGTCAAACACACATGAATTTTTTCCTGATTCACACAGATTCCACTCTCTAGCTTGCATTTTTGGTTTTAAAATAAAAGAAACAATTTGATGTGACCACAAATCTTTTTATTATGAATCAAATTAATAATTATTACCAGACGTGTTAAATGAGCAAATGTGTTAATAATAAATCTGCTGTGCACAAACATATGCCATTTTCTCAGATATTGTAAGAGTTATTTATGGTAAAACAATTTCTGCCTTCAACCAATTACTGCTAAAAGATTTGACATATTAACTGATTAAGTGCACACAGAAGAAAAGCACAGAAAAATCTCTCTACTGTACATTTCCTAGCAGAAAATTTACCTTTGCTTTGGACTCATCCGCAGATTAAACTTTCCCACCAAAATGGTTCTGCCATAGAAAAAAACTCATCTCCATCTGTTGTATTAGGAACTGCTCTCTTCTTACACTACACTGATCCCATTTTTATGATCATGGAGACAAATCCTAAGTAGGCGTTAATGGAAGTTTTGTCTAAATAGGACTTCACTGAGGCCAGGACACTTTGGATATGGCCCAGTTTCTTTTAGTAATTAATAAAGTACTATAGCTACAGTACTTATTTACAAAAAAGTCAGCAGGCGTCAGCAGGCAGCTGTGTGGAAAAGAAGATGGGGGAGAATCAGTACTGGCAGTACTCATTTTCCATCTCTCTGGCCCTGATTCAGCAAAGCACTTAACCACATGTTTAATTTTAGGCGCATGAGTAATCCCATCTCTGCAGAGCAAAGCGTGTGTTTCGTTCTCATTGACTTTAATGGAACTACTCATAGACCTGTCAAATCTTGCGTGCTGTGCGTGACACTTTCACAGCTGATTCCACCTTGCTCAGCCCTGCAGCATGGCCTTTGGTCGGCATTTTGCAAAACGCTAGAGCTTCTATGGGCCTTATGGCCTTGTGTCACCTGTGTTTCACTAGCTGTGTTTGGCATGTGGGAAAATGGGCTGGTAGTAAGTGGGAACCATGTTATTTATTCAGAGGATTTGCAGGCCAACACCAACCTCATTTTATTATACAGCTTGTGGAGTCATGCTCAAGTATTCTGCTGAGTTGGACTCTATCATCCTAATCATCTGAGAAGATGTCTAGCAAGGGTGTTCCTCGATCCATTAGGTACCCCAAGCTGGATAAATATACAGTATGTATTGCTGATGGACAGGACATCCTCTGCTCAGGAAGGATCTTTAGAGCAGAATAGGTGGGTGCCTAGGGCCCAGATCCACAGTCCTGTGAGCCCTAATTTAGGAGCCTAATTCCACAGCCATGGAAGTCAGTGGATGTTTCCAATAAAAATGGGATCAAGGTAGTAGGCCCTCATTCAGCTAAACATTTAAGCAGATGCTTACTTTAAGAACATGATTAAGTCTCTTTGAACTCACTGGGAATGCAACACATGCTTAAGTACTTCAATGAATCAGGGACCTGTTCCAGCTTTGGATCCACAGCACTGGAAGGTATCTACAGAGGTAGTGCAGCAATTTCCTGTTGCTGCTTGAGCCTCTGGCTGCAGCTAAGTTCTGCTTATTTTGATAAATACAATATTCTTACCACTTCGGTAATTATTTTTTCTTTAATATGCAAGGCGCTATAAATGTGTAATTATTGTTGAACTTTTATGTTTTGAATTGATTTTATGCATGGAAGCTGTTTTATTCTACTGTAGTCTTTCTTTAGATTTTTGCTCTGGCCAATGGATTGAATCATGACAAATGATTTCTTGAGCATGCTGACGGCATTCAACTCCAATGACATTTCCAAAAACCTGTTTGTGATGGGTGATTTCATTTTCAAAACTTGCAGGCATTATTTATGGGAAAACAAAGGCCTTTTAGCAGATACCTAACAATGCATTTATCTAGTTAGTTCATTTGCTGTGCAAAAAGGGAAAACACACAGCATTTAATCCTGCATATGTTCTCTTATGAAATACTACCTTTACTTTTGAGTCATATGCTTATCACTCTTTTGTGCCAAATTGGCTTTAGAGGTAAAGGCTAAAATCTTCACTGCAGCTGTTACGCAGTGCCAGTCAGGAAAGAGCCAGCATGGGAGGAATAATTTGGCATTTCGCGGCCATAGAAGGAAGCACTTTTCTCCCATCAGAATCAAAAGTAGACTTTTTGACTAGAGCCTGGGGGGCCCTTGAAATATCCAGGATCAACAGTCACAATAGCCACTTTTTGTTGGATCAAGACCACTGCACATTATCCTAATGTCAGAGGTATAAAAGTGCTAAACTGTATATAGTGCATTGAAAAACTTTTCCTTCACTTGTGCACAGTTGGAGAATAGCTTGACATTGAAATTAGATCTCTTGATCAACATAAAAAATACTTGACATTTTGTTTGGAAATTTATTGTGTATGGACATACACAAGAGGCAATTGCTTAAAGTAAATACAAGTGACTCAAAGTCAATAAGCAGTATTTTCCAGGCTGACAAGGACTCAAGTTTTATAAAAGTAAAGCTGTCTACTAGGCATAGAAAAGGCACTGAAAATTAGGGACGGATGAGATCATTCTGTTTCATTTCAAGCACTACACTTTTGGTTTGAAAGTCCCAGCCTTCACAGGACTTCTCTTTCAGCTTATAAAAATTTGTGGGTATAAAAGGGGCAGAGACTGGAAGAGATTAAGAAAATTACCGAAAAAGTACAGTGTGTGCAGTATATGCAGCCATATACGCAAGCATGCCAGCCTAGCCAGGGCATATGGCCTCCTTCTAACAACAGAGAAGTATATTTTATACAAAGAAAGGGAGTTTTCCAGCAGAAACTTCCCTCTCCCCTCAAAAAAAAAAAAAAAAAGAAAAAAAAAAGTTTAGCTATGATAGGAAAGATTTATAAATGTAAACAGATTCTGCAAGAGTAATAATCCATCTGTGAGATTAGTTACACTGAGGACAAACAAAACTATTCAAAATACTTAAATACTTTTTTTTTTTTTTAAGCTAACTATGGTAGGTAAGCTTTTGGCAAGGACAGGTAGAATAAAAGTGGAAAACATCAAACCCACAAGCTAAAATTATATTTTCAGAGCTAAAGTGAGTTTGAGACCCTATGCACAAGTTGCAAAGAAGTTTGTGTGCCTCACAGCATGTGGTATTAATGGGCATTAGGTACCTAAATGCTTCTAAAATGAAATGCAGAGATTCAAAGAGTTAGTGATATTTAAATGGCATTTAAATTATGTTATATAGCAAAGGCACTTCCAAATATGAATTTCAGGTACCTCTGTTATTCATTTAGGTGCCTTTTAAAACAGTGTCTGATTAGTCACTTCTTCCAAGGCCTGCATTCTCATGTAGATTTCACATCAACTGACTCACATCATCAATAAATACAGATTTTATCCTTTCTAAATACTTAAGGATGTCATGTTTAGGGTTCTAACTTCATGCCCCAGGTTCAGGGGCAGCTTTGGGTATAAATGGAAAAGGTAGCTTCCTACTACACTAGTACACCTATTGTACCATTGATAGAAGGCATGCCTTGGCTGTTCCAGAGGCAGATGCAGCTCAAACCATCAATACATGGAGAGTCTCTTTCTGCTTTTGCCTCCTTGCACCATTTCTCTGCGGCAGCAGTAGAAATAGGAAACCTTGCCACCCAGGTATTTTGTTTCAGCATTTTATTCAGGGCTTGATGGTCTGAGGGTGAAAGTGCATTACTTTCAGAAAAATCCCTGAAGGAAGACTAGCTGGAAGTCAGGGAGGGAGAGATCCACCGTTCTTCCCAAAGTGTCCTAGGATATCCCAAATTACCCTGATCACTCCCCTCCCATTGGCACGTTGATGCCAATACACGTCATGCATTTATTGAGCTCATTCTCAACTCAGAGGTTTTGTTTAGAGAAAGCTGGCAGAACTGGGAATATCTAATTTTAAATTGTCTTGTGGTAGAGGATGATATAGTGCGAACACCAGAGGAGAGGGCTTTCCAAAAGTGTGCTGAGTCAAGAGACACAGACACGTTGTCAAATATGTTGTCAAATGCAAAATTTTTTACTGTCTCCTTACAAAAAAAAAAAAAAAAAAAAGCTGTTGGCAATACACAGGCCCTGAAAGCTGGACCAAAAATAACAATAATGCATAGACCCTCTGGCCACAGAATACTCTATGAAATATAGAGAATATAAATACTGGCATTCCTGCTTGGGCTAGGCAAAATGCTGAAAGATATACAGGGAACATAACGACAGACCCTTTATTCTTAGGCTTTAAAGTATTACAACAAATGAAAAGCGTGCTTAAAGCACTCGGATTTGTTTGGAAACAAAACAGATTTAGTGTAAGTGACTTTAGTCCACTGTGTCCCCCAGAGTAGCAATGAAAGTTCAGGAATGAGGGCTGCACACCCTCTAAAATGTAACCTTCAAAATCTAGAGCTTCACCTTGAGATTTTCAAGCAACAGATATGTTCACAACTACCCCATCCCTGTGGTATGGGCCCCCCTCAGTTTGGATATGCTTGCAGCACTGCGATATGTATGGCTGTTTGCTTACAGTCTGTAGGTGAGAACCCAGGGAGACAAGAAGAAAGCTGCAAACCCCATCAGCACACACAGCAGGTATTGTAGGCACTGTGAAAGACAGAAAAACATGGTTGTAAAGATAAAAAGATATTCACAGCATAGTAAACTGACCTGGAACCTCCAACACAAAGAGGGTCCATGTCCCTTGATGAAAAGAGCTCCCCTTCATGGCATAACCTGATATTTTCTTTCCTTCTGTGTTATCCTCTATCTGAGGCATGGAGAAGAGGTTAATCTGAGGCATGGAGATAGGTTCAGAACAGGCCTAAGAGTGGGTCGCATGTCGAGCAGATTCTGAGCAGAAAGTAAATAACACAAGTCTACATTCATAGACTCTTTGGACTTTCTAGACTTTATACCATATAATCTGCTTATTCATTTTCCTTGAAGAGTCCTTCCTCCTCTAGACATGACCGGTGAATTGATACCCCTATTCTCAATGCATTCATTCAGGAAACAGAATCTGAAAGAAATATTTGATTTCTGTGCTAATCTCTGCCCGTGTTGACTAGACAAGAAAAGGAAAGTGATCAGTTCTGGTAAGAGGGGACATGGATTTGGATCACAACAAGTAATCTGAAGACTTCAGTAACTCATCTGATGAAGGTGGTGGTGGGGAATGGTGGAAGGGGGAAAAGAATGAAATAGCGAACTTTGCATAAGGAGGGGATAGCCAGGCTGCCTCACTGATGTACCGCTGCCTGCTCATGGCTTCCATCATACTTCTCTCTCTCCAGGGTGCACAGCAAAGCAGGGCTTTGCCAGACTTCTTACTTGTTGTTGTGCCAGAATAATTATGGGACCTGGTTTCCAGACGAGGCTCGGTGTACCCTCCTCATTCACTGTAAAACTTCTCTGGCATTTTATGCCCTCACTTCAGCTCCCACAGTGTGCAAGTTGGGTGTGTTTTAATGAGTCTCAGCCTCATTACAGGCTTTCAGGAATGTGCAGGAACTGCTAAAGTTCCTGCTACACGAAACATTTTCCTATGTCCCTGCCCAGGAGTGGGCGAACATCTGGATAGCAAGAGACAGTCTGTTCAATCAGAGTGTTGGGCTCTTGGGCCCTGTAATGGAGGGTGGAGAAAAAGGACCCTTCTAGATTTGGCATGGAGAAATGACAGGAAACAATGTTTCAGAGCTCTTGTAGATTTGGTAAGGTCTCACCTTGACTGCTTTAGGCAGCTTGTTGTCAGGACTTTGTCCTTAGCTGGGCTGTCAGCTTCTCACCAAGGATGCTAGCCTGTATGCCTGTCCTCCCATGTGAGCAACCTTCCTATGGACTAAGAGACATGGAAGAAAACATTTAGCATAGGCCCACGAGGGAACCAAGTGGGTAGACAGGTATGAGAATCTGCTGTGGGGTCTGGGGGTGGAGAGCTGCAGGCCCGAGCCCCACCAGAGCACAGGACTGCCATTGGTGCTGAGGGCTGCATGACAGAATGAAAGTGTGTGAGCACTGCTTCAGCTCACCCCTTCTGCTTTGCCGTTGTGACCACCCAAACTTGGTTCTAGTGATGCCAGGGAAAGAGGGACCACTTAGGGCTTTGGAGACAAGGAGCCTTATGGCAGCTTCAGTAACAAAGATTGCTCTAAGAGTCCAAAACACACACAAATCTCCAATAAATTAAAAGCCTGACCAGGTATTCCTATACTGACAATCCTGACTGGTAGAAGCAGAAAGTCAGGAACATCCCAGGTTCACCTGCAGGTGATTACTATGCGGATATTTTGCACCCAGTAAATACAGATGGCTGCTCAGAAGGTGAATCCACCCCAGGAGCTCACAGAAATAAGGCAGGAGAGCCTGTGACTATGCATGAACTAGGCTAAGGACTAATCACTGCACCACAGCTCAGCTTGTACTCTTGCCCAATGTGTCTTCAGAGAAGAGCCCACAGCAGAAATCCCTGTAAAACTAATGGTGGGTATCAGGGAGAATGAGTTAATCAGAATTATTTTATTGCCTAGTTAAACCTTTATATGACACTAACTAAGATAGTTGTCAATCAAATAAGAATGTTATTTGCTTATTACATCTCATGATACAATGCATAAGGCGTTATCAGTGGGACTTCAAGTGAGAAACACAGCCTAAAGCCAGTAATGTACTAAATAAGGTATATAAAGGTATACATTCAAGATGCTAATCAGACAGCTTTGGGGGCTGGGGAGAAGGAATAAAAGAAGAATGGAAAAGAAATAAGTTAATCCTCTGCATTCTTATGGTGCACCCTAGAGTCATCTTAAGAAATAAGAAAGCAAAGTCTTAAGAGATATGTAAAGTTAAGGAATCCATGCCAGGCACAGAAAAAGCAAAGAGCTGCAAGTCACCTGGAAGAAAGCTATACAAATTATCTATCCTCCTAGAGTGAAATGGACTGAAACAGCTCTCCACTAAAGCACAGAATGCCTGCAACGGCTGCAGGTGGTCACAGCTTTTTTTGTCCAAGCTGGCTTTGAGCCAGTCTCGATGGCAGCACCAATAGCCCTTAGCAGTAAGCCCTTTGCACTAAGGCAGTGAAGGCATGGTCCACAAATCCCTGTCAGGCTTTCAGGATTCAGTTCATTTCCTGATGATCATGCTCTTAATTGGCCAAAGTCAGTGGATGTGCAAAGCCAGTACTTAGCAGCAGTGAAGTTGGACACCTTATCCTTCCCTTTCCCCCAGCCAGAGATGTTCAAATCACTCAAAAAGGAAGGAGGACAGCAGTCCCGCAAGAGCAAAAATACTTATCACTGGAGCAGAAGCAGGCTACAGCTCTAATATGGCTAGAAAATACGTGGGTAACAGGCCTTGATAAGCTTAAATTTATTCTCAAGTCAGAGGTTTCAGTACAGATATGATCCTGGGCATGTGTCCTTCCTGAGTAGCCTGGACAAATACTGAGTGAAAGAACAATAAGAAAGTTTCTTTGCAGAAGTGTAACCAGGCTTTACAACACCCAGATAATGGGGAGTTTTGCAATGTCTCTGTGCAGCTCTGACTTTGTGATGCTCTCTGAGGTTACAGAGCTCTCCAGTACCTCTCACTGTAATCCTTTTCTAAATCAAATAATAATGCATGAATTGTATGAGTCCATGCAGACTGAAAATACATGACTGCCATTTGTGCAAGGAAAAACAGAGATGAAAGAAAAAAAATGTTAAGACAGTTCTTTCACTATGGATTCTCTTATGATTGTTTCTTGAAAAATCATAAGTGACCATGAATGGTTTCAGAGACCTGAGACATATACAGTGGCATCACAGACGAGACTGCAATGCACTGCTGAGAAAGTTAGCTCCCCTTAACTTTAATTAAGTAGTTCAGATACAGGAGTAGCACTGAGAGCTAAGCATCACCAGTGGATAGTTTCCAGACAAATCCTTAGTCAAGAACCACTAGCCTCGCAGGAGGTTGAATAAAATTAGCATAATGGACCAGCTTGTTTTCCTGTATTATTTCTTTGTGTTACAGCCTTATGTGCATAAACCAAAATGCTTACTTTTATTTTTTGTTCAAAAACTCTAAATAAAGGAGAACATTAATTTGCATTCATTAAAGATGCAACCTAGTTTTCTAGCCTTTATTTTTCAACAGTCACTGGAACTACTTCAGCATAACCGAAGGACTGGTGTTCAAGGGGATGAATGGGTCTATTCCCCCATTTCTTGCTTCTTTGCTGTGGTGTTCTCTCTGGGCCTTTAAAGTGGTCCTAGAGACACCATGCCGGATGCTTAGGGAGGTAGGGAAGTCTGGTGCGCTGTGGCGGTCCTACCCCAGCTGTGGCAGGTACTGCAGTGCAGAGTCATGGTATAAAGTCATGCCATCCACATCAGATCAGCTTGTATTGTCCAGAGAAGTGTCAGTTCCTGTGGCTTCGTGATTACTCCCATAACCAAGACTTTTAACTGAGAACACAGAACAGGCTTGAACACTGAGAACAAAGCACATTTGTTTCCTTATATATAAATAGTGTCATGTGTAATAATGAGATAATGGGAATAACAATAACATGAATATCATTTGAGAAGCTAATTTTTCAGCCCAGCTATGCATTTTATACCAGCTCAGTTGCTTTAATAGTAATCCTAGCAGAGGTAGTGATTTGTCATTTCTTAAGATGACTGCAGTGAATCAGGACTGAATATCTAGGTCAGGTACAGGTCAGCTCCTTTTCTAGACTCTGAAAATGTGACTGCGGAGCCACACTTAGCAATTAATGCAGCCCACAGCTTCCACAGACTGTAGTATAACTTCACTGGGAGGACATGTGAATAGAGCCAAAGAGAAACCAAAATCGGGGTGGAAATCAGGTCTAGGTCAAGGAACTTTTCAACTATCATTCCTGTAGCTCGTCAGCCTGACAACCAAAAATTTAGAATAAAGGCGAAGTAACATAATCACAGAAACATAAGGTTTATTAACACAGCAGCTCAGTCAGATCTGCTGACGTGTAACAGCTGGAGGTACTGAAACCCTTAATAAATGGACCCTCCTGATGAGATTTACAAGAACTCTTGATCTGTCATCATGCCAGTTGCATCTGTCATTTGCACCTGGTATAAATATCTTAGTTATCTATCAAATATCACTTTCATGTGGTCCAGCAGGACAGCTGGAATTACTTCACCTTTGTGTTGAGGCCTTTATTAACAAAATGTGTTTTATAAGTTTCATTTGTGCCATTGCTAGTGTTGTTTGGTGCTGGATAATCCTAAAACAACGGTCGGTGTACAGCCGTCCCAAACATTAACGATGCTCAGCTCACAACCAGCATTGTAAAACTGATTTGTGTTTCTTTCCTCCCTTTTACAGGCTGTTACATTAGGGCTTGGCTTTAGGAAAGGAATCCTCTGGATACCTACTTAAGCCATCATGTGAAGCATATATTTTGATTTTAAAATTTTATATACATCTCTTTGTGGGCCACCAGCATTTCACAGGAGGGTATTCCTTTACAGGTATTAGGCTAGATCAGCCTGTGAGCTGAGATTGCCATTGTGTTATCTCTTTTCCTATTCTGGTCCTACCATCACTACACACGCATGATTGCTAGGGTGTTTCTATCATGTATCTTTGCCCTGAAGCAAGGAAAATGCTTTGTTTCATAACCATATCTCAGCCTGTGCCATCTTGGTCCCCTCACTCAGTGCCAGCTCTGTCTCCTAAAGGCTATCAAAGGCCATGTGAAAGTCAGGAGACTGATAATGTGCCTCTTGCACTCATGTGATCCAAAGGAAAGCAATACGTATAGGAACAGTTGCATAACTTAATCATGACTAGTAGTTAGCATGGTTGGGGCAGCTTTCTGCAAATGGAGCAGCACACAGTTATCGACATGGCCCAAGATTTGGACGTCTCTAAGGTTTTTATAGCTATTTTTAACACTTGATGGAGATCCTCAGAAAATGAAATTTACAAGTCTTTAACAAGTCTCCCAGCTTATAATTTTGCGAAAGGGACGCTACCAAGATTCTCTCTCCAAATTTATGAAGCACTTGGAGTTTAACTCAACAAAATTACCAGACATGTCACTTGCAATCAATACAATAATCTGTAAAGCACAATTCGTGGATCTAAATCACTTGTACTTTTTTCATTTTCCTTTGAAAACTATATATCAGACATAATATTTACATCCTTGCAAAAATGGAAACACTTTAGAAAGTATTTTTTATCTAGCCAAATATCTTTTTTTTTTTTCTCTGTAATGTGCCACACAGTATGCCAACATCTAATAACAAAAGCTTATGGGCATTTTCAGCCATGAAAAAATGCTCTTATCATATTCCCTTTTCCATGTTCATATGCCCTTAAAAATAGTCCTTTAAATTTATGTTCCCTCAATGTAAATTCCAGATTCATGTATTATTCACCAGTGTGTGACAATGAAGTGTTGAATTTTATCCCACTCCCCCCCCCCCCCAATGTTTTTATCCTATTGCTTCTCAGTTTGAAATATTTCAGTGTCTCCTGTCTTTCTGTGTACTAGCTTAGTGAAGTCAGAAAAGGATTTTTAAGGGGATATTTTTGCTTCCATCATGATTTGTTCTAGCTTTTCTTATTCTTTACTTGTCTTTTTCTGCCCTCACTGTCTCTCGTGTACACACATTCATGTATTCATTTCTTATTCACACAGTGAAGCCTTTATTTTGCCAGGGAAAATGCACAGAAAGAGCTTGTGTCAATGAGAATAAAATCTCATTTTAGGGCAGGCAGAACAGCAGAAGAAGGTGAAACCCAAAAAAAGAGGCAGCCTGAAGGACAGGGTGAACTGGTAAGGGCAGCAGTGCTCCCCAGAGATGGCACCCAGATGGGCCAAGGCAGAGCGAGGAGAGCCAGAAGCGGCAGGTGCAGCTAAGGCTTGCTGGCTTCTGCCACTCATGAAAAAAGTGGCAGTGGCTGGAAGAAGCCCAAGGAAGAAGGCAGAATAGCTGGAGGAGGTGGGGAGAGGGAAGAGAGATGACAGTGAGCCTGAAAATCTCCCACTAAAGCTCTTGGCTGAGGAAGGGCCTGACTAACCCCTTCCATCTTCCCACTCGCATGGGCTGGTCCTGCCTCTCTCTTCCAGCTGGCCTTTTGCACTGGCCAGGAAGTTTTATTGAGATGAGTACTCTGTAGCTGAAGCCTTTTCATGAGTAATTTAAATTTAATTTTCAAGACATCTTCCCCTTATCTGTCTCCAAAGAACAGCCGTGAAAGAGTGAACAAACTCTTTGATGTATGCTTCATTGGGAAACCTACCCACCTCACAGTCAACATCAAAGGAAAACATCCATAAAAATACAAATGTCAGTGTAATGAGGCTCAACAAAAATGCATTGAAGAAGACAGCTTGGGCCACAGGTGAAATAAAGGAGGAAAAAGGAAGAGGGAGATGTAATAAAGCACTCTAGCATCCATAGAAAACGTGCAGCTCAAGAACCTGCATGCAATAAGTCATTAAAAAAAAAAAAGAAAAAAAATGAGGGAGATGTTATTGTGCAGCTTTATTGAGCTTTTTTAAAGCATTTGGAAATGATACATGATGAAATAGAATGGAGGAAGAGTCATCCATGCTCAAAATGGCTATAAAGCTGACAATGTTAGATTACTGCAGTGTTGAGAACAGGAGGAAAAGAAGACACAGAAAGAAGAAATTTTTCATAGAAGATATACTGACTACTCAAACTATCTGCGCTCCATTTGCACAAGTTGAGAAAATGAACGAACTAGGGCCTTTCTTGCATCCAGGAATCAAGCAGGGTACTGTGGTAAATAGCAGGTTTATTTTGTGACTAACAAAAACTGTAGGACAAGAGGGATTATATCCACATGATCCCAGAAAACCTAATGAAGAAACAGTGAAAAATTAAAAGATATTGACATTGACAATATGCTTCATTTGAATAAAATAAGATCTATTCATATACTGAAAGCCCTAACAAGAGGTTATTAAAGAGAATAGAGAGTCCACTGGGAGGCTACACCACAGTCACCTGTCATTTTGGCTAGTCACACTGAACTTCTCCAGAATGTAGGCATAGCAATTTTTTATATCTTTTTAGTGAAAAGATGCAAAATAGATAACAAGGTCACTTGCAAAACATACATATATATGTTTTATGGAGGACCCAAAGAAGCAAGACAATTACACTTCTGCTTTGTGATTAAATCAGTTTGTGGGGATCATGAAAATAAAACAAAAGTGTTGTTACTGACAAATTAAAATACTTGTAACACCCTTACATTTTTTGACCACTTAAAAGAGAATGAGTGGATGTCTCCTTTCATCTGACCATGCTTGTATGTTACATCTTTTCTTCTAGCCCTTCATCATTCAAAGTACTCTAGGTATCTCAACTGACAGCATTTTTTCACGCTATAAGCCCCAGAAGTGTACAAGATCACTATGTAGCCAATGTAAATAACAGCAACAATAAGTAAGAGTAGTAATAATTATCATAAGTGAATTAATCTGCTAAACTTGGATAGAATTTTGTATTTTTATCATTTATTAAAGCAACATGTTCAACAGGTCTTGCTGAACTAGCCTGGCAAAGTTTATGAAAAGCGTATTTTCTTAAATCCTTACAACTCTAGTTAATTTGTTAAAAATGTTTTCTATAAAACAGGCATAGCTTCTTATCAAAGTGATTTGAAAGTGAATGCATTCTCCTGAGCTTTCTTCCATGTCTAAGTAGAAAAATACTTATAGTCTACAAGATCCTAACTTAAGCCCCTTTATCCATGATTTCAGCTAGAGGATAAGAGGTCTTTTTATGCAGTTTTCCTACCATAGAAACTCAGTGATGAAATGTGATGTGATGGCAGGGAGGGAGGTTCTGTTGTGTCAGAAAAGATTAAAATGTAAAAAGCATAACCATCCTGAAGTCTTTTGAAATCTAGGTCTCTCCTAGATTTCTTTTTACTATTGCCAGGAGATACTTCCTTACTGAGTAGCTGGTTTTGACGAGGGATTCAAATGATACTTTGGCACAAGCTATTCAGAGCTCACACTGAATGCAGTGTCCCTTTCCTCTTAGGGCAAAACAGTTGGGAAATTAGTACAAAAATGACTTCTGGAAAGTTCTGCATTCCAGCATTAGAACATTGCTGGCAGGTTTGTTCACTGCCTGCAAGGAAAACACTTTATACCAAATGCTGGTCCAATGAATAGGCAGGTTTCCTGATGGAGAGCCACCTTTTTTCAGCCACACCACATGGAAGGTGCCTATTCCCTTGTACCAGCCCGAGCCCAGTGAAGAGGCATGTTCCTTAAAAGATGATAATGACCTGTCTTTGAAGCACTGTGAAGGGACCTGGTTTCTCAGGATTTAAGACCAAAAAGAGAACTCCAGAACGATCTAGTCAAGCCTCCACTGGATCTTACATTTCATTTGCTTATTCCTGGGTCAACCCCAGTAACTGCAGCTTAGCACATGCATAAGCTCCAGACACCAATTTCTCGTGTTTACTATTTCAGTTTTCCTCTGGCTTGCCTCAGACCAAAAGAACCACAGAGTAAAAGCAGATTTCCATATGACTCTTGCCTCTCTTTCATAACTGGAAGAAAATGTCATAAGGTGACAGAGTCATGTTGAAAACCACAAATGAAGAGATATTTTTTTAAAATGTGGTGTAAGTAAATATCTATTTCCTAATTCTGCTCAGAGGCTTACCTAGTACTAAGCCTAACTGCACAGATCTGAATTAAAGCAGACTAAATCCAGGGATTTCATGGAGTTCTTCTGTAATACAAGTGTTTTGTTTTTGATTTTATGTTGCAGAAGTATTTCATACAAAACATTAAAAAGAAAATCAGTGTGAAAGAGAGGATTGTTGTGCATGCAAGCTTAGCACAAATATAGCAATCACAAATGCATATCTCTTTGATTGTATTCATCTGTATGGGACTAGAGATATGATCCAAGTATGTCCCATAGCAATGGACACAGAAGTCTCCAATAAAAAGTCAAAATCAGTTGGCAAGGGTACAATTAAAAGATACAATCAAGAAATAGTTGAATAGCCACTGTTTATACATAAGTGAACCCATAGATAAATTAGTCTCTTTCCTGCCTAATGCACATATTTAGTGTTATCAAGAATACAGATTTTTTTTTTCCAAAGGTCTACTGAACTGTAAGGCTTACAAAGTTAGGTTCACACTGTTATCCCATTTGCCTCGCGTGGCTAGATTATACAGAGGACATTTTCACTAGAAAAACAAACTCATGATGGATCCAGATATTTCTTCATAAAAGATAGGCAGCAACAAGGAACATGTTCTCATCCAGAATTGTCCAAAAGGTTTTTCTCTCTCCCCCCTCTTTCAGTTTTTCCTCCGTGCCCTGCACTTGAGCCCATTTTATCTTCAGACTTGACCTTCAGCTGATGTTTGAAATTTCTTTCCCGGACCTGCCCCAAAAAGTTTTCCATTGTTTCTTTTGTCAGAGGAAAAATGAGGAAGCAGTTGGGCCTCTCCTTTTATCTCAGAAGAGGACATGGTCATCCTTTGTCATGGTACTGGCCTGGCAACGTGCTGCCCAGCGTCCTTCAGCACCCAACATATTGTTTAACTTCTGCAAGTTACAGCTGTAACTTCAGGAATCTTAAATGTACTGTGGTTTCTGTCTGATGCTAATTTATTGAAATGTATAGGAAATTGAGTTATTAATATAAACCTTATTATGCCTTTAAAACAAATACATTTCATCTTACACAAAAAACCTGATAACGTGATAATTAAGATAAAGGTATTCCAGTTTAAAAGAACCAGAAACCACCATGTCCTTATCTTATGTAAATGCTACATTGTGCAAATCCTCTCAGGCTTAGTCTGACTTGGCCTGTGTAACATTTCAGCTGTTATATTTCAACTGTAATAACAAGCAAAATGTAATCTTAACAGATCTTATCAAATCACCACAATCCTTCCCCACTCAAGGACGAAATAACTTCTCATCAATGATATGTTCTCTATAAGGGGTTCTTTTGGGGTTTGAAACTTTTTGCTTCCCTCTCCTTCCCTTTCTGAGGGAACAAGAGTAGTATTTGCTAAAAAATAGCCCAGTCTATGTTCCTAAGAGCATAAGAATGCTGTCTCCTTGTGGATTACAGCTGGCAGCTGTAAGGTGTAAAGTTTTACAATTTACAGTGCTGGGATTTCTTCTTCTTTTTAATCTCTGCTACTCTAAAACCTTTGGTTTTCTTGGCGAGATGTGAAACTTTAGATTGCTAGTTAAATAGAATGTTCTGCCTGCAAATATTATAATGTATATATGGACTAGAGGGAGCATATAGCAAGTGAATGCATAATGCATTAATATTGTCTAGTTTGAGGATAAAGCTTGAAACTATTGGAAATTTTTAACAGCTACAAGAACTGTCATAAGGATGAAGGATCACTTAAGATGTGAATTAATCTTTTACTCTATTTATAGAAAAGTCCTGTTACAGCTAATATAGAATTATCTTGCACTTTTAGCAAAATGGGTATATTTCACCACTAAAATCTTTAGATTGATTTTAGATGTCTTCAGAAATCAGTTCTATAATCTTTTAAAGTACTAGTTTTATCAGAGAGTATAAATTAATTCCCATGGCATCGCACTGCATTTATTCCATTAGATTCATTATTATTATTATTTCATTATGTTTTACAATAGCTGGACCACACCATCCCCTTCTGCACTACAGTCCTCAGGAGGAGGTTCGAATAGAAGATTTGGTGAGGACCTGATTGCAGGGACACGTACTCTCCCACTGGAGGGCCCTGGTTTTCCTCAGTCCAAAAAGGGCACTGTACTATTAATTTGTTCAAATTCTTAAGCAGCTGACTTTGTCTATTCTTGCTTGGTTTGGCCTCAGGCAAGCCTTCTGACTTACTGGCAACGTTGCTGTATTGTACCTGTGCTGTATGGGATTTCCTCTGGCTCTGCCTGACCCTAATAAAAGTCCGAAGAGGCAGAGTAGAAATAATAATACCAGAACCCTAAAGCAATTTTGGCTAGAGTGGATGCTTGCCATTTCCCTAAGCCCCATCCACTTCACTTCTCCTTTAGCCTGTCCTATCTTTCTTTAATCCCCATCTAGGAACCATGTCTCCACTTGTCAGCCCTGTCAGCAAATAAGTGTGTAGGGAAACCTATCACTTAGAGAAGAAAACCTCTGCGTGGAGATCCCGTGTGCATAGGGTAGGTACCCAATCCCCAATCAGAGTTTCCACTGGAAAAACAGACGTTCCCCCTCCTTTCTCTTTTAGGAGAGGAATCCCAATAGCTAATTTCTACAAGTCCAAACTGATTGTTAACAGACTTTGTACCGATCCCAGCTTTACCTTCATTTAAAGGAATGTTTCAGCAGCATGCAACCTGGGGTTACTACAATGGCAAAACAAAAAACATTGGAGACAGGGGTTCAGAGAGGCTGGAAGCAAATTGTTACCAGCCATTAGGCTTTGCAGCCTTCTGCGCGGAGCCATAAAGTAGATATGAAGGAGTCACTGTCTTTGTTAGAACACACCACACACAAACCATTTAATCCTCACCACCACCCCACCCCCTAAACTAGCCATGGCTACAAATCTCAAAGTTTGTCTGTGTCTCTCAAATCACTCCCACAAGGCTCCTCACTGAAGCACACTTGGTTGCTCCCTCTTCTTCATCCCTAACTGCTTGGCTTCTGCGCTAGTATCAAAACACTACATAACCCGGGGACAGAATTTCAGCTTTACTTGCAATTTCCTCATCTTTATGAGATGAAGCCACACCTTGACTTCAGTTTAAAGTTAAATATTCTTTCATCTTATGCTGTTTAAAATGTTATATATATGAGCCTCTTTAATCCAAACAGGAGAGATTACATGTAAAATGTTTCACTCGAGTTGTTTCAGAAAACATACCACTTGGACAACATAGCATTAATAACATTTTCATGGCTATTGTATTTAAATTACTACATTTCCTTTCCCTCCCTTTCCCTAGCAAAACATAATGAAGAATATATTGCACATTATACCTTAACAACTGGCGTAATTTCAAAATCATGAATTATTATACAACATAATACTAAAGGAAATAAAACTGCAGCTCCAATGATTTAACCTTCCTTTTATACTCACCGCTTCTTAAAACTGCCAAACTCATTTTACCTAATTTTAGGGAAAAAATTGCTCCTATGCTCAAACTTGCTCAAAATTTCTCAGAATAGTTGAGCATAAGTTTCACCCCATTTAGGTGGTAGTACAAAGAATGTTCTAATGTTGAAATAATGACACTGAAAGGAGGATAATAAAGGTTTAATACAGATGCACCATTCTTCAAAGAATAAGGTTGAAATTACTGTTCTTTTAAATCAATCAAGCTTCTGTTGGGTTCAGAGGAGCTCAAGATGACACTGTAATCATTTGATAAATAAACCTATACACTTTTGTTACTGTTATGGATGCGATGTAGATCACAGCACAATTTATAACAGAAGGTATGACGGCAAGAATGTTCTCTATAATTTGTAGATATTTAAAGTCACTGTTGTTCTTAGCCTGAGGACATTTCTTCTCTAGACCATCCATGGAAATATCCAAACACTGCTGAGTATATTATGGTATCAGCAGGAACTTGTACACAGTTCAGAAGGTAAGATGCAGTAGAACAAGTTTTAAACTTTGCTAGATAGTCACCAGCTGGACATCTGCACTTAGCATCATGCTAGTTTATATATTATTGTTGTGCTCAGCATGGAGTTCAAGCTTTACTTCAGAGCTAAAATGACCACATTTGGATTTCACTTTATTATTAATGAGTTTTAAAGGGCACAGATCAGTCGTTTTACTTCCCCCACCCCACCCCAATCCCCAGAGGCACTGGATAAATTACAGGGACTTGTGATGATTAGTTAAGCAGGGGTAGTTTTCCAAAAAGCTTCAAATTAATTGTAAGCATCTTGAAGTGATTACTAATTACAATTATTTTAATGTTTGTATTATTTTTCCTGAAGTTAGTTATTCCTGTAGCAATTATAAAGTTCCCCCCACCATATGCAGCCATTTGCTGTCTTGAGCTCTTAAGAGTTTTACATCATTTTCAGCCAATGTTATGGGAATTGTTACCCAGCCCAGTTCCTAGATGAAGTCTTGGAAGTTGGTGGAGCTGGTGCATGGTGACCTCTACTGCTTGTGTAGTGCTATAGGCATAAAGGCTCAATGAAGGAGAGCATTACACCAACTGTATGTATTTCATTATGGAAACATGGACAAAGTACTTTTCTGAAATGCTAGCTTGTACTACGTTGGGACAGTATCAGACAACCAGCTGAACAATAAGCCACATGAGTTTAGGAAAAAAATAATGTATATCAAAGGACATGTTCTTCTTGCACAGATTTATAACAGCACTATATAATTTCAGCTGAAATACTATTTATTGTAACTCCAGGTGTTTGGCTGCATCAGCTGTTTACCATGATGAACACTGTGCATATTAAGTGAACTATGCTATCTGTCATTTCACTTTGTGAAAAAAAAAAGTTGATTATTAGTTTCTAAATTTTAAGTACCAGGATTTAACATGCAATAACATATAGAAGCATGCTAAAAAGTATTTTCCCTGTGCAAAATGTTATCAACAACTTACCAGCAACCCACAATTCCTCCATGCAGTCCTCACTCTTACATTACAAAATGACCATTAAAAGTAAATTTTATCAGAACACAATTAGGATGGCAAGGACTAATACAAAGCCTAACACAAAGTATGGTGACATTTGCCAGACGCATGATCTGTTTTCACATGTGTTCTGGTGCAATCGTCAGTCCCCCCAACTTAAAAAATAAAAATAAAAATAAAAATGAAATGACATCTGCACTGGAAGATGGAAGCATCCTAGTCAATATAAACAGTGCTACCATTTCCACCCTGTTCCTGGAAAAAAAGACTTTTCCCAGACTACATTTTGTGTTCCTTGTCCAGTCAGTAAAGCTATTTATAGCCTTTCCCAGAAGGTATGACACCACCAGCCAGATTCAGTAGCTGGGACTGTGACATTTGCCTGGGGCCCTTTGAGAGATTCAAGATTAAAAACATCTTTTCACATGTTGTATCTTTTCCAGGCACATTTTATAACATGCAAGGCCTGGACAATGTCATTTGGTGTTGGTAGAACCCAAGAAACAAAAAGAATTGGATTAAATTTAGTTCAAATCAAATATTGTGAAGAACTGATGTTCCCAGCTTTGACATTTGACAGCTTTTTTCTTCTACCCGTTCCTTTTCCTTTTTTAAGTGAAAAAACAGAAAAGCAAGATAGTCAGGAAGAGAAGAGGAAAGAAGAGACCATCTCTAAATCCTGAAATTCCCAGAGATGAGAGCTTGAGATGCATGAATGTTTCCACAACTTGGTTGCAAGCTAGTCCTTTATCTTTGCTTTAACCTCAGCCCCATTTCATCCAGTACAAAATAATCCTCAAGAATTACTACAACAAAACCTCAAAATTCCTGTAATCCTGCAGACCCCAAAGGCAGGTTTGAATGTGCAGCATCTCT
This sequence comes from Anser anser, assembly GCF_964211835.1. Lineage (NCBI taxonomy): Eukaryota > Metazoa > Chordata > Aves > Anseriformes > Anatidae > Anser > Anser anser. The sequence goes on from NC_139720.1 coordinate 53,403,763, forward strand.
AAAGAGCTAAAAAACATGTCTGGGACAAACTGTGTCCCATGGGTGATTCCAGGCTGCACCGTGGTTCGTGGGAGAGGCTTGCCCAGGAGCACTGGCACCGTGTGCTATGGTATAACCCGCCCAGTGTCAGAGTGACACAGGGCTGAGAGAATATAAAGACAAAATCTCAAGGAATGTACTGTACCCAGAGATAAAGAGTTCTAGTTCTCCTTCAGAGACCCTGCAAGGAAGCTTTAGAGAGAGGGGAAAAAAAATAAAATTGTTTTTCAGCTCAAATCTTGGTGTTTTTATTTTTGCCCACAGATTGGGTATGCACAGTTAGATCATACTGTGAGAGGTATAGGGGGAAAAAGGCATGTCATACAGCTATGGAGGTACGACTGAAGAAACTTCTCACCTAAAGGTACCATCTGAGAAGCAAATGAGAGAGAAAACTAATGAAGAAAACTTGTTTTAGTTAAATCTGCTGTAAATGTACAGTATCGCAACTAGAGGATAGTTGTTTTAACCAGGCTACTAAACAACATTATATATAACCGTTATTGCCTCTCTCTTTCAGAATAGAAGAAAAATTTCTCTATGGTTTTCCATGAATCTTTGTACAAGTCAGTGCAAAAATACCGCTCTAAGACACAGCAGCTACTTTTGATTAATACCGCTGCATTTGACTTAGAAAAAAAATGGGGAACATACAGTTAAAATACAAGCGCTCATAGTTAAACTCAACAAACATTTTCTCAAAGAGAATTTCAAGTCACTTTTAAAATAAAATTACTTTTTAAATTAAAAAGACGTATTAGATTGCAATACTGCTCCCATTAAGCTTTCCATTCAGACTTTCTCATGCCTGCTACTGTTTAGGCAATGAATATTCATGAACATAAACATAATTTGTAACATCTGTATACCAGTGGTAGAGTGTTAGCAAGACATTTACACTCCTTTGTTTGGGATATATACATGTATACAAAAAGAGAGACTTTCCCTTGTGATCTTCTCCAGAGATGATTTCACAGTCCAAAGTCTGGCCTTAAAAATTATAATGTATATCATATGATTCTGCAGAAACAGAAATGGAAGCAAAGTGTCTCTTAGCCCACAGCCAAACCCTTCTACCTTGCCAGAAAACAGAAATAAAAGTTTAGTCTGTGAATCCCTTTAGCAGCCTTCACTCCACTTAAAAAAAAAAAAAAAAAAAAAAAAGTATATAGCATCTGGTTTGCCTATGCTGAATGCATTTGAGTTTAACAATACAGATGAAAAAAAAAAAAAAAAGAAAGAAAAACATCTTCAGGGTTAAAATTCCCCTTGTATATGGCATTTCTTTACTCCAGTTGGTCCAGCTGACTTAAATGATGTGGCAGGGCTTGTCGCACGGGAAAGTCACACTGATTTACTCAATCTCTTTTAAAATTCATTAGTGAAAACAGTATGAACAAACACTTATAACCCATATGAAGTCTATTATTTCAGTCTTCCTCTACCTTGTTTTGCTTCATCTTAAATTAACTCAAAATTCTAAACTTAATTCACCAATTTAAGTTGATTCCTATCCTTTTGTGCCAGGTCTCATAATCCATTTAAGTTTGTACTTCAGTTAAACTAAGAGCTTACCTAAGTGGAAAGTTCCTTAAGACAGAAATCTAATTGAAACCAATTAGCCAACAATTGCAAGAAAGGGTGGCACAACACTTCACAGTGTAGTGTGTGTTCTGTGAGGAACATTTCTAATAAAAACTAATACAAAAACTAAGATAACAACCAACTGTTACCTGACAACAGTATATTTATGGACATCTGGTTCCCCGCTAAGCATTTCACAAAGCTTTATCAGCTAGATAATGTCTTCTTCAAAGACAGGCATGCATACAGACCTGAACTTCTCATCTGCTGCTGAGTTATTTAAAACTACCTGTCCAGAACAGCATCCTCCTCAGGACACTTTCCTACTTTCTGGTCACTTTGAAATTATGTTCCTCTGCTTTGTTTGTATGTAGAAGCATAAAGAATTTTTCCTCTGACTTACCACTTCCCGATTGTTGTTCTAGGCTATAACAGAAAGCACAGAATTGCATATTTGTGCAACACCTAAATTACATAACTGCAAGCTTCAGCCAGAATGAAGTTAAACTGGTCCTGAGCAAACTGCATGCCTCAGCTTCCTACCCTAATATATAATTCTTTGTGTGTAGGTCACCCAGCAGCTCAAAAGAAGCTCTACTTTGGCTATTGGCTTTTAGCAGTTCAATCGGCAATGTGAAGTGAATCAGTAATTAAAGGTCAGTCACTCAGCTGGCAATTGTTTCTGACTCAGAAATAAGAGACCTCGCAAATTCAGGATTCATGGAAAGTGGAATGCATGGAGTTATAAAATACTGCTGGTATACACACATTTACAGAAAAGTGAAACACTTTTTATCACTTGCTTGTGCAGTATGAATTATAGTTTGTGATGCACCAGAAGGCTTCCACAAGCAATTTGAAGTTTTACTGCAAAATGTATGTTGATGAGATAAAATGCAGTCTTCCCGTGGTTGTATTGTTTGACTTCTCTTAAAACCATACTGTGTCTTGTATTGTTGCGGTCTACTATGTCATTCTGCAGTGCACTCATCCAGTAGCCCATTCAATTTCTTTGGAAGGAAGATTCTTTTTGTGCGTTAATCTTAATTGGTATCTGAGGCATTCCTCTTTTGGGTTGAGGGCTTTTGCCAATGTACAGAAAAATGCTATTAGAAAATTCTTTCATCATATTCCTAAATCTTAATCTTATGAATTGTCACATTCACAGACCTCTCAGTCAGCATGAACACAGTCCATCTCAGTCTCTGTGTCGATAAGACAGGTAGTCTTGAGTGGAACATTACATCTTTTGCTGATTCTTAGGTGTCGCTGCATACAAAATACAGATTGTTAGATATAAATACATGCTATGAAAAGTCAAATGGCTCCAGTTATCTTACTGTGTCCACATTTCAGAATGACTCAAAACTCTTCTTCTGGAAAGCCTGTAAAAGAAAGATTAATGGCAAATAGGAAGCTTTAGAAAACACAGACATCTGGAAGTATAGATATCATAGTGGTGTAAGCCACAGTGGAATAAAACATTTGTTTAATTCAACCTTTAGTCTCTAAAGCCAGTCAATAAGGAAAGACAGCCAACAATTTAATGGCACACATTTGTTTATGTAAGGTCTGCTGTATAGGAGAGCCATCCAATTTAGTTTGCAAACTCTCCAAAACAGCAGGTGCTGGGTGTGCTGAGCTGTCAGAGCACCCAGTTCCCAGGGGCAAATCCATATCATCACTCACATAATCCATGAACCTCTTCTGTCTGGCTGATGATCTGTGTCACCTGGATGAGACCCAGCCTCTCACAGTAATGCAGGGGTAAGGAGGAAACTGGCAGTGCCAATTCCATAGGGATGGCACACATCCACCCTCCACTCCTGTTGACATGAATCCTACAACATAACTCATCTGGATGTGCAGCTGCTGCACTATGGCAATAGCTGGTATAGGTTCCTGCAGAATTTCACATGCAATAGTGTTAATATAAAAAAGTTAGTAGTTTTAAATACTGTGAAGTATTTTGCTGGTGATGTTTACATTGTGCTGATTTTAATTTCCCGCTCAGCAGGTTGAAATACTTTCTTCCAATCTGGCTTTCTCCTTAATCACGTAAGTCTGTTTCTAATTGAAGCTGATATTAAAATAAAGTGATTTTTTTTTCCTTAATGTCATTTCATGCAGTGCATTAGTATCCCCAAATATCTTTGTACAGTAGCATTGTCAATAGGTCACAAAACAGCCTCGAGGACAATATTTCTTATCATTATGGTTTGCAAACAGTGTTGCACCATAAGAAGAATCTCCAAACTCATTTGCCACTGCGTGATCCTATAGTGAAGAGTGGAGGTTGAGCTCAGTATTTTGTAGACTTTCTAAAAATGAAAAGACTTTATCTAGTAGATGACTTGGTAATAGAAAGTACATTAGAACATCAATAAATCACACTGATGGATGGAGCCTTGTCAGCTACTGAATTTAGCTTGTGCTAAAGTTAAATCCAATTTAACTGTATGTATAGGCAAGGTTTGAGAGACCAACTGTGAATTACCAAATTTTGATCCTGATTCTGTAATGCAGTGAGTCACCTCCATTTTCATTCAAGTCAGTATAAGTAAAGAGTATTTAGCTCTTTGCAGAACAGAATAACATGTAGGATTATTCTATGAGGAAAGAAAATTAACTTTAATTTGTATATAATTTTTGAGATTTAGCTCCCTGAACATACACATCTAAGAAAGAAATATCCGTGTTGGACAAAATCATCTTCTTTGAGAACTGAGGGAGAATAGTGTGATAACTCAGTGTCATAAATTAGCCACAGAATCTCTTTGCAAGACATGTTTATATATGTAAAAGAACCACAGCAGAATTTCTTTACGAGATGAAGACTGAAGAACTAGAATAATCCAAATTTCCCTTCTGCAAAAAATATCTGTTACACAAGCAAGCTTTTGTATTTGTATGAATCCTTCTTGAAGCCAGGGAGAGTCAGCTGCAGTCTCATAGAACCAATTGCAAGTTTAGTTATTAAGTTAAATTGTAATGTGTATGGTCAGGTTGGGAGGGAGATTTCAAGGTACAAATACACAAAAATAAGAAGAATACAACAAAAATGAAGGGAAATACTGGATTGGCAGCAATTTTCTAGCCTGAAGTTTGCAACAGAAGTTAGAAAATTTCCAGGGTGAGCATAGAAGCATTACATAGACATATAACTCCCATTTTCTCTGTTCAGTTTCCTCCCACCTGAATTTTTAATTAATTTAATTAGAATGAAAGTCTTGAGACTTCATGCACACTGCAGTTTTCTAGGGTAGCACATGGTTAAACTATAAAATGTCTCTGTGATACCCATCTCTTTGATGGTACTAGAAGGAATGTGATACATTTGAATTTTAAAGTTCAAGAACCCTGTTTTTTACTTTGCTGAAAGGACAGTTCTCATCCCTCTGCCAACAGAAAAGACTGTGAGACCCTGCCTACAAGGAATGAACTGCTGTCTCTTTTGGTGTCAAGCAGTCAAAAACCTTATCTTGGAAGCAAGTCAAAACTACAACTGATAAATCATAATTTCATGATATAAGCAGGATCTCAGTAGAAATTTTACTGCCAATTTTCTCTGCTGAGTAAAATGTCCAGTTTTATCTCCTTAAACAAAGACATAATGAATAGATTCTCACCCCCCAACTTTTCTCACAGTTCATCTGAGACTGCTGTAAACTACAAAAAAAAAAAGTGAACGTACTTAGAAATTATTTTTAAACTTCATATTGCTTCATTCCCTTCCCTTTCCATAACATTTTTTTCTGCATAAAGTCTTCCACCATCTCTTGAGAGCTATTCTTGGGCTTTATCCTTCTGGAAGTGCTTATATCAAATGCTAATTGGCTTAATTAACTACAAGTCATAAGTCCAACAAAAGCATTTCCTATCTAGTCAATGTGACCATTAAAAAGTGATTTGCATTACATTTGGAACAGCAGATACTTAGCTTGTGAAAGGGACTAATGAAGCATGTGTTCTGGGCACACAAATCAGGTGCTAGAAGTGTAGAAAGCAATACACAACCTCTTTGCAAAAGCAATTTAAAGGATTTAACTACTAGTCTTCTAATAAGGACTGAAATAACTTTTTGCAACGATAAAATAATTAAGAGAAACGGAGAGTAGCATCCTTAAGCAATTCGACAATTACAAGAAGCAGCACAGTCTTTAGTTGTAGTAATTCTCCAGTGATTTAGCGCATACTAGATCAGAAAGATTATGTAAGCTATATTTTGAAAACAGACTTTGGAAGGGCAAGTGCAGTGTTTAAGTGTTGCTAAAGACCTGCAGAGACAAACCTGCACAACCACAGAGCTCTGCTCTTACATACAGCAACAATGCAGCACCACAGGCACCAAAAAAGGGCACGGTTTCAAGTGAAATTTAGGTCACATATAAGTGCCAATATACAAAAATATAATCCTGTAAATCTCTGCACAGCTGCTAACAGATCTTGGAATTGCTTAAGCTCTGTAGGCACTCTTGTTTTCAACACAGACTTTCCATCGATATCTGTAGCTCTTATTCTTGGCGTGTGCATATGTATTTCATGTTGGCAGGGTTGAGCAGCAATGCCTGCACCTGGTGCTAGATCTGAATTTGGATTCAAGGTCTGGGTTTCAGAGTCCCTGCCTTGGGGTCCAGCACTCATCTAGGAGACATTGTCAGAGCATATCTGAAATACCTGCATTACACACAGCACACAGGTGAGTTAGGAAAACAGAATATGGCCAGGAGAAAGAAGATTGCTTGGTTGTCCCCCATTGCTCTTCTCTTTCTGGTGTTTTTGGTGGTTGCCACAGCCCTGCATATGTGCAGAAAGCCAGACTGAGTTCCTGCTACCCCCTGGGGGACCAAGAGTTCTGGCCACTCGCTCACATTAGAAATGGAGACCGCTGCATATTCTTCATCTAACTTTAAGGTTAGCTCTGCTTTGGGATTGACCTCCCAAGGTCCCTTCCAGAGTAAATTATTACATGATTATATCATCTGCTACTAGCATTTTAAAAGATGGCAGTAGCCCCAGCTAATTTTCTGCAAGAACAACTGTAGACCTCTTCTGGGAGGTGTATCCGGAATGAGTAAGAAGTACGTATGAATTAAGAATAAGAAAGTAGAACCCATTCTGGCACTCCTTAAATTTCTCAGGTACTCCTTAGGCATTTTTTTTGCTCATGAGCCAGGAAAGCCCTAAAATTCAGGTGTGGCAGTATTGTCTCTGGGGAAAGAGGAAGAACTCCTATCTCCTTCCCCTTCTGCTCTGGTACCAACTCTTGCAGAGATCAATTATTCAGCAAGCACTTTTTTTGATTTTACAGTGGAAAAGTCTGGCAGAGCTCTCTTTCACTCCTGCCCTACTTCCAGGCAAGCAGCAAGGGATGAACCAACTCCCAGAGCGTAGAGGTTATGTCTCTGGCTACTAAAGAGGTTTTTGAAGTTTCAATTCTTTACCTCTCTTCTTCCCCAGCTGAATGTAAACTGAAAATCAACAACTGAAAAATATATTAATACAATAGAAAATTTCAAATCATTTCCCAGTCCATCCATAAACCATCAGCAATATGCAACTAAACTTGTGACCATGTCTGAATTAATCAACAGCAGTAAGAGGACATAGGTTCAAACTAAACACTGAATGACGTTTCCCTGGAGCTGTTTTGGACCATGGCAGCTGTCGTAGCGTCAGACGCTGAGCAGAGTGCCAGGGCATGGCAGGGCCAGGGCAGCAGGGTAGGGCCTGGCTCCAGGGCCTGTCCCAGCCTGGCTGGGGCAGGGGCTCGCGCCCCTGGGGGTGTGGAGGGATCCTGGGCATGGGGCGGGTGGGGGAGCCCCAGGGAGGGGGTCAGGACCCTGAGGACCCTGATGCAGTCAGGACCCTGAGACAGGGCCCTGGACCCTTCCAAATAGGAAAGGATGGATGAGGCCATCTCTTTTGGTGCAGAAGAGAAGTTAGCCTTGCGAGTACTAGCTTTGCAAACCTCCTTCTGCACGGGCCTGAGCTTTACTTTTCACTAGAATGAAAAAAAAAGAGACATAAAGAAATAAAGAGACAGTTAGAAATATTATGTGGACATGTCCCATGACAACAGCTATTACTAGTTTTAGGTTTATCTTCTCATCCAGACGAATGATCTCTTAATCAATCATCTTCGGGCAATCCAAGCATGTTTGCTTTTAGTCTCATGGTAGCTTAGGCTTGGGCCTTCTAACAGTTTTCTATCATGTTAATCATATGTGCCTTCTGTGTAATCACCTCAAGCAACCATACTTTTAATCTCTTCTTTAGTAGAGGTCAGATTTACGTTTGGCTGTTGGGTTGTTCTGCATAGGCACGCTCTCAAGTTGTGGCTCTGAGTAGCTAAACAAGGCACAAACTTCTTGGATCCCCACATGCCACTGGACATTATAGGAGTCTGATGGGGGCCACAGCTTTGCAAGGGTCTGTCTGTTGATTTATTGTGTTCATTCTTTGCTTCTGTTCCTTGTGCTCAGTTTAAATCTGGAGGGTTTATATCTGTAGGTTTGGAAATGGCTGAAATGATACTATACTCCTGGTCATGCTCAAGTTTTTTATTTCTGTAAGCTAAGGTGTCTTCAATGGATCCCTAACAGTAAGCAGAACTTTGCTGGAGGTGTGAACTGCAGGCACATCTGTAAGTCCTGGCACGTATTCCTTTGAGAAATCTGTTATTTCCTTGAAAGCATCCTTACACTCTTTCTCAGTATTTTCTTTCTTTCAAGAATGCATCTTCTCAAGATGGTCATTTAAAAAGTGAAAACATTTTTTTTTTCAGTAATTATTAAATTTCCAAGTTATTTTTAACCACATATTTAGTTAAGTCCCTTCCTTAAAAGGCAAAAATCACTCCTTTTAAACCCTGAATCTAACCATTTACCTTCTATTGACTATAGCTTTTCTTTCAGTGATAATATCATTGTTTCTGGCAACACACAAGCTTGTGCACCTGTGTCCAACTTAAAATGAATAAATGTTTCACTTGCTTTTGGACTGATGGTTAATTCATTTTCTGTTGCAATGATGTCCAAAAATTCCTGCTTCTTCATTCCCTCTTCAGACTCTCCTGGCACTGGTAAACTCTATAGAAAGTGATGTAATTACTTTCAATTTCTGCATTTTCTTCTGAAGGCCAGGCATTGTCTTGTTTATTGCAATGCATGGAGATGTTTCATGTATCCTGATTTTCATCTCCACATGCTATCCTTCTCCTTTAATGCAGTAATTTCTCTTCTTTTCCATCTTCTGTGTCAAAATTGCCTTCCCCCCTGCATGTAGCTCAGCCTAGACTGGATGATAGCTTTGCATGCTCTTTTAAAATAAAAAACTAAGTTTTTTTTTTTTTAATAGTAGAAACTGGATCTCCTATTAATTACTTTTTTTTTTCTTTTTTCTTTTTTTTGATTCAGATTTAAATCATGATTTGGTATACAGGAACTTAGTCTTCAAGATGTGAGGTGCTTCAGCTGTCTGTAAGCCAGAAAGTTTTGGATCTTCTCTTTTCATCCTGTGATTAAGAACACCCCTTTCTTCTTTCCCATTATATGGAGTAGTGTTCCTCCATTTCTGTAAAAGTTTCAGAAATACCCATCTCTGTCCCAGTGTTTGTGAAGACAGTCCAGTTCCACTCAAAGTACTCCACATCTCTCTAGAATTTCAGATCTAGTAGTATTTTTTAATCATTTTATTTATTATCCAATATATATATTTTTTCCTTAGTTTGCTTCCTTCCTGGCATCCTGCATTGATCAGGAGTCATGAGAATCAAAGAGTTTGACAAATGTCTGGTTTAGGCTATAATATCCCTGCCATTAACACTTGATTGATGCATTCCCAGGTCACACAGTAATATACTTTTGATCTAGATCAGGTGTGGGCATGCAACCACTGATTTGTAAAATTAACAAGAGCACACAATAAGGTGTTAATGCTGTCTTTACACTGCAGGATTTTTGATCTCACACTATAGGATCTAAATCTGACTTTAATGTGCAGTCAGACCATGACCTCAGAGCCTGAGCTGTAAGCTAACAGCACTGCGTAATGTGAGCCTCAGCAGAACACAATGCATTCCTTGTGGTTTTTGCAAGAGTATCTGAAATGTGTAACTTCCAACTTAGTTTAGGTGAGTTACGCAGAGGAACCATGGTCTAAGATGAAGTTGTATAACAGTACATTTTTGTGCATACAGAATGATACAGGACCTCTTGATGTTAAATATAAACCTTTTTTTTTTTTTTGATTTTTCTACTATGCTTCTCATTATTTTGTCAGATTTTTTCTGCTCACGTTTTTCAGAGTCCAGAATTGCATCATTCCAATAAGCTTTGGATCTGAAAGCCAATTTACATATGCATTTAATGAATGTCAGTATATATTTATATCGATTTTCAAACAGATAATTAAAATACTCTTTAAATATTACTGATTTACTCTTTCTTGTGAGGTATGTCTTCAACTTATATTGTAGTTTTAGTCTGTGAAGTCAGTTCTAGATATGAGAGAATATTGCAGACTAACTAAAGAGCAGGTTTTACTTCAGAAATACTGTCATGAAAAGAGACATAATTGTACTTAAAGTGAGCAAGATGACGTAGGCGGTGTCTATACTCCGTCTGTTCTGCAGACCACAGTTGATCATATTGGTCTTTATCCTCTCATTTACAATCTAGGTTTGAAAATGTATTTAAATGAATGTGCTTAGGGTCAGAAACTGTGAAGAAACACCTGTGAACATATTCCTTATGTCACTGTGAATTCAAGTACTAGCCTTTTTATATCAGAATTTATGAATATAATATAGAATAATATAAATCCTCGGAAGTAGTTGACTAAGGGGTTGGGAAGATTTGAAACCTCACATTCACCATTTCCAACGTGGACAAGGAAATTAAAACGGTTAGAAGATGTTACACTGGGATAGAGATATAAAAATACGGGTCTGTAAAGGCATTCAAGGGACCACTTAGCCCATATGCTTCTAGTGGATGAAGATCACCTGTTTGTTAGATTGGATATGAAGCTTTCCCAGAGGTATGTTGGCTCTGTGCCAACTTGCCACCATCTGTGGCACAGTTTTTGCATGCTAATAAATTTAAGGCATGCTAATACAGGGACACCTGAGTGCCTTTGGATGCACAGGCAGTGGGTTCAGTGGGGGATGAGGATGAAGGGATGGCAGCTTCATGAGCATATGGAAAGTGGCAAGCAGAAAGCAGAGACAATGCTAGGGTGGACGAGGTGAGCTGGAGTAGAATCACAGAATATTCCAAGTTGGAAGGGATCCACAGGGATCATTGAGTCCAACTCCTAGCCCCACACAGGACCACCCAAAAATAAAACCATATGTCTGAGAGCATTTTTTTTTCTTTCCTTCCCCTGTTAGATGGTCCGGTAGCATCTCCTTTCCTTACTTTCAGAGAAAAGTTCTGTAGAATTTCTCTGAACCTAGCACAGTTATTCTGCCTGGATTTGGGAGCCAGAATTTGTGGATTTTGAACAGGAAACTTTCAGTTGTGAACTAGATCCATGTGCAAATACTAAAATTTATATTCTTTGGGGAGCTAAATGGATTTCCGAGGTCTGCAAACTTAGAAGACTGGAAAATTGCCAAAAACCTGGCAAGGTGATGTGGTCATCATTGTGCTAGAGAAGAAAGATTTGTAGAGTTTGCAGTTGCTGTGGTACAACACTGCCTAAGTTTTCTTGAGGGGAAAACAATCCATACCTAACTTGTACAATAAGCCTCTGTCAAGCAGTTCTATTTTCAGGAATCTACAGTGTAGACAGTGCTTTGAACTGGAGAATGCTACGAGGTTAACAGAGGGCTCCCTGGAACTTGAGACCATGGTTAAACAATTTCCAGTGGACCAAGAGCAATCTCTAGTTCCACACTTTGAATTCATAGTTTTCTTTTCCAGTAAGACTTTTAAAGTCCAGGTAGGACTTTAAAAGTATATAATAATACCACACATGGTCAGGCATACACAGGCACAAATGTGAAGTCTGAAGGAAGGGAAACCTAGCAGACAGAATCTAAGCTTCTTTTGTTGGCAGATGTAAGGATTTTGCTTTCCTTTTAGGATAACTGTAACATTCCTTAGTTAATGTGGGATGATGACTTTGAAAGTTGATGCCTTGAAGGCTTGATAGTCTGACATTGAACATTTGTTTTATATGGTGAAAGAAATATTGTGCCAAAGGGTTGATTTTCTACTTTTTTTCTACTTATTACTACAATAAAAGGAACATTTGTATTAATAAAAAAATAATTATTAATCTAACTTCCTGAGAAAATCGTATGAGAACTAGGTTGTTGATGCTTGTTTATAATATAAAATATAGGCTAAATGTCTTATAAGTTGAGCTAAGGTTGGGCAAATTCTTTATATTTTCCACTGAGTGGAGGGGGTTTTATAGGTCACACAGAGAAAAGCTATGTCCTTATCAATTTACATGTTCCTTTTGCATAAGCTGTACAGGAAATCCTGGACAGGTAGGAACACAGAACCAGTATTGCATTGTTTTATAAATGTCAATTATTTGGTTGGTATCTATTTTCATACTAACAAAGGAAAACATAAAAGTATTCCAAGAAAACTTTAACAAGTTCACGAAGAAAAGCATGTACACAAAACTACATGAAACAAACATTTTTCAGATGTTTTTCAGATCTCCTTTCAGTACAGTTACCTAACTGCAGGAAGAACCTGAACTGAGGAAACCATGAAGTTCAGAAAGCAGAAGATACATTGAAATGAACAAGTAACTGAATAACACTTTTTTTGGTCCCACCATTTAAAAAATACTAATTTCTGAATGCTTGATAGTCAGAAAGAGGATGGGATGAAGTAGTCCTTGAGTATGAGCCCCTCTTCAGGTGTTTCACACTGTTAGTGCAGAAGGGCAATGTGAGAGCACCCTGTCATGCCCAATAAATACAACAAGCTAGTACAACAAGGCTAGCTAGCCTTAGGTTTTTCACAAAAGTATTTAGGAACAACAGTAGGGAGAAAATACATTCTAAGAAATCCAAACATGGATTTTCAACACTGCTCCTTGACTGATCATTCCAGTATTAAAAGAGGCTTGCATAAGGGGGTGGGAAATGGAAAGAAAAAGGCTCCTGGGGTTACTGTATAATGACTTTTAGATTTATATTAATGATTGAAATAATGGATTGTAATTGAGAAGATATTGCTTGCATGTCAGTATTACCTCATCTCACATTCAACAGAGAGCAGTGGGAATATTTACTAAAACAAAACAAAACAAAAAGACAAGGTGACTTTCTTTTCCAGAATTGAAAAATTGATATATTTGAAAACAGAAAACTCAATGGAAGCATTCCTATGACTCTACCTAAATTGCAACTTTCACCAAATCCTGAATATTTGTGAAAACTGTGAAATATATATCTGGGCAAAGAAAAATCAATGAGAGAAAACCACTATTCTATGCTGTTCAAAGCATTGTGCTGCAAGGTATGTATTTATACACTGTGACAGTACAAGCATAATAATTTTTGTAAATCGAAGTTATGTTCAAGCAGACAAGTCAAACATGTTGCCTCACATCTTTAATGCCCACTGAGCTGGCTTAGAATTTTCCCATTAGAGATAATTATTTATAAAACTTTGTGTGTGTTGCACATACAATGTGTAAAAATAGATACACTAGCTGGAAACAATTCTCCTTTCCATTCTTTTCAATTATTTTGGTTTACATTTGTGATGTTCCAAATGGTCACCATCTTTTTTTCATTAATTAATTAAATTGGTCTTGCTTTTGTTTTCTGTTGTAGCTAAACAAAGTATGAAAAGTTTCCATTGTTGCTGTTGCTGTGTTTCCAAAACATCCCGTGGTATGTCCAATTCACTATGTATCTGGCTATTTTTCATGTGCTTTCTTTGAATGTTCAGTCTGCATGTCATGCAATGTTCTCTCTGGCATCAAATGTTTGAATTTCTTTCCTAGTCTCTCTCTTATTGTTTCATGTTATACTAATTTGATCATGATATGAATATAAATATTAATTGTGTATATTACACATACCAAATTTATCTTGCAGAGAAGTCTGGCATAAATATACTTCAGAAATGTTTACTGTTGATTTGATTTTTAAACCATATTTCCTTGGCTTTGTTTGTGCCTATTTTATGTCCATGTTCCATAAATATTTTAGTAAATGATCTTCATTAAATGCACAGTTATAACAAACTAATTTTGATCAGATGCTCTAATAGTCACCAGAAATATAGTTCATAATTTATATTCTGTCATAAATCCACCTTCAATTTACCATTCTTGTTGTTGTAGCTCATGATCTTCTAAGATATTCCCCACTTATTTTTACTACAGTGTAATGCCTTATGACCTAAACAGGACTAGAGTAGTGAAACTAAGCAGATGAGCCGATGTCTGCAGAAACAGATCTCTCTTTGCTGCAGAAATTATCCACTGAGAAAACAAAGCAGTGGAAAATGTAAATACTCATTCCATACCATTTGTGAACCATCTGCAGGCCAACAATTATTCCCTGAAGAAATTAATGTATATTTCAAGTCAATAAATATGAGAGATAAATATGATCTGCTAGTACAATTCACAACAGGGGGAATTCAGCAGTGAGCAATGAGCCAAAATCAGGTTAGGCATCTTGCAGCCTGATTTTTAGCTCTTGAAATAAGGTTTATATTAGGCTTAAGTAGAACATGTATTTTCCACCTAGAAGTGGAATTCACATAAACCAAATAAAGAGTTAAATTAGCTAATTAATCTGTCACAATGTTTTCCTGTTCTTTTATGTAGCACATATACACTCAATGAAAAATATTCTTTTTGCAAAGAAAGATGACATTCAGTCCAGCAAACTGAATATACTGTCCAGCAAACTGTAGTATACTTCTGATAGTGTTTACTGAAGTATGCTTGTTTTGCTATGGGAAGTAATTTATTATCTGTGTTCATTTCAGGGCATCTTCTTAGCAACAGATTTCAGAGGTATGAAACCTGGCCTTTTAAGACCATAGCCAAATACATAATTTTTTAGGAACTGAATGCAAACACTTTAAAAAAAAAAAAAAAAAAAAAAAAGGACTTCCACTTTCAACAGAAGATATATTGATTAGATGGAAAAAAACCAAAACCAAAACCAAAACCAAAACCAAAACCAAACTTTATTAATAGAACTGTAGGTAACTTTCATAACAAATCTTAGGGATTTCAGATTTTCATTGATAAGTTGTCTTACCTAACACTGCCTGTCTAGAATAATTTTCCTCAGTTTTTGGGACAGTGGACCACTGGACCTGTTTTGTTTTTGAAGGCCATACAAACTGAAGTAAGTGACTGTATGTATTATGTCATTGGAACTTTAGAAATCTAAAACTATTTGCAGCAGCCACAGCTGTTCTGAACACCTACAAAACAGATTTCAAATTTATTTTCTATATAAAAGCTTATTTAGATTACTTGAAAATATATGTTGCATACTTTTAGGTCAACTGGAAGGGGGTACTTCTCTCCAGCACTACACTATCACACAACTGAAGGGGAAAAAAAAAAAAAAAGAAAAGAAAAGAAAAGAAAAGGTGAAAAGTAAGTCTTTGGGAGTTAAAGATAAAAATGACATTTCTAAAACAATAGGGTAGCTTCCCTGAGGAGATGTTTAGAAACTGAAGGTCAGTTTTTGAAAAGCACTTTAAAGAACATTTCAATTTGAAGAGGACTGTCAGAATGCAAATGTAGTGATAATGCAGATAGTGTACATCAAAGGTGCTTTTCTGCCAGCAAGGGGGGATGTTTCTGATTTATCACACATAACATAAATTTTCTGAGCACAATTTGGGATTATTT
This sequence comes from Anser anser, assembly GCF_964211835.1. Taxonomy (NCBI): domain Eukaryota; kingdom Metazoa; phylum Chordata; class Aves; order Anseriformes; family Anatidae; genus Anser; species Anser anser. The sequence goes on from NC_139720.1 coordinate 53,419,252, forward strand.
ATTTATTTTGTGGTTAATAATGTCCTCTAGGCAACCTGGGAATGACAATATGCACTGCAATGTTCAATGGCAAGTCTGTGAATTTGGTGCTCGATGGAAGCACACTAGTTCAATAAAAAATAAAGTTCAATAAAAAAACACCCATAGTAGTATGGAATAGTATTCCCCACTGTATTCCAAAGCACAGAGTCACCTCTGCTAGAACAGAAAGCAAGTCCTGTAACAATTTTCTTGGGAAATCAAAAGGCAGTTCGAGAAAATGAAAAATCTTCCATTCTTTGCAGTGAAAACTTATCAGATTTTAGACAGTATTTTAATTTACCCCTTAGAAGAGGTCCATGCACACACTTTAGTTTTGGTAATACACAATTTAACCATAATACTGTGACTTTCCAGATCACCTTCCCTCACAGAATGTCACTATACTTTGCATACTGAGCTCTAGCTGTCACTGCTGATACACAGTAGTGCTCATATCCTCCCCCATACCCCCATGACAAGAGTAGTTAGAAGAAATATGAAGAAAACAAGAGAAGAACTAATTCTAATGAAGAAATGATGAAATCCAAAATGAAAACTGAGGTAAGGGCTCTTAGACCCATATTTCCCAATGGATACACCAAAGCATTCATATTCAGTTTGAATCCCACCCTTTTACTCCAAGAACATAATTACATTTTCTGACATATCACTTTTTGTTTTATTGATGGAAAAGAGATCTGATACTCAGACCTTGAAAATGCTATAGTTGAAGGTATTTGGGTAAGATTGGGACCCTTTAGATCACCACATGTTCTGATTACAGTTTATTTGTGCTTCTGTCTATGGTGTTTAACTGTTTTGTCACCAGCTGGACACAATCACCTGAGTGAACGTACAGAAAGTACAGAAAAAAATATATTAGCAGGGGAGCATGTAAGGTGCTAAACTTTCAGGACCTTAAGAACCACATGCCAAAATTTTCCTGTAGCTGAGATACACAGAAAGAAATTACCCTCAACATGAGTTAAATTGTTGAGAGAACAGGAATATCTTGGGGAAGTTCAAAGTGGTAAATGAGAACATGACTGACTGCTCCTCTACATTAATAAGGCTACTCACTGGGATGATTAGACATGTCAGGCACAAATCAGACTGACTTTCTCAACTGGAATTACCTAGCATTTGGTGGCAGTGAATTAATTAGGCAGCATAGAATTAATCTGGGTTATCACCATACTAACTGGCTCTCTGGGATCCAAGGTAATACTGCAGTTTTACATGGTGTAAAGCAGATCCGTCATTCTTTTCTTGAGCTAGAGAATCAGAACCTAAAGTTTGTTTCACAGAATCACAGAACGGCCGAGGTTGGAAGAGACCTCTGAAGGTCCCTTCAAGTCCAACCCCCCTGCCGAGCAGGATCACCTAGAGCACATTGCACAGGATGGCATCCAGGCAGGTTTTGAATATCTCCAGAGAAGGAGACTCCACCTCTCTGGGAAACCTGTGCCAGAGCTCTGTCACGCTCACACTAAAGAAGTGCCCTCTCAGGTTCAGCTGGAACCTCCGGTGCTTCAGTTTGTGCCCGTTGCCTCATCCTGTTGCTGGACACAACTGAAAAGAGCCTGGCTCCATCCTCTCGACACCCTCCCCTCAGATATTTATACACATTGGTGAGGCCTCCCCTCAGTCTTCTCTCTTCCAGGCTAACCAGGCCCAGCTCTCTCAGTCTGTCCTGGTACGGCAGGTGCTCCAGTCCCCCAGAGCCGTTACAGTTTCAAACCTTAACTGACCAGGAAGCAATGAATAAAACTGACATTAACTTCCAAAGACAAACCGGTAACGAAACGTGCTAACTGTGAACTGTAATCTCATTTTCCATGTGCCCAGACTTGTTTTGGCAGCTGTTTTAAGGGAGAAACACTACATTATTTACTGTAACACATCCAATTTCATTCGATAAAATTATAGAACAATAATGTGTAAAAGCATGCATGTTCCTAGATTTGCCCTTCTGGAAACTTAGGTACAGTTTGCCAACGAAAAATAAATTAGCAACATATGAAGCTACAATATTTCAATAACACACTAAAAATGAATGAATAATTGTAACACATTTTACCAATAATTAATTTATGTTGTCTTAAAGCTAAATGCTAAATCACAATAACCAGGAAAAATTTAAAAAATTATTCCCACTGATAACCTGACATATTATTTTCATTCTTCACTGAGATCCTACCTCCAGTTATAAAACTTTTGAGACCTGATGGAAAATATTTTCAATAAAATCACATTCTAAAAATATTTTCCACTAAAATCCATTCTGAGCAATATATCTCAAATGGAATTGTAAAAATCAATCAAAATGTATGTCTCTCAGCATATACTAATGTGTTCTGTATTGAATTCATGGGCTGTGCACAAAGGGTTATTAATTAACATGACTTTAGAACATAGCTCATGAATAAGGAATGCACTGCCTGCAAAGTGCTGAGGTGTCTAATTAGGGAAATATACCATTGATACAAATTCGATTCTTTGTTTTATCATGTCCTATAAAATTTCTGCACAGAGGAAGGGAAGGAAATTAGAGTGAAATCTTGTTATCAAGCTAACTCTTAAATTACTGTAGCAAATGTTATCTTTTGAAGAATTAGGGCTAAATCTTACTTTCCTTTAGTCATAAAAAGTCATAATAGAGTTCATGGGAAATCTACCATTGGTTTCAGTGAAAGTACAGACTCTGACACTTGCCTTTCACTTGAGTTGTTCTTAGGAACAAAGAGTGCCATTTAACTCTGTATTACTGTAATCAGTGCTCTCATTGTTAAAGGACCAGTGAGTGGAGAAAAGAAAATCCTGAGAGTTTTAACGCATTAAAAAGATATTATTTGAAATAAAAAAATACACAAAAAGCTATTTGAACTTTCTCTTGCTATATGTCAGGAAGATTTCAGCCTTGGACCAGAGTTCACAATAATTTCTATGCTGCTCAACTTCAATACATATAGATAAAGGAAGTGTACACAGTTTCCTTGCCTTCACAAATGTAAATTTTGAATTTGTTCTGTACAAAAGATATTTGATCATCGACACTGTTTGTCCTGAGTAAATGCTTTGGTATCCAAGCCTGCTCCCATGGAAATCAACAAAATATTGCCATTGGCTCAAATGATGATGACCCAGGACTTCACTATGTAAGTATCTATAAAGGATGTTTCAGTATTAATATCCGTTAATGTTTTCATCTATGGACATTTTGTACATAATGCTGAATGTTTGTAATTGCTGTTCTTTTCTATACAGAAAAATTACAGTTTTTAAAAGGGTATGGGCATCTTGACAAAAGCAATAATTTAAATTTCAGTGCTATTTAAATGTTTGATTTAGATGATCTTTTCTCTTTCCACATAACTAATGATTTCAATAACTGGTGTTTAGATAGATGACATTAAGCTTGATTCGTGTGATTAACCAGTACAAATTGAATGGTTATCCAAAATCACCTCTTAGATACAGTTTTTACATTTTCTGTCACTTCTTCGGTGCTGTGCTTAAGGGTAAGCACAAGGACAAAATGCTGTGTCTCAAAGTTCTTTCTTTACATGTCTTCTTTTTCTAAAGAAATTCAAATGAATTCCGTGTATTAACAAACAAGCTCAACATTACTACAGAAATGTGACTTTAAAAGAGGTGTGACTTGTAAATAGCAAAAGAGCAATTCTTTAAAGTGCTTGTTGGTCAGAAGTTTTTTACTTAAATCAAGAATCCATCTAGAGACAATCTACATGACTCTGTACCACCCTTCATATTCTCAAATTAAACCTAAAATATCTAGGATAGTAAGAGTTTACCTTTTTAAGTTGCTTTTACTTAAAATTTTTAATCATAAACAACATAGTGACAGTTTTGGTGAAATCACCCTTATAACCTTTGTTAGTTATTAACGAGTCTGCCAATAAATAACCATTCAAGAGCTTAAAATGATAAAACTTGGTTTATATGCTGTCCATTGTGTATTTTGAGAGTTGTATTCTTTGAATTGATACCCATGCCTTTGCATATAAAAAGGTTAGCAACTGGCACATTTATCAAAGTAATGTATAGCTGATTCTACACTTTATAACATCTGTATGTCCTCTTGATGACTTCAGCCCTTCTAAGACTAACAAGTGAATTTAGGATTTATAGGTGCGAAACAGCATGGCTGCTTCTGCTGCCAGTCTTTATTCATGACTTTAATAATAGGAAGTGTAATAAACAATGTAGATTTATAACTGTACATTTTAATTATCGTTTCTGAAGGTTTATTTAATCAGGAGAGGTGATCAATACTTCTTCTGATTTGAAATTTTTAAATTTGGTGCCAGACACTACTGAGTTATTCACTAAGCAGACAACTTTGCTCCTTTCATCAGTGATTCGTGAAAAAGTTGACAGCTTGTGTGTTAAGGCAATCTGAGCTTCAGTCTAACAATCTGATTTGTTGGCCGAGTAGATTTACTGCATCTTGATTTTCTTGATAAATTCTATGTGAAATACAATACAAGCTGCCCTAACAACATCTTTATCTACACGAAAAAATTTATATTGCTCCAGGTGGAAAGAGAAGGAGTCTCACATAAAACTGAGAATTTTGTAATGAAAAGCTAAAAGTTAGCACAGTTTTTGTATGCAGTTTTTAAATCTACAGATAAGCTGTAATAAAATTAAGAAGTGATATTTTGCTTTTGTAAAGTCTTCATTAATTTTAAACAAAGATATTAAACAATTGTATCTCATTAGCATGGGCTGTATACATGAGGAAACAGAAAGTCCTTGCTTACTATACACAGTGAATATAATTGCAAAGGCTGAAAGAGATAATTTAATTATAAACTTTAAAAAAATCAGAAAGGAAGCATAAACCAAAACCATATAAAACCATATAAAATAAATATTATGTTTATCATAGCTTTATTTCCTAGGGTGAACAGTGCATCATTTGTTGCCCTAAAAGGATTTTTTGCTTTTGAGGTACCGAGATTGTTAGGCAGGTTTAAAATCTCAACCCCCTGTTTAATTACTGAAAACTCATGGTTTCTTGTATTTTCATTGAATTAGATAATTACATTTCTTCCTATAGTTTATAAAGAATGGTTATATACTTTATAGTAACTGCAAGTCTCTGAGGTACTTTGTCCACATAATATTGCCTATGTGTCTTTTATTTGTGAGTTTTACAGATTCTGGCCAACAGCGTGCCTTATGATGTTATCTATACATACACTGTTCTTTCTGACCCAAGAACAAATGCAGCACAATTTCAATTTCTACTAAATTTCATTGGTAATCCAGAAAACATTTTTTTGATTTCCTTAGAATACACAGTTACTTGAAGTCATTTACTGTTTTGATGAGTGACAAAACTATATTTTGAAAAAGGTCCACCTGAACATAAATCACAAGACATAGTATTGTATACATATTAACAGTAGTCGATATTGACTGAAGTAGTAGTAACTACTGAAGTAGTAGTAACTGACTGAAGAAGTCCGTTAAATTGATTTCAGTAATGATATCTGGATATCTGGAAATATTTTGATGTTGGACATACCTTATGAGTTATGTTGCCTTTTAACACAAACAAAACCAAGAGCAGAGCGCCATTCTCTTGCAGATTTCATGAGCAGCATCACTGGGATGTTGAGATGAGTGTCTATTTATTCCTCTCCAGTTTGATACAGACATTGCAGACAGCCTTAAGGAAGATGTAGGTGAATGCTGGGAAGATTGGTGTAAAACAGCATGTTTTAACAGTTTGAGGCAAATCTTCATTATGTTGGATGGTTTCCTTGGAGGTTTGAGTTTAATGATGCTCTACACTGGAATTTCTGTGTAGAAAATGCCTCAGAGCTCTCCAATCTAAAATGACTCATGTAGAGAAGTAAGATATTGTGCATAGTACTTTTAATACCCTATACCTCTCAGGGTGTCTGTTGGTTATTAATCTGCCTGATCTCCAGGAATTAATTTCAAGGCTTTAAGGGAGAAAGCAACAAGAATTATAACAGTAGTACAGCTTCCTTGAGGTATCCTGAATCTCAGAAGGATTTTACACCTTTTATTAAAGTACTCTGAAAGATAACATTGACAAAGGTAACAAACATGGATAAGCAAATTCAAAGAACTTAACTTAGGCTTATTCATCAGTTTGGAAATAAATAATTTACAGCCACCAAACTGAGTTAGTTATTTCAGATGAACATGGTGAAGGATCAGCAGCTGGATCCCAAAGAATCAGGCCATGCTCCCACTTGGAAGGAAGCATGGAAATTTGGAAAACTGCAGAATTTGAACAGATATCAAAAACTAAGGAAATTAAAGTCAAAGTTCTAAGGGTTAGGTGGCCGATTTAAATGTCTGGACAACTAACTACACTTCTGTTTTCACTTGATTACAGAAACTGAAAATTCTCCATAGTTCATCATCTAGCATCGATTACACTCCTTTCAGAGCGCTAGTAATAAGTAACAAGAAGGACATGTATCAGTCCATATAAAAAGCACATGAGAAAAAGGGATTTAAAATGGCAGCTCTATGTTTTTTAAAACTGTCCTAGTATCAGTGATCTCTGGCGATATAATGACACAGTTATGGAAAGCTTTTAGGAAAAAAATACATCTGAACCAGTAAGTACTGACAGGAAAGAATACTCCAATCATCAGAAGGACATAGAGCTGCCACCAAGACAGATAAATTTCGCAAGCTTACTCTGTGCAGATTGACATATAGATTTTGAGTCTCAAGATTTTAACTCCATCATGACATAGCAAAAAGAGTTTTTACATTAAATGAATAGCTGTTGTTTTAGCAGTAAATTAATGAATAATGCCAATGAAGAAAATTTGTAATAACGAAAAAATATTTAATTAAAAAAAAGACTTGAAGCTAAAATCGCAGAAACTAGATCAGTGCAAACTGTTTTATGGCATGATGTTCTAATGCATGAATCAGGACTGCAGAGTTAAAAAAAAAAAAACAAAACAACAAGCAGAGTTGGAGATCTTAGAGCTACTACATATTCTTGGATATTAAGGTTCCACACATAGCCTGCATATCCTCTTGTTCTTCCATCCAAAAATAGCTTTCAGCCCTAAGAAAAATAAATAAATCACTCCAATTCTGCTACAGAATGCATACATAGGCTGCAAACAGAATCAGGCAAGCACCTGAGGGAAAGCACATATATCCACAATTCTTTAGGGAGTATATCAAGATTCATAGCTCACTGTCACAGTGAAAGAAAATGCAGATTCTTTTCTATCAAAAGACTTCATCATATTTAAGATATTGTTTACATTATGGAAGAACTTCTGGCAATAACCACAAAGAAAAATTGTTTTATTCAATTTTATTACTGCTGGGGATTTTTCCATTATGTAAACAGTACCTCATAGGTATTCAGGCATCTCAAGCCTTGAAACAGCTTTGAGAGCAGACAGCAACTGATTTGGCTGCATGCAAACTCTTCATATAAATGTCTCGATAGTTATTATTCTAAGAAGCACATTGCCTCTGTCTTTGCCTGCATAGACTGCAAAGTGTGTGAAAAGTAATGAAAAAGCCTGAGAAGTTGCTGGGGGGACATGCAAATTTTTTCAGACCTTTTTGAATCCATGGAAAAGCATTTGGGCTAATCCTAGAGATGTGCTTGCTATTCTAAACTGTTCCAAATGTCCTCTTAAAATAGTAATAAGAATTTAACTCTGGATTTAGATAGCATTATATATATCAAAATATTACACAAAATTAGCAATAGTCAGTATATCCTATGTAATTTGGTCTGTGTTCAAATTAAACCAGGCAGAGTTTGCTGAAATGACTAGTTTTTGCTACGACAGGGTACATTTAAGCACTTGCTTGCAGTGAATAACTGTGCTACCATTGTTTGGCTATCATATATGTCCAGCTTTTGCTATTTGGCCTGAAAAAAGCAGAAGAATCAATTCGTAACACAAAAAGGCAATTTAAGCCCCAAGTATTTTTTTCCAATAGCACACAAGGTTGGGATGACAAGACTAGCACTTCACTAATTATTAACACTTCACTAATTAGTCATCATGCTTTAGCAAAACATAACAGGATGAAACCTACTTTCTCACACTTTTGTTCATCTTTTTTTTTTTTAATCATTATTTACTTTAGATTGCTTTCTTATACTGTATACTATTCATTTTTTTCCTTCCAGATGCTTACAGATTAAGAAAAGATTTTTATTTTGATGCCTCTCCTGGGTAAAGAATCTACCAGCTTGTTAGTTTCCTCAGCACTCCCTATATAACAAAAAAATCTCATATATGGAAGGCCCCATTTTCTTTTCTTAGCTGTACTCCAGAGATGCTGTGAGCACCTGCAACTTCTGTTAATTTCCTTGGGTATTGCAGGTGTTCAACAGCTCTAAGGATTGAACCTACTGGGACTAAATAAATGTGAGAAGCTCATACTGGATCCATGGAGCTAACAAGGACTGAGAGTCCTAAAATAGACAGCAGTGAACTTACACTACTAAAAAAATATTTCTTCCAAGTGAATACATCAGGAGAGATGTGGCTTGTTAGAAAAATATCTTACTTCTCTTTTCTTGAATGGCTATGTTCACAAGCTCTCATTATATTTTGCAGTCTGAAAAAGATTTATTCCTACTCAGATCTGAATCTCAGTTTGATTCTATGTCTATTACTTTCACTATAAAATTTATATACAATATTTTCTGTTATTCTCATCTTCTGCCCACCAGTTGCATTCTTCCTTTTCTTCTTTAATCTGTATTTTATTATCTATTTGTTGTCCTTTTTTTTCTGTGCACTGGTAGTTAATTATGTTTTATATTCAGTGGAAAATTCTAATAAAAGCACTAGAACTTACAATAGAAACTTTTCTCTTTTTTAATTGATTGAACATCTGCAAGTTTATTGAGGCAACCCATTGAGATAAATGCATCAACAAGTAAGTTTCCCACTCATGAAGTCAGTACAACCAGGCAGAAACTGCCTAGCAAGTTTCCACTCACTTGGGCACCAAAGATTTATATTTATACCCAACACATTTGGCCCAGATAATAGCTTTCTAATAAAGCCCAAGGATTAGAGAGTGAACCCCAGCATAGGAACTGATTCTTAAACGCTGGCATCCACTGGACTAGAGCACACATGGTTTCTTGCCTGTCAGGCTAGGAACATGCCTGAAGAAAGAAGGGGTTAATATAAAACCACTCTGCAGGTATTTTTTATCTAGTCTCAGAAGGTTCTAGTCTCTTCAAGGTTGCTCTATAACAAGCTGCTTCTGATGATATGAAGAACAGAGAAGTAGAAAGTCTACACACCTCTTGTCTACAGTACAGGTTAATTTTCTGTTTAAACTAAGAAATCCAGAAAAGAAAAAAGCAAGGCTAGTCTGAGACTACTGATGCCAGCCACTGGAAAAAATGATAAGTTTTATGAAAGAATGAACTTGCGATTTAAAATACCAAGAGGACAGCTATCGATAGATAATGCTTTAAATAGAAGAAATATTGACATTATTTTAAAATACTCATCACATAATATAGCTCATAACTTTTATAATAAAGCCAAATGTTCAACATTATTTAATAACTGACGTGAGGAAACAGTGGTATTTATAAAAGAGGTATGGCTCACTATTTATTTCTCACGATTCACAGAGGCATTGCATTTTTTATTTTTGCAGCTGAAAAGTAAATAGTTGGCAAACACTTCAGTATACTTGAGGAATCAATTAAAAATAGCATTGAGAAAATAGCAGTATCAGTTCAGAGCTTTCAACCTATCTGCAATTTGCTTCCACTTAAAAACATGACTATTTCTTCAGAGCAATAACTGCATAGCATCTGGGGGATTTCACAGGATCAAATAACTTCACAAGTCCTGACCAGGCAATGTTGTCCTGTAAAACGATATATGATTGAAGTACATTAAAATGTGTTTGACTTAAAAGCTAAGACACGGTAATAGGTCCACATTTTGAAATGCAAAGTCACCAAAAAAAAGATTATTCTTAATGCAAAGCAGGAAAAACACTTATCTAACAACAAAACTATTGAAAATTTGTTGTGAAAAAAGGAAACAAACAAAAAAAGGATGTATGTTAAAGTCAGTTAATTATTTCCATCACTATCAGATGACAGCTTACCAACCCCTTAATCAATAAGGGGTTTCTGCTTTTTTTTCTTCTTCTGGTTGAACAAGAGAAAAGATATTAAGGATCAAGTTCTACTTGTTTTATGCAGCACATTCTACTACTGAAGCTAATTAACTGACTTTTCAAATGAGTAGGGCCAGCTGGATCTGGTCTTCATGTTGCATATGGCTTTTATCATTTCTATTTTTTCTTCCTAGACATATTTTGTGAATCAACCAGTACAAGATTAAATCAATGGGTATATTACATTTAGAAAAGGTAAATTAGCACTAAATGCACCAAGTCTGATCTTCCATCCTGGAAATCATACAGATCTCTATGTGATTTATAACTGGTTGGCATTTGGGAAAATACATCATTATTTAAATATCTCAAATTGCCTCTCAGTAAAAATACCAGTTAGAACAAAAGCATACATTTGCTACAACTCAATTGTTCCAAGTATACTGTGGCAAAGAGGAAAGTGAATTTTTACTTATGATAAAATGGAGCTATTAAAATGAAAGGTTTATAGTGGAAGAACAGTTATTCACATGAATGAATTTAAACTTTATTTTAAAATTTTATTTTGACTGTGGCTGAGCAGAAGCTGGAAAATGCTACCATGTCTTCTGATCAAATTGTTACTTATACAAAAAGTGTTTACTGGTGTAGAAAAGGTGTGATTGATACTTCTAAGTTAACCAGGTCAAGCTCAAAATTAGTGTTAGTAGAAACACTGTAACATAAATCATTACAGAGTAAATATAGTAGCATTTGCTTATTAAATCCCACATCTATATTTGTAAAATATATCCAGGCTGTATGCTAGTCAAATGTACCTCAGTTGACCCATACAGTTGGAAAAAGTGTACCCTCTCTTATCATAGACCTTAATTAAGAAATGATAACAAGAACCTAATGGGACTTAACCCAAAATTTCTTTAATTATATGTTCTAAAACTTATTCTTTGTAAACTCTAGAATGTACAGTATAATGTTTGTTTAGCATTTCCAAAAATTTCTTTAATTATTAGATATCTCTATGTCATATTAAATAAGATTTGTTGCATATTTAATTTTTTTTAATTGTTTATTGACTTGTAATTACCATACAATTAAAAGAACATAAGCTTTACTGTTGCTGCTTTGGTGAAAATAAAAACATCTGCTGGGCATATGTTTATACTAAATGGAATGAATGCTTATACTTTTGCAAATATGAGAAGAATAATTCTGCAACAGAGACTTTTGGTCTGCACAGTAATAAATTGTCTGAAATAGTCTCATTTCACTGATGTAGCCTTTAGGTACCATAAAACATAATGCAAAAATACCTGCTCCTTGAGGTAGCAAAGACGATCCAGAAGTATCAAAACTTCTATGCAGGGAGCCAGCACAACCTTTAACTGAAAGAAAGATTAGATGCTGTTATGATTTGGGGAAAGTGAGCCAATACACTTCCCAATGGCTACACTTCCACAAAACAATTCCAGGAAGGTCAATCATTTTCTAGTGGTTGTACAAATGTCACCTTGCCAATTTTCCCTGTGGGGTGGACATCTTCTAAACAGATTATATTAAAGATCAAAAATACATGGAATGCCATAAAGCTAGGAAACTACGTTACTTAGTTGGTTTTCAGGCACTGTCCAACAAGAAAATGATATTATATGAAGCAGAACAATTTTAAAGAGGGAAATAATGGATTTTAATAAAAAGAATTTTTATGAAATAACTGCATGGAGGCCAGTCTAGGTTTAAAAGGAGACTGACATTTCATTTTCCAGGGTAATAGTCCCTCTTGAAAAAGAATCTTCCATGTGTTCACTTTATTATTTTACTGACACCTAATATAGTTTTGAATAGGATATGCTCCAAAGTTTGGAAGGGGGAGCTGCTTTGTTTTTGAGATTGCATACCACAGTGTAAGACAGTCCACCTCCACATAAAACTTAACAGGGCTTTGTTCTAGACTAGCATATATATAATACAAGGTAATGGTATTAATCCTATAACTTTTACCATATTAAATGCTTCAAGCTCATTCATTCTGTGCTTGTATTTTTCATAGTAATCCATTATACAGCTGTCTGGAAGCTGCAAAGGATAAAAAAAAAAAGTATCAGAGTTATTCCCGTTTTGAAATATGAAACATTTTTTTCCTAATCAAAAGTCATCCTACAAATGAAATCTGTTTTGTTTTTGAAATTAGCAATTTACTGAGGTCTATAATAGTTTTCCAATAGCAATTTCTCAGTTCTCATTTACGATTACTGTTCTTCAGACAGCATTTTGCACTGACATGAAATACTGAGATATATTCATTATTCAGAAAGCTCTAGTCGTTCTTTAATGAACATTGCACAGCAAAATGGAGATAATATTCTCATTTCCTTTCCCATATATCTTATACCTTGCACCCCCCAGCCCAAGAGATTTATTTAAATGGCCGAAGAGTGGAGTCTGGTGTCAGAGTATCAAGCTTAAGTCAGGACTCCTGGATGGTATTTCGCATTACAGAACCTACTGTCAGATTCTGGAAATAACTGTTTCGTTGTGTCACAAGTTACCCACTTTCGAAATAAAAGTTTTTCCGTTTACTTTGAACCACTGCATGTTTCTCAATTGCTTGATTCAACACTGCCAGCACTGCCACTGTAACTGCAAATTTTGTGACTTTGGGCTGATTTCGATCCAAGGCAGCTCAAGAACTTGACTAAACCAAATACCCCTTCCCCTTTCAGCCCTTAGTGGCCTCTGCACCACAGCAGGTAGCTACACCTATGACCATAACTGCTCTTCACAAAGCATTTTCTCTTGGACCACAACATTTCCCAGGCTTTGTAGGCCATGATGTCTCTACCCTTCTGATGTCCACAGTCCTGGATGCTAAAGAAGAGAGATGAGCTGTCCACTTAAGAAGCCTGTCAGAGAAATGGGAAGTAGGTCTGCAACATTATTGGTGATGTAGGCTGCTGGAAAGAGTGGGGATGAAAGAGCCTGATGTATTGGCCCGATGTATTTCAGTAATGGGTCTGCAGCACAGCTACTCTGTTGTGGTTATGGAAAGAGCCCACAGCTTAGCAGAAAAGTAATGCTACTGACAAAAGACCAGGAAATATAAAGTGTCTAATACGTTTTTGCACACATTTATTAGCAAAGTCATCTGAGAGCATGTGGCTAATCCAGTCATAAAGGAATAAAATAGCCTAAACTGGAGAATATTTCCATAATTTGTAAGTTTTCATATCAGGTATGTATTATGAACTTCATCTTATGAAGGGAAGGGAAAGAAGGGAATGAAATGACCTCACAATTATCACTAACTGTCACTGAGAAACTCTCAAAGATGGTGTATCAGATTGCTAGTAGATGCATGCCTTTCATTATAGAGCAGTCTGATCAAATTCAACCCATTGAAAAAGTGTAAAGAATTTAAAAACACTAAACAGATAAGTAATGAATTTGTCAAGAACAAATCACAAGTCAGCCTGCTTGTAAGAAGGGTGGAAGGATTCATGTTAGGGAAAACCAAATGTTGTCATATATTTTGACTTCAGCAAGGGTTTTGCACCATTTCACATAACAATTTCAACACCCAATATAAGAAACAAGATTTAGATTAAAGTATTATAAAGTGCGTCAATATTGTTTGAATGACCATAACCAGAGAGTTGTTATTAATGAGTCTCCGAACAACTGAAAAGACATAGTGAGTGGAGGTCTGTTAAAAATGCAAAATGTTTTCATTAAGAACTGAGATGACAGAACAGAAACCACATTAACTAAGTCTGCAAATGTGCAACAGGAAAGCACAGGATTACTAGAATTTAAAATAATTTTCAGAAATTGGATCATTGCTTAGAAAAGTGTTTGAAGTGCTATATGGAAATGCAGGGGAGACTACACTCAGGCAGAAATAATCAGCGGTTCCCTATGAGGAACACCAAATGACAACCTGGGAGATATAGCAGATCACAAGCTGAGCAAGAGTCACAGTTGTACTACTGAAAAAAAAAAGCAATCACTGTACTGCGACATGTATGGGGGAACAGCTTGGAAGCGCAGGAAGTAATCCTTAAACCCTGCTTGGCAGTGGTAAAGCTCTAGCTGGAATGCTGTATCCATTCTGGTGCAGCAGATTTCACAGAAATAAATGAACTATTTGAAAAAAACCTAAGAGAGAAAAGAGATCAGAAATCTAGAAAATAGGACCTGTGAAGACAGATTGACAGAACTGGAACCGATGAGTCTAAAGAAGAGAAAATCAAGAGTGGGCATAATACCAGTTTTTACTAACCTGCCACCAAGAGTTAAGGAAGGTTGTTCTCTATGTCTACAGTGGGTAGGAAAAGAACTCATGAGCTTGCATTGCAGCAAAGAAAATCAGTCAAGAACTTGAAAAAAAATATCTCTGTGAGGTTAATTCAGGACGGGGGAGGTTGTAAGCCTCCATCATGGAAAGATTTAAGAAGTTTAGACACATTTTTCAGGAATGATGCAAAATTCTAGCTCTCCCTTAAAACAAAGGGAGGGGTTAGAAGAACTTTTGTAGCCTTTGACTCCTTTTTTTTTTTTTTTTTAATTTAAAAAGAACTTTATTCCCAACTACAGCAGCAAGGTTGAGAAGTTGATTTGGCAGTACTAATGCACTGACTTTTTTGGTCTTGTTGATATTTTATTTTCAATAAAGCTGTGCAAATATCTAAAGAGCCAAACCAACTAAAATATATCAGTCATGAGATAAAATAGTTTATTTGACCTCTGCTCTATAAGCTTTTCATTTCAACTGAGAATTAAAAGCATTTCAGTATAATGGATTTTTGAAATTACAGGCTATTCGGATTAAAATATAAAGATCTGCATTTGTAAAAATATGAACGCTAAATCTTTCTACTTTTGCATCCTTTACATTCTCCAATTTTCAACATGAAACATTCCAATTAACTGTGAAATGTTTCACAAATAAGAAGCTGGGTCAAAAATGTCTCCTGGCTGTAGTCATATTCAAGTACTGAGCCCAAATGCTTTTGCACTCCCTCCTCACTTAACACATTTTGATAGAATGCATCCTGCTGTCACGGATAGATTAGGTGGTACTCTAAATTGTAGCTCAGCTGAAACTTTGGTTTGTGACCCAGCTGAATATAACAGGCCAGCTGAAAAAGAGAGAAAGCGTCTGCAAAAAAATACATTGATAGAAAAGCGCATTAAAAGGAAAATGGTCCCTAGCTATGTGGTCAATTGACTGGAAGAAGATCAAAACTTGGATTATGGTGGCTTAGTTTGAAACTGCAACAGTTTGCCACCTGGCTTCAGTACTTCCTAGCCACCTAACACAATCTTCAGCTATCCCTCTGAGGTGAAGTAGGACTAAATTATTTGTTGTGTTTTCAGGAAAAGATTGGACTTACATATGTAAAGCAAGCCCCATTTAGCCACCAGAGTTGTGTGTATAACTATTCTCTGTAGAAAGTTGCCACAGATTTGTGTATATATATATATATATATAAAAAATAAATACATGCACAGAACTTACATTATGATGCTGATACTATGAACTCACGGCATGAGTCAAAATGCATGAAAGAACCTAAATACAATATCATGCCATTGTCTTAATAAGACACTCAAAGATCTAGCTTATGCTACTGATATTCTAGTAAGGCTCAATGTATATGGAGCTTTTTGGGCCAGTATACCTTAGTTGATTTAGTTTCTGATCTTTACCAGGTTGTGAACAAACGTGCCTCTTTGCACTGTGATGGTGGTGCATCCCTTCTTTTAAAGTAGTTTCTTTGTGGTTTGGTGTGGTGGCTTAAATAGCCAAAACTATCAAGAGGAACTAGAGGGCAGTGAGATTCCCGTTGTCCTAGTTATAACAATGCCACATGCTGGAGGTGGCACTGAGACCATACAATAGACTCATCTGTAGTGAGCACGAGGAGGCTGTCAACAGATCCTTGAGAGCAAATGAGGTGCTGCACTCCTGAGCAGACCCAAGGTATACTGGAATCTCACAAATGTGCCAATTGAGCACGCTCTGAAAACAAAACATGCAGACACAAGGTGGGTGACAACTAGAAATCCCACACTTAAAACTTCTTACTGTCCAAAATGCACACTCTCTACAGAGGAGAGCCAGATCCTAGAGATCCTGCCCACAGTCAAGCAGACGTAATGCTGTTTGCCACCTCCACTGGACTGTTTACCCCTGTGCTGGTTGCACATTTCCATGTTTCCTCTCTCTCCTTGCAGCAGCACTGTCATGAACACTAGCAAGAGTACCAGAAGCTAATAAGGCAACCCTTTTAGCAGAGCAGTGTCTTAGATCAGTTCAAAATGCTCGAGAGGCCATACCATACAACTTTTTACAATTTTTCAGTGACTAAGGTAGTTAAAATACATCTTTCTGCTTCTCAAATAATGTAATTACTGAGAAACTTTTGTTTATTTAGAATTTAATTTGAAATGCATTTCAAATAAATGCAATCTATATCATTTATAACTGTATCTCATTGAAGTAAAAGTCACACTTCTTAAAATTACTCGTCAGACTAAGATGTTATGCTACCATAACTGGGACAGTATTTTGCCTGTTTCAAAAACAATTATACTTGAAAACAGCACTATGCAGAGTATACACGCAGTGTATATTTTATATACCATAATACAAGTGTTACCCAAGCCTTCATTCAATATTTCCCAAACTAACAAATGAACTTCACAGTTGAAGGTGTTCACTGTCATTTAAAGACCTCAACACAAAATTTGGTGGGGGGTAGACATCAAGATCCTTCACGATTATAAGAAATCTCATTTTAAAAGTCCCTCCCTTTTCTGAGTTCTGCAAAAATTCTCATTTTACTTCCAATTACAGTTATATATATTCAAGTTAGTTCATGTCTACCGATAGTTCCCCAATTCTAAGTATGTGGTTCTTCAACACTTTTAAAAATAACAGTAAAATTAAGCCATACAATATGATTCCTCCTCTTATTTTGTTTTATTTGCCAACCACATGTTATAATATTCTAATCTATCAGGTTAAGATAGGCATTTATTAGCTTCATAGCAGAACACAGCACAATGATGTTTCTAAGAGACACTGACAAATGCCAAAAAATGAGGAAGGTGTTCTTACGTGTTTTTAGCACAGCAAAAGCACCAGACACATTCTTTTCATGCTACTTTACACAGCAACTATGTGGTATACCTTCACAGTATTTAACTTTGAAGAAAGTTGCTTCTTCCAACGCAAGTTAGCAGACAGAAAAAGAAAGAAAGAAAGAAAGAAAGAAAGAAAGAAAGAAAGAAAGAAAGAAAGAAAGAAAGATAGAAAGATAGAAAGAAAGAGAAAGAAAGAAAGGAAAGAAAGAGAAAGAAAGAAAGAGAGAGAGAGAAAGAAAGAAGGAAAGGAAGAAAGAAGGAAAGAAAGAGAGAGAGAACATTCACATACAACCACCAAGTTCACAGAAGACATTTCAGTGGCATTTAGCATTCCTTCAAGCATTCTACTTGAAAACAACATCGGTTTAGCCTGTTGGCATGTCATCTAGCATGCCACATGAAAAAAACATGTATTTGCAAGTAGTAATTCTGTAGTTAAGACTCCTAGAAAGCATCTATATGCCAAGTTTTGGAAACTGAGCAACATTACATGCAGGAAATAAATTACATACTCAGACATTTGAACTTGGGAAGTATACGAAATCCCTTTGGTTAAAGAGTTCATACTGGTGCTGAAGTTAAATTTAGAAATTCATCACTCAGCTAATCCTGTGGGATAAATTTAGAGAATGCCATGCTCCTCTGGTCAAAATCTTGTAACATTACTTAATCAGAAATTCATACAAAAAAAAAACCTTTTGCAAAATTAGAAATATATATATTAAAGGTGTAAGGACTAGAGTTCAGTCTATTATTTTAGAATGTTCTCACATGGCTGTGGAAACCTTACTTATTAAGCATTTTTCTAGGACAGATGGAACTTCCCAAATATGTTGCTTTCTGAACAGTGAAGCTTACCCTGACAAGCTCCATAAGGATGGAGGGTTTTCATCTTGTCCTGGGCTCACCTGTTCACTTAATTGCAATGTTGTTTGTCAATGACATGTACAGAGCACAATGTCTCTTCATTATATGGTTTAAAACGATGAAAAAAACACATAAAACATTCTGTTCAACATATTTTGGTACAACCATGTTCAAGTTTAATGAACTGGAAGAACATTAGAACATCTGAAACAGCAGGTACAGGAACAAACTAGGAAATATATGTGATAAATTGCAAACAGTATCTTCTGAGTAGCACAGATGTAGAAATGGGAAGGAACCTCCTCAAAGACTGCTCGCCATTACATGAGTAGAACACAGTTAGAGACTGACATCAGGCCAGCTCATGACACAGGCTGGACAGAGAGCTAACATGGGTGCGGTGCGGAGCAGCACTTCCACCTGCATGGTGGAAGGGACCATAAAGCTTGAAAAGGCTTGTCAGATAGTCCCTGGTTTGGTCTGAAAAGGGGGAAGGTATGATCTTAGGGATGGATCCCAAGAAACTCCAGAGGCGTTTCCAAACATTTTACCAGCCACACATTGTGAAGCTATCTGCAAGTTACATTTGCCACAGCATTTTCACAAAGCACTTATGTGATGGGAACTTCTAACTCTCTTAGGAGGAGTCTTTGAAAGTACCATATTTAAGTTCTTGGCTTTGCTTCCATCTCATGATGCAGGAATCTGAACACAGCAAACTGGAACTGTTTTTGTATTCATTTTAAAAAGAGCACTGTTATCATGTAAATACATGCAAGCAAGCAGAGCATAAGTTACGTCTGCTGAAAATTTATTCAGGACTGAGCTTGATATATTAAATATAGATTTAGCTAACATGAATATCTGGCTCATAAGAGAAGACATCTCCTTAATCCATGTTCACTCTGCCATCTGAGCAATTATAAAAAGGAAACGTATATTAAAACTGCAGTTCTGAAACAGTGACAAATCACATGAAACTTAGAATAAAAGTACATCTGTGCTCCTTCTGCAAAACCAATTATTTTTAAAATCAGCGTATCCTTATTTTATTTTAAAAATCAATAGAATCAGCTACTTTATTAGGCTTATTAAACTCAGACCTTTGACTTTCTTTGTTACTTGATATATCACTGAGAAATCATTCAGCTCAGCTACTTAGTTTTCAGGCTTTATGTGTGTGTACAGGCAAGTGTTACTGTTAGGTGTTTGCTTCATCAAATTAAAGTAAAAAGTCACATATGCATGCTCTTGTGCTAGTTTTCTTAAAAAGTATTGCTATAAAAAAAAACACTACTGCTGTATGAAACATGTCAAATATTCACACTAACTATATAAAAACCGATCAAAGACTTTAGAAAGCAAATTTTGTCTGACAAAAAATAACCAGTTACTGAACAAAATAATTAGTATAATTTCACACAAAATCTATTTTTAGTATTCTCTATACGTTTTATTACTCAAATTGAATACTATGGAGTTTGCAAAAGCACAAAGTCAATGTATCAAAAAAGAAGTCATTTAGGAATTCCAGTAGAGCTGAACTAGCAAGCCCAGTGTATTTCAGATCTCTTTTGATTTATTTAATGATAAAAATTGCAAGTGTAATTACTAGAGGATAAGGATTATTCTACAAATGAATATGTAATAATTTGAGAAAATCTTAAAAAATAAGACAACCATGTATTATTATGTATGCATTATCAATTATAAATAAACCCCAAAGTCTTGGTTATTGTAGCCAAATAAAGTACTAACACATTCATTTAATTAAATATACTTCTAAATACATAACCTTTACAGAATATATAGGATGATACTACTTGTATCTATATTTAGCTACACAGCTAAATTAAGGCTTTGAAATATTCTAACATTGCTAGACATATCAAATATCAAAGTTGTTTAAATCTCCTTAGATGATAAATGAGTTTTTCACAGGACGTGAGTTTCTTTTACTGTGTTATTAATTCAAGTGCTACTCTGATGGGTACAACACCTCACAGATGGGTCTAGTGCCCTTTCCTGATCCACCAGTTCAGATTTGACAGCTGTAAATCTTTGTGGGATGCTCTACCTGAAGCACAGGATCAGAAAAAGACAAATGGGCAGCAGCTGTTTTTAGGAAGTCTGGTCAGGGTAAAGCAAGCAGGGATAGTGGAAACTGAGCATTAACCATCTGTTTATTGTTGCAGATCTTATCTCAGACTGTTCGCCAAATAAATGACCTTTTTTTTTTTTTTTTTCAGGGGGAAGAGCAGCAGGAACTTCAGGTTATGTGCAGACTGTTCAAAACTGAAGAATACCAGTCACAGGCCACCTGGAAGCTTGGATGTACAAAACCAAGTACATCTGCAACAACAAGCTCACTGACAGGCACTCTTTCATGCGTGAAGGTTTACAGTGACCCTTCCTTCAAAGTTGCTGTTGCACCTCGCCAGCACATGTGTACATCTGAAAGGGTTAAGTGATTTGTGAAATATTTTGACTAAATAACTACCTTGTATGCGATTCGCCCATAGCAGTAACTCCAGTATGCATATAGCAGGAGATGAAATCAAAGTGACTAATAGCTTTTCTTTGCAGACGCGTCAAGAGTGTTCCCAGACCTGTGTATCTTCCTGCAATTGGATGTGGCATTAAATAGTGTTTTGTCCTTAAATTAATCCTGGCCAGCTTCTGTTTGCTAAACAGCTCCACCCGCTGAGGCTCTCGCTAACAGAACAGTTGTCCTAGCTGGCCTGCAGATCCCCACGTCTCCCAGCCTTAACCTGGTAAGCCTGTAACCTTTAATCACCTTAAATCAAAGTAAGGTAAGCTCTAACAACAACATTTCAATGATTTATCCCAATAATTACAGGACACTAGGCAATTTAAGAACATTTTTCTATCTTTTCTAAGACTAGAAATACATGAATACTTACACAAGTACTTTTTGCTGTGGCAATGCCATTTGTAGCACTTATTGTCCTAAGTAGTAACCTAATGAATTAATAAAGAGGCTTACTTTTAAATGTATCTTCAAGAAGGCTACAAACAGAGCTGAAACTCATTCTGCTGAAGAAATGCAGCAAGAGGAAGGAGTGACTGCCCTTGTTGCTTGAAAGAAGCACGACTAACAGGTAGAAGAGCAGCCAGATCCTCCAGGAGAAAGAACAGACACAAACAGATCATTCTTTCAAGGGAGAGTCCCATGTTTATGTTAAATTAGGTAAAACTGGTTGAAAGGGAGAAGGAATCTGATAGAATTTCTCCCTTATCTAAGTGATGCTGAACGCTTTGCTCATACAACATGGAGCACACAGGAACAGAGTGAGCTAAGACAAAGAAAACAACCTGGAATAAAATTCTGCCTCAGTGTGTATCCACCCTTATTACTGAAGACCTGTGCAGGGATCCATGGCCCACAGAGCAATTCCATTAGTTCTAAATCTAGAAGCAATATAACCATACCTGTGAAGCATCAAGCTGACACTAAAAGACCTCCTCTCTGCCCTCACAAATTGAGAATATTTGGTCAGACATTCAAAAGTCATGGTGTATGCCTTAGTTTTACCATTGAGGTGGAGAAATGTGTGAAAAAGAATGGTTCTTTACCAAAAGACAGAAAAAAAAGGTTCATTTACATCTCAGTGTGTAATCTGGACTTGACAGGCTCTTCTACATTGAAAAGAAAACACAATGGGGGAAATTATTTTGGCTAAGGTAATGGGAAACTTCAGTCCCTGAGCAGGAACTTGTAACAGTGAATGGTCCTAGGTGATTGGTAAATGCTATTTTTTGTAGAAAAACTATTTTACTATTTTGTCTCACTCTTACTCACTCCCGATTGACAATCTTTTCATAAAGGGTCTGGTTCTCATTTCAGATAAGTAAAGGTCTTCACAACGAAGGAGGCAGAGGGGCTTGTTAAAATGAAGAACTGGTACGATTAAAGTACCTAACCTTACAGAAAAACAATAGCAAAAATCAGCTTACTGTTTGGATGTTTATACCTGAAAAGAGCCCTCATCTCTATTTAGCAAAAGGCATGTACTTATATAAATGAGCATTGAGGTGGGTCAGGTGTTTTATGGAGTTGCCCTCTTTATCCTACCTCTCTATTTGTCCAGATTGGGAAATGAATGACTGGATGGCACCGTGGTGGTCGTTATCTCTATTCTCATGTAGAGATTAAACTCTCTTCAATTTTCTCATTGTAAAAGAACTGCATTAACATTTGATATTATGACCCTCAGTTCTCTGACTTTTAAAAATTGATTTGTTAAATATCCAGCATTTGCACTCACAGAGCAGAGACCACTATGTAAACAATATTTTCTTACGGTTCTCCCTGGTTGTATCACACTGCACCCCTCATTACCTCCCCTAATGTCCAGTGCTCTGCGGTGGATCACTTTTTTATCTCCAGATTTCGAAAAGTAATAAACACTTCAGATTTGATCAAGTCTTCCTTAGCTGCTTTTGAACATCATCTAAATACAGTGACGCATGGAGACACTGAATGCCTCCTTTTTCTGTGGCTGATGGGCACATTTTTGATTATTCTGGAAATATTATTCATATATGCTTACTCTTGTCTTATATTCTTCCTAGGCATCAGTTTTTGGAGACAGTCAGAGACGGAGCAGACGTTTGGTCTATGCGGTGCAGCTGCTCTTTTGTTCATTTTTTAAAACAGAACTAGAAAACAAATTCTACATAAATTTCTCTTTGATTTTTGTTGTCTTTGAGAGCAAGTGTTTAGCCTTCATCACGATTTTAGCTGCGTAAGTATTTTTTTCTGAAGAGAGAAATTTAGCACATTCTCCATTAGCGTGTAGTATAGTGCTGACTCCACCATGAAAACTGCAATGTCAGACCCACTGCTGAGGAAGCAGTCACAATTTTCCTCACACTAGCATTAAAATAGCACTGTTTTTGTCCTGTTGCAGATTTGAATATAGCTGGGAAATAAAAAATAGTATTATTTAGATCAGCATAAAACTCAATCATCAGTATGCAGCCAGCTGCACATAAAAATGAGGAGCAATACAAACAAAAATGAACATTTACTTGAATCAGATCTTTAGCACCCACACATACGGGCAGCTTGAAGTGGTATTGCCAGACATGTTTCTCTCAGGGCAGCCTTGCCCAGACCCTTTCTAGCAAAAGGCAGTGTTTCTAAAATCCGACACATGAAGTTTACATGTTCAATAATTTTAAAGGAAATACTGTATAACTCTTTACCAGCAGAGTTTAATCAATAATTACTTAAATCGACTATTGTACAATCAATCCACTAGTGCGTTTGGATGATTGTACACACAATAAGGAAGATAGCATTTTAGTAGTTGCTTTCAAGTGAGGCAAATGCGTTATGTTAGTGCCTATTTATCATGCAAGCATGATTCCAGCATCATTTGGCCTTATTCAGTCTTTTATTTATGTTTGCATTTTTGTTAGGTTTTGCATTTTTCTCCATGGTTTGATGTGCCTGGCAAATTTTAAGCGATTTCATACTTTGTCTTCAGATTTTAAGAGTTGATTTACTGAAAGCTACTACATTCAACTTAAATACTTCACACATGTGCCACAGCTATTGTTTCTTTGATTTGTAAATTTTTTTTTTTAATAATCTAATACCTTTTAGTTTCTGTTAAACAATTTATTCCCACAGCATGGTTATGACCTTACACTCACATAGCCATATTCCATGGCTAATGCTATGTTGCCATCTGCTGACCAATTTAACAGTTGTATTGTAAAGAACTAAGGCAAGACATTTGAGAACATGAAAAAAATCTGAAAGATTTTTCTATTTTAAATCTCAGATTTGTACCTACTTCATTTTCTCTATGTAGGAAAGTTATTTTAAAATGTAAACGTTCATCCTTAACATTCATTAATTTAAATAAAAATGTAATAGGCTTTTGCACATGCAGAGACTGTACAACATCTTCAAAAGCTACTTAAGGAGTCTGTCTAAAGGCTAAAATTAATAGGAAATACTTTAGGAACCACACTGTAAGAGAAAGTACACATGAAAAAGGAGTAAGTTTGTATTGGATAGTATTTCGGATAGATTTAAAACGATGCAAGAGTTACTTTTATCAGAGTGTACATTATCAGCACAGGCAAGAAGTTCTTCATGTTTGCTTCATTCAGCAATATTTATGGCTATATTTACTTCTAAATGACTGCATGTATAAAATGGAGCATGTAGCACTGTTTTTTTTTTGCCTCAAACGTGATTTTTAGGATTATGTTCATAAATATTGGATAGGCTTTCAAAAATTCTGATCATTAGCATTATGTATAATAAAGGATTGCTTTATATAAAGCCAGAAAAAAACAAAACCTTTTAAAGAATTTATACATGGAAGCCGATTTCCAGAAAACACGAAACCACTCAGCTTTGATATATTTCTTTAATATATCAGTATGGATTATTCTATTATTATTGCTAAAAATAAAACTATATTTATACAGCAATATACAAACTACACAACTCAGTGGTTTAAACACTGCATTGTGGTGCTGAGTTCAAGAACTCACATGGATATAAGGATTTCTTACAGTCTCTGCTTAGTTACTCACCTTTGAATCATCCAGTTCCATTTTTTTCAGAGATTTTCTGACATAATCCAAGAAAGAGGATGATTTGGAGAAAATTTTCCCAACATGTCGTTCACTGCAAATACAGTGT
This sequence comes from Anser anser, assembly GCF_964211835.1. Taxonomy (NCBI): domain Eukaryota; kingdom Metazoa; phylum Chordata; class Aves; order Anseriformes; family Anatidae; genus Anser; species Anser anser. The sequence continues at coordinate 53,444,144 of NC_139720.1, forward strand.
TGAGATGCATGCATTCCAGCAACAGAAACTCACACATTTTAAAAATAATTTTAATTGAATTTTTAATTCAGGGCAACTAAATCTCTTGGACAGCCACTACTGTCAAGTTAGTAGCAATATTCCTTTTCCCCTTTCACTTATAATAACTAGCTAATACTTGAATAACTTTTTAGACACAACTTACTTTTGAAGACAGCTAAAATATGGGTAGTTTCATAAAATGTTACAATAATGTATGAAAACAAAGAACATATAGAAATACTGACTCGTAGCAGGTCACATACATTTTTTTCTCTGTTTAAAATATTTTGGAGAAACTACACACAAAGCTTTTGTTAGTCTGAATTCACTTTCTTGACTATGCTCTACTGTAACACTGCCCTCTTCCTGTTTTGTTGTGTAGGAGTTACATTTTCAGCTACAGTAGCTGTCCCTGAGTATGTACTTCAATTAGTTAAGGAGAAATAACATTAAATACAACTATCTTCTTAAGAACAAACAAACAACACCTTTAAAAGGTTTTAAACATTTTCCTCTCTTTAGTAATAGTAATCCTCCTTACTCCTTACTTAAGGTTCAGAATTAACATCTACTGAGGTCAACAGAAAGACTTAGTAGCAGTTATAACGTTTTTTGAGTGGCAGGATCCCCACTCATTGAGAATCAAGTCATGTTTATTTTTAAAGAATAAATAATTTCTGTAGTCATATTTAATGCATTTAACATTTGGGCTGTTGTGGTTTGAAAATCAGTTGATTATACTGCTATGATACTGGAAGACAGGCTTCTGCCCTCCTAATTCTGCTATAGGAGGAAAGACATTGCACCAGGTCTGGCTGGGTTAACTTTCTTCATAGCAGCCCATATGGTGCTGTATTTTGGATTTGTGACTAAAAAAGTGCTGGTAACACACTGATGTTTCAGCTACTGTCACACAGCTCTGCCCTGCGGCAGGTTGGCTTGGGTTGGGCACAAGGCTGAGAGGGGACCTAGCCAGGACAGTTGACCCAAATTGACTTTAAGGATATTCCATAGTATGTACTGTCATGCTCATCAATAAAACTGGGGGGGGTAGTCTTTCCATGGTAGCTGTTGCTTGGAGACTGACTGGGCATCAGTCAGCTGGGGGTGGGAGACAGTGAGTGAGTGTATTTGCTTTACTTGTTTTTGTGTTTCTTTTTTTCTTTTTCTTTTTCCCTTTCTCTTTACTTTAGTTATTAAACTGTCCTTATCTCAATAGGTTTTTCTCACTTTTGCTATTCCCATTTTCTTCTCCATCCTGCTGTGGGGGTAGTGAGTGAGCGGCTGGTGGTGCTTAGTTGCTGGCCAGGGTCAGCACAGATACATACAATATATTTACTAGATTCATGATATATACAAGTAGTTTAAAAAAGCAAAACAGATTAATGATAGTTCAAGGTCTTACAGTTAGTTCTCTTAATTGTTTTAATGTGCTTGCTAAGTGTTACTCATTCCAGAAATGGACATCTCAAAAACTGCAAAACAATCTCACAAGACTTCCGAACAATAAAGATGTTAGCTGTTCCAATGAAAATGGTGACAACTCGCGTTGGTGAGCTTGAAAGTAGGCCTGCCCCACTTTTTTTTCAAAAGTATAATCCTAATTACTTCCTCCAAATTATGCTTCCTTTAACAAATGAAGTATACTATCATCTATTTCACACTTTTTTACAACTTAGTAACAATGCTTTTATGTGTTATCTTCTATGTAATTTAAAATAAACAGTTATCTCTTTCAGGAGTTTGACCTTCTGAAGAGTAAGCTGTCTGGCTCCACATATAGCATAAGTCTTGGGGGTATCTGCACTAGCATTTATTTTAGACCAGCAGTAAATATCTGAAGTGACTTTTCTGGTTTTGCCCACTTCCTATACCTTGGTTTGCACCGTGGAACAGGCTCAGAGCTCAAAAATTAAATTAAAATTGAATGTGTGCTTCTGGATGTGCTCCAAATGTTAGGGGGCACACATACCACAGAATTAGATAAAAGTTAATCCAAACTACAACTCCAGAAGAGTTTAGTGCTGATGTCAAGACCTCAGCAGCAACTATTCAAATGCCCTCTTACAAGGGTGCAGTACTTGCTAATGTAGACATAGGCAGTAAGCAGCCCTTTACAGCCATGCTAACTGTTGGTCATTTAGCAGCTTTTCTCAGGATAAATGGAAATGCATTTTTGTCTTCTGCACTATTAAAGTTACTAGGAATTCTGAATAACAAGGCAGACTAAGACTTTGTTGACTTTTAGTGAGTTTGCTATTTGTTCTCTGTTGAAGACATGTTTTTTCCATGTATCTGGTACCAAGGAGGACCTATTTAAGCTATGGGTAAAGGAAAGGTAATACATTTGTGATGTGGATGAACAAATGTATCCTTCATTTTAATACCAATATGTATCTATAGTCTTATGAGACTGATTCTTAAACATGACTTCTTACGAAAAACAGAACAGAGATGGCAGAGAATCAGATTTTTGGTTTGTGAATTCAGAGCTTCCTACCTTTTGGTGACACCATAAATTTCTTCTATAATAACCTGAAGAACAGCTCGATAAAACAATGAATCTGTAGGCAGCTACAAAATAAATAAATCAATAAATACATTACAACAGCAAGGATTTAAAATTGGCATTGAAATTAATATCAGAGTAACAAAACCAGTATTGGCTTCCTTAACTACATATTGGCTTACATTCTTTACAGTCACTCATAACAACTTTAAGGGGACAATTTACTAACGTTCTTGCACCCGCTTAAATTTACATTTTTGGTCAGAGTCTAACATAACCATGAACGTGAGAAAAAAAAGAAACTCGGACTCTGAAGTACAGTTCAAAGGTTGGCAGAGGGAAAAAGAACAGAGAAAAAATATACTGATCGTGATCCAAATTCTACTATGCAAAATAAATATAACAATTTACCTAAACTGTTTTAAAGACAAAGGAATAATTCCCTAGCTGAATCATCATACACTGTAGTCTCAACCATGCAGAAAGTACTATGCTATTAAAAACAGAATACACTGAAAACTCCATATCTTTGTGTTTGCAAAAAATTAGTTAATAATTGCCAATTTAAAATTCATGGCAAAATGCATCTACAGTAGAATACTACTGGGATCAGGGGGCTTACATACAGAAAGAAGAGTTCTCTGCCTTGTCATTTAACTGTCTGCACAGTTGGTGTCCACCATCCCTGACAGGATAACTTGCACAACAAGAATTCAAAGTATTCACAGAGAAAAAAAAAATACAGGGATTAAAAATGAGAATGATGATGTTTCTTACAGATTCAAGCTTTTGTCATAACAATTTCTATTTTTACATTAGTTGATATAACACTGGGATAGAGTGATCCAAACCAGGGATATCAGAAAGACATTTGGACTGAATTTATGTAGTTGCTGAAAGATAGTGCAAGAAGTTAGGAAGAGTATCTTAATGTCTTAAATTTTAAGCTGTGCTTTTTTTCAGACTCTTAATTGTCAAAAGAAAACAGATTCACTAGGTACAATTGCAGCAATAAAAATGCAATTTTGTGATGACACATGCTATCTATCAGGATTTGATGTAGTGTATGCTAGTGTTTTAGATTCCAGAAATTCAGAAGTTCAATATAAGGTCATGGATTGAGAGCATTCAAAGGGGAAAAACACATTTTATCTTAGAATGGTTAAAATAAACAATATTACTTACCATTTGGCCAACTGCAATTCGCTCCAAAGCCTTTAAAAGTGAAGGAATTAAATTGCTGATATGTTTATTCTTTATCAGAACATTTTATAAACACATTGTATAAAAGTCAGAGGATACGACATTTTAAAAGATTAATGGTGTGATATAACATGAGCTTGCACACTTTAAAGTGTTAATACCTTTAGGGACTCATAATCAGCTCATTCCTGTTATTTTGGTTTATTTATAGGAGACGTGATGATAACCAACTGAATGGAAATAGATGTGCGCAAAATTTTTTCATTTTCTTAGTATTCTAAAAGAATTTCAGAGAAATACTTCATGTGAAAGTGCTTAAAAGATTTTTTTTCTGTTTTTATATTATATAATTATAATTAAACATTTTATGTTATAAATGCAATGTTATATATTTCTGTTTTATATTTTCTGTTTCTGCAGAAATACAAGTAATTCACTTTGCATAATCAGTATTTTAAAGTAAATATTATTTCAACGTACAACGTCTTTGAATACTTTTAGACTCTAGTGTACAGATAAATCAAACATCCTTATGTAAAGTTAAATAAAATAAAATTTTCAAAGGGACTGAAGTTTAAAATGCTGTTCATTATCTTTCACAAAAAAATCCTCAGACCTTAAATCCTGATGATGGTGTGAGAGTACTTGATTTTTATGATCCATAGTAAAAAAGAATGGCAAATAATTAGAAGTATGGAATGTTTTTCCACAGTTGAAAAGACATGTTGCCTGTAAAATTTTCAACTGAGTAGTAAAGACTGCACTAGAAATTAAGGTAAAAAATCAGTTAATCACCTGACACTACAATAAATTAGATAAAAAATCAAAAATGCCTCACCACTTACAGATTATCATCACTTTTAGTCCCCAAACTCCACCACAGCAAATAGAACTGCTTGTCTCTAAATTATCCATTTTTCCTTCTCCTAATTTGAGAACTGATCTTTTATTTCAGACTGTTCTTCAACCACAGTCCTAGTAGTTGCAGTTCCTCCATTCATGGCTTTGCCCAAATACCAGATCTGACTTTGTTGTATAAACTTATACAGCGTACGTCAGAAAAGATGGATGTGGGTTCTAACATGTACTGGAAGGGTCCAAAACTGAGTATCTCATCCAGACCCTTTGGCCCTTGGCCCTTTAACCAATTTGAACAATACATAATAAAGAACATATGTAATAATGCTGAGTACATTAAAATAATTCAGCAGATTGAGTTTCCCCAAGCTAGACCATTGGCCCTAGGAAGAAGGTATGTGCCCAGCTGCACTGCACTGTCTTCCTTGTACCTCCTAGAGGGTGAGGAAAATCCTAGTCATGTAAAATGCATACAGGGAATTACAAACATAGTAACAGTAGAAATATTTAGTGACATAGGAGAGCTCCTTGCCTTTTGTGAAAGTTTAAACAACAAAAAAGTTTTTAACTGCCAAATTTCCATGAATTCTATGAAATCTAAAATAGATATATATGGCATGTTCAGTATGATCTCTTGGGGGTCATTTGCCTTCAGAATTTATCCTCCTACCATTACTGAAAGACAGCCCAAACTTTCCCTTTCCAAAAGAAAGGGAATGAGAAAGGAAATAGCTGAGGAAGAAATGGTGTTGCATGACATTGGCAACAAAAAGAAAAAAAGGCAATTCCTATTTAGAAAGCATTTTTGTGATAATAGTTTTACAACCATCATCTCTAAAAGCAGCACATTTTTTTTTTTGTACCTTGCCAAGGGTAACACATTTAAGCCTTAAGAAATACTAAATAACCGTCCTCCTATACTTCTGATAGCATTAAATTATAATGTTAGCTCAAGTTTATATAACCTTGATACGTTAGCCTATACCGCGTCTTTAGTCTACACTGTTCTTTCCAACAGAAGCACAGAGTTAGCACGAGAAGCTCACCAGAACCTCTTATGATTCATCTCGATACAATAAATTAAAAATTAATAAAGCAAAGGAATACTACTCTTCTAACTGAAATAGTGGTCAAAATTTTTGATACATATCTGTTCTTTCAAATTAGACAACAGTTCATCATCCTGTCTTGTTGAGGCTAGGTCGTTAAGAGCATTGCATCTCCTGGTGCAATGTTAAAAAGATGTTTCCAGTCTGTTAAGCCACATGGATTTTAGAGCTCTTCTAGTTTTTGGAAGAGGCGGGTTTGTTTAGGTTTCAAACAGTCAGAACATTCAATATTATGAAGCATGAAGGCGTTGGGGGAGTTACTGATTGCAATCCTTCTACAATTACCTTCTTCCCCTCTAAGTCCTTGGCCAGGAACTATTACCCCAAGGAGTTACCGTGTTTACGTTTCAGCAAAGGGTTGGCCTCTCTGTCCACTCTTAAAATACATTTCTGTCAATACTCATTTTTTCATGCCTCCAGCAAGTATAAAATATATAATGCTGGAAGGTCAATACTATTTTTTTAGATACAATTCATCATGCTTACAACATTAATGATGTTATTCTGTAGAGTCTTGGATTAAAGTCATGGCTCTAGGATTAGAAGCCAAAAACAATGAATCCTGTAACATCTGGATAAAGCTCTCAGTAGGAAAAAGAAAAGAAGGGGAATCATACCAAGCATGCTGACATTCTAGCATTGCGACCACAACACCAGCCCTTGTCCTTCAAGTACTGACACATGGGAAATCCCCACACTTCCTCTGTGCAGTCTGCAAAATGGGAAAAACACAGGCACAGCTTTCATGAGCTCTTTTACTTACAGAGTAAACAGCATATTGAGCAAGATGAACAGTAGTTAACATATGGTAGCAGAAACAACTGTTCTAAAACAGTACCAAAATCATATTAGTATTAAAATTATGATTTTCCACAAAGTGCTTTTTTTCAAGTGTTTTTTATAAAAATCCACTGAAAAGAAGTTCTAAGGGACAACAGAAGGGCTTGCAAATACTCCTGGCACCCCACGCCTGTGCCACAAGATGTAAGGCAGGCAGTCATTCTGTGCAGCAGGACTTCAGTACCACTTCTCGTTGGTTACTTCTTCTATCATAAACATCTTTTAAACATCACACAGAACAATGTGTATTTGTTTATTTCACTTCTGAAGGTCTGTGCTTTGCTGCGAGACAGAATGTTTGTTCTCCAGAAATGAGCAGCTGCAAAGGCTCTTGCTGTTTCTTCAAAACACTGAGAAGCATTTGCATCACAATCTGTGCTCAGTTTGTTTCAGTACCATTAATATTTTGAATAACAACAAAACTCTTCATGTTTAGCACTAATGAAAATGTGAGAAAACTAAACTACAAGTTCAGCCTATCTGTTCAAAATATTCAGGTTTAAATGTAGATGAAATCTAAAACATTTAGAATTTTTATTAGTGTATTTGCCAGCTGATTTTTTAGAAGACTGAATAAGAATTAATACTTTCTTTAAACAACAACAACAACAAAATAAATTGGCCAGGATCCTGGCTTTTTAGCACAGAAAGATGACTCAGGCATATTTGAAGATAAATCAATGTAACGGGGTTAAAAAAAGGACAGCAGAAATAAGACTCTTCAAATTTACCAGAAGTCTGGGATACAAACACATAGGCAGAATTCATTTTGTGAAACTAGGCAAAGAAAAGGGGAAATAGGAAACTATAAAGAATACAGCCCTCTTCCTTGCAGCACTAGCCCCAGTCTTCACTGATCTCTAGACACTAACAGTGAGCGAGAAATCTTCTGCAGACAACCTCACACTTGGCTCTCCTTTTAGCCCTGAGAAATGTCAGAGATTGTTATGGACTGTGTACTGGTTTGAGGACCACCATTGAAGAACTGGATGTTAATGAGGGATAATTAACAGACGGAGAAAGAAAGTTCCTTTAGCCATGAAGATTAGATTTGACAAAAGACGTTTAGATTTAGAGGTTAGTGATATAGTTTAGTGGAGGACTTGTTAGTGTTAGGTCAAAGGCTGGACTTGGTGATCTTGGAGGTCTCTTCCAACCTAGATGATTCTGTGATTCTGTGAAAACAGATTGCAGGTGGTTTCAGCACTAGGACCATATAATAATTTGTAAGTGCCTCATGACAAGGCATCAAACATTAGTTAACTTTAGGTCTAATTACTGAGTACATGGAATGAAACTCTTGGTATTTCTACTACAGTGATTATAATAAGATCTTATTAAACATATATTTTTTTTGGAAAGCAAACAATGACTCCCATGGTTCCTATTGCAAGGGTCACATCAATAAGCTTTCTAATACATGTTACATAGAATATTTCAAATACATAGAATACACAGACTATTTCAAAGTTAAAATGTGCAAACTGAGTTAGAAAGATGAAATCATCAATCTTTTCAAGTTATCCCTTCTAATTTACACCCTCTTCTCTAGGCAAACTAATCATCCAGGCAATTAAAATTGCTACCCAGTGAGCTACAATCTCAATATTAGTGCACTGTACCCATGCATAAGTCTGAACAATTTATGACATCTTTGAAAACATAATGAGGCAAAACACCATCTTCTTTATTAAAACTGTGAAGGGAGGTAAACTAACGCTCTAAGTTATATTTTTTGTGTGTATTTCCAAAGTTGACCACGTATCTACACTATTCCCTTGAGTTCTATGGATTCTCAAGCACACTGCTGATTTAAAAAGAAAAAAAAAAAAGAGGTAAGATAAATAAACTGCTATAAAGCTTATAAGTTTATTAGCTAGACTTTGCAAATCTGGAAATTCTTTTAATGCCTTTAACTATTTTTGGACACACTTAATATTATATAGCTCATTATTTACCGTCTTGTGCTTCTATCTGACAACACAGCAGCTGTTCTAAACTGCATAAAACTCTAAAAACATTCAAACTACATTTTAAGTATGGGTATTCTATGGAAGATTTCACAGCAAACAGCCCAAGTGATCAACAGTGCATGAAGCAACTAATAAATCATGTCATAATTTAATACAGAGGAGCCAGCTGGACAGAATTCTCCTTCCAGGAGAGGTTAACAATATGGGAATTCTAGGCAATCAATGAGCTGAACTGAAACTATGCTGGGGTAATCCTAGAACCTATTACTTAAATAACTATGACTTTACCTCCAAGCTAACCTCCTAAAAAGAGTAGGTCACACATTAAATAAAAGGAATTGCTGCAAATATTGCATCAAAAAAAGTTGAAAAAGAAAAAAAAAATCTGCCATATTCTAGAACAAAATCTGCAAACCGTGACAGACATAATTTTAATGTGAATCTCTTACACTGGAAGAGAACACAATAAATATGATAGATTTAAAGCAGCATCATAACCAACGTGAGAAATTTTACTCTAATTCATTTATTTTGCAACAGGATGGTTCATTGGAAATCTATACGAATAAAATCCTGATTAAGGTAGTTTGAAGACACTTGCTGTCATTTTTACTGTCACCACAAAATGGAGACATCTGCTAAAAGTAACGAAACATACTCATCAAAATCACCCAGTAACACACAGCAGGGTAAGACAAAGCAGATTACACAGAAATGTATAATTCTTAATACCACAGTAAAAATTTCTATTATTTCCCTCTGAGTTCAGTAACATTCGTAACTTCATGGAAGAGTTGTTTATATGCACACATTTAAACAAACTAATCCTATCCATACCATTCTTTTTTGATGGTAAATCATATTATTCTGATAGCCATGACATCTCTTCTCCCCAAGAAAGAATTTTAACAGGAACTTTCCAAATTGTCACCACTTTTTTCCATAACAATTTTTTTTAATGAAAAAAATTGTTTTTGAAAAACAAAGGAACATTATGGATCTTAAAGCAGCAATCAGAGAATCCTTTGAAATATTAGCACAACTTAAGCAATCCCTCCAAGGATATACTGAGTCTTCTTGCAACCACAAGGATGTTTCATGACTAACCTTTCAGCAGCTGATTTCTCACACTCCTCTAACAGGCAGAAATGCCATAGGTCTTGAAGAGAAAATACTATATGGAGAAGCTGTCTTGACTTTGGTTTATGACATACTTTAAATCCTGTGGAGGAGATGATTAAACACTATGGGAAACAAATGCAAACATATCCAGATGCCAGCCAGAACTGCAAAATATTCATAGAATTTTTCACTCAACACTGTCTAGCAAAGGAGAAGACAAAGCCTCAGGTAAAACACTTCGCATTCAAATTAATGCCGTTTCATATTTTATCATCAACTGAGCAAGATCAAATTTTCTATAAAGTAAGTCAGATTACCTCTTTCCACTTCTTCTGGGAACCCAATGCTACCAGTGATTTTTAATGTTGTCAGAATGAATTTCTTATTTCTTAACTCAGTCCTGGAAGTCATATGTCATTGCCTGTCCTCTAATTATTTAGACCTTTGTGTAGCACCTTCAGTAAATTGCTGTTAAATTTTGTAGAGACTTCAGCCTCCTTCCATTTTGTATAATTTTTGTAATACTGTGATAGTAATGGCATAGACCATTTGCAGCACCTGCACTATTCTGAGCTCTGTTTGTAAAGGTTTTTTCCTCTGGCTACTTAAGTTCCAAGTGAAAAATATGACAATACATATAGACATCTGGCATATTGAAAACATTATACTGAGTAATAAAAAAGAAATCACAGAAAAAAAAATAATTAGATCAAACAACTTCCTTCATCTTGATTTAATTCTGTCTGGATACAGAAAAAAGCATCAGGCAAGCCTTGTTGTTTCCATCCTGTTCATGGACCCACTAAAACTCTTACTCACTCAGTAGTGTTTAAATGAAATTTATTAAAGACTTAACTAACAAAACAATTAAGTGTAGTAAGGGAACAGGATTTCCAAATACAGAATACCAAATGTTCTTTATTAATACTTCTTTTTTTCAGTAGATAAAATAAAAAATATCTGGCAGTACAAATAAAAAGAAAGGATTTTGTAGGCTAATCCCTCTGCATACACACAGTGCTTTTCAAGATAGTTCAAGAGAATGGGACAAGATCCTCTGCTGTCTTTAATATTAGGCCTTACACAGCACTTCAACTCTAAGCAAGACACTATTATTTCTAGCATGTTAACCTTTAAAATTTACATTGCACAGCTTTATTGCAATATATAGTTTCTATGAAACATCATAGAATCATAGAATCATTTAGGTTGGAAAACAACTCATAGGATCATCTACAGAAATAGGTTTAATTGTTAGTACACAAACAAGCTCAACTAGGGTTCCACATGGTCTTGTAATTCCTTGTTTATTTTCCTTTGTTAACACCTCATGAAAACATATTTGTGTTTATGCTTCTCGTCTTTTCACTCTCTTACTAGAAACTAGTCTGTTTTCTGCTTATTTTCTGCTAGAGATAATTTTGCTGAAATAATGTATTGAAACCATTTCTTAAACTCATCATCGCAGAAACAGTCCAGAACACAGATTGTCACAGAACAATGCCTATCCCAATAATTTATGAAAAAACAAACAAATAAACAAAAACAACAGCAACAACAACAAGCAACACAGGGCTTTGTTTCACTTTTGTGGTACTGTATAGACCTATTATAATGTCCGTTCTGAAACTCTTCATCTGCACTTTTAAAAAGAAAGTAACACAAATAAGTAACGATAAAAGGCAAAGTACTATAAAATAGAGGATTCTGGCTTTCTTGAAACATTTTTTTAATTCTATTTTTAAGATTTTAGGAGCTTCTAGTGTATACATAACTACATCAGATGAGATTTATTTTCTAGTAATGAAGTTTATCAGATTGTGAATAGCATGTGGCAAAGAGAAGCAGAAATATGCTTTTAGTACACAGGCTGAAGTCCCCACTTCACTCACTATTGTATTTTGTTTAAGAAACTATATTCTCCTTAGAAAAACAACCAATGCTTATTTAATTTCTAAACTTTATCTTAGGCAATTTATTACTGAAATGTTGTGAAACACCAGTCTCTTAAAGTGTTTCAGCATGAGAACATAACTTCGGGAGAATGAGAGATTATTCTGTTTATTTAGTGCTGTTATGCTGCTTGTTTGCCCACAGCCAGTTCTGTATGAAACCACTCACACAATAGTTTGTCGTGACAGATATCTTAAAATTCCTTTAAAAATCACCATTAAGAATGAAACCAGGCTCTGTAATGAACTTTACCTATCATGTTTTGGCATTTACTTTAATACAGAAATGTATAAATGAATAAATAAATGTTACTATTAAAATGTTCACTTCAGAAATTTGTAATGTATTTCAAAATGGTGTATTATCACTAGTTCTTAATAATACCATTCAGTAAGTTATCACTGTAGTATTATCTTGCCAGTAATGAATGCTTAAATACTTGTTTGTCTGTCACCACTTAAAAATTGCATTAGATACAAATGTCTACCTATCCTTTTATTTATGAACTGTGATCAGTAACAGCTCATTTAAATACTGCATGTAGCAATGTAATCTGTTAATGCAGAAGTACTCTTAAAAGAACTTCAATTTCCTTTCTATATTTTCTTTTTTTATTACATTAAAACAGTGACATCTCCTAATTGACTTATATTATTTTGATATTAACATCTATTTCAGCTGATGCCTTCCTGATGTCTTAACACCTCATCTTTGTTCATCTTCACAGTCTGTCTCTCCTACTTACAAATTCCAATATGATTATGAAGTATAATTCCCCAGCCTGCACCTCTACTTCAGTGTATGATTTGTGTATTTAAGATACTTAATTCCCACTGATTCATGGAGCTGTTTTTCAAAGGGTTTTTTTTTTTTTTTTTCTTCTCATTTTATCAGTTTCAAAGCGTGTGGGACCTGGAGTTCAGATACTTAATTATTAACTTTGCTTTCACTTCAACTGCATTTTTATACTTCACAACCAATGCACTTGAGTGTCTACCATCTCCTATGATCACGAAAGAAAAAGAAAACAAAAAAGATGTATAAAAAAAGCAAGAGTATGTGAAGGCTTACCACTTCTGGGCAGTTACAAAATACTCACAGAAAAACTTAAAGGAGTGCCAATTGTACAGAAAAAGCAAAACTGACTGAAGATCAGACACAGCTGTCAGCGTGAGGTAATTGTACAGGGACTGCCAAGCACATTGAAAAATCTCTGTATTAATCATATACTTGTCGGCCAACAACACTTTGGGATTCTCTCCAAAGACAAACAGAGAGGAGTAACGTGATATGGCACCTAAAACCTGTACACGGCTGAATCCACAAGGCTGGCACTAGGATCTTCAGCTGTTGAATGCTAAGAGCAATACCTGAGAGGTAACAACCATAGGAATCATGTCCTTGCCTGGGTAGTTACTGATATACTGATTGTCAAGACAAAAACAGCTGTAATAGACAGGACTAAATCATCCCATCTCCCTTCATTCTTTATTATCCTGTATCTCATCATTCCTATTTTAGTGTTTGAAATTGCTAGAAAATCAATGTATCCTTTAGAATCATAGAATCATAGAGTATATTGTAAATGGTCAAATTGTGTAGAATCATAGAATGGAAGGTTGGAAGGAACCTCAAAGATCATCTTGTTCCAACCCTCCTGCCATGGGCAGGGACACCTCCCACCAGACCAGGTTGCCCAAAGCCCCATCCAGCCTGGCCTTGAGCACCTCCAGGGATGGGGTACCTACAGCTTCTCTGAGCAACTTGTGCCAGTGCCTCTCCACCCTTTATCCATAAAAAAAGCTGTGATCAGGAGCATCTCCTTCTGTGTATCTTAGAGCCTTTCTTCTTCCAAGGAACATAAACAGCATTCCTAGAAGTTTACATCTGAAGAAAATACTAAGCTCATTTGACAACTATACATGGCATTATTTTCCATTTCCCTTCTTCTGTTTATTTTTTTTTCTTTTTTAACTAATCAGATTCTTTAAAACACTCTTATTCAAATAATTCTTATTCAAAATATTAAACTATTCTTATTCAAAAACCTTCAAGGAAAACACCACGTGAAAAACAAACAAATGGTTACTGACAATTTTATGTTGGTACTGACATTTCAGCAGGGGCTGAAATCATAGGGAGGGATCCCCAATCTTCCAGACTCTCTACCACATGAAAGGCCTTTAATAATTTACAATCTAGACAAATGAAAGCAGCAGAGTGAGGGTGGAGATGACAAGCTTAGGCTCAGGAGCAGCTCAGTGAAGAAGCCTGGTCTCCCTGGAGAAAACAGAGTTCATTCTGGTACTACCAACAAACCCAAGAACTGCCATAAAAATTGAGGTTAGTAGGTGTGACAGGAAATTAAAACAAATTCTTTGCTAACACTGTATTAAAATATTGCTTCTTAGAACTGTTACTTAATTCTAGGAAGTTAGCACTAGTCAAATTAAAAGTCAACAACAGAAACATGAAACCAACCCTTTCTAATGATGGGGTGCACTATAACTCCAATGCAAACACCAGGGGGATAAAAAATACATATGGCCACTGATTTGGAAATACATAGTACATGGTATATTAAATACTATGCCATCTCCCCTTATATGAACATTCAAAAGAAATATCCGTTTTCGAAAAAAGGAAACATTTACTAGTAAAAACATTATATTATAGTAATTAAAATTTAAAATAAAATATTAAAAATATTACATTTTTGCAAAATGCTAATTATAACTGTATTAACTGGAAAGGAAAATGACTTCTAATTTTTAAGTTAAATTACCTGGAAGAAAAGTCATCTTTATTGGTAAAAATCATAAATACACACATTCTCTTCAGTGCACAAATAAAATGGAATTATAGGATACAAAATCCATAAACTGCCTTAAAAATGTAGAAGCTAAAGGAAGACTACTTTTATATAAGCTCTTTATACTGTAATTAAATATTTTTTTCAATTTTCTGATGTATAAAAATATTTTCTTAAACTGGAGAATGCATTATTCTGCAGTTGCTTTAAATAAACTCCAAACTAAAGAAAGATGTTTTTCAACACTGCTGAAAGCTTTTTTATACACTAGACTTGTCTACTTCTTTTACTTAGAAAAAACGCCCACTGAAGCCAATTACTGCTTTTTCGTACGACTGGACATCCCTCATGGCACTCAGTTAGCAAGGTGTGACACAAATTTTAAAAAGTAAAATGTATGTCCTAAATCATACATTTGTGAAGTAAGAGAAATAATTATAATATATACATAAATACAATACGTAACTATCCTTTTAATGTAACCAGTAACGTTAACAGAATCATATTTTATACCTCCTACTTCTACTTCTCTTCATTCCAGCTGTCATTAATTGGCAAATTTATGGCTTATCTTAGTGGCAAAGGGTCTGTAACAAATATGAGCTATACCTAAATAACTGTAGGAGTGGATGTACTGTTGTTATAATGCATCAGGGGTCTTCTGTGCGACAAATCCTGGCACATCCGAGTTGGAATTAGCACTTGAAAGTCACACTGTACATTAGATTTTTCTTACTAAGGCTTTGAAATTGCAATACAAACTGAGAATACTCTGCTTAAAAGGAACCCCACTGAAATCATTCAAATACTACAGGTTGTGTAGCCGGCTTAAATGCTGCAGAATGAAGGATTAGAGTATGTACAATTGCATATTTATGTTGATATTATGCTACAAAGCTGTATAAAAGGCAGCAAAACTGAGACTTACAAAAATGCAATCATTGTCACTAAATCTGTCTATAAATTAAATAACTTTGCAAAAAATATATTTCAAGATAGGACATTTTTTCTGTATTTGAAAATGGCATTTGTTTTCAAAATAAATCTATGCTTTACTTCATTTTGAAAGATGCTTTCTATTTGGTCTCCCTTGTCAAATATGAAAATGTGTTTATGTGACTAGTTTTGTATAGTCTATTTGCACAATAGAAGAGATTTTATGCTGAAATAATGCAATTTTTTGTTTTAAAAAAGTTAAGTAGAAAATTATTTTATATTTATTTTTCAAAAGACTATTCTTACATTCCTACACGTTACTGAAATCAATGGCATATCAAACATGTGTAGTTCATCATTTTCATGATATTTTGTTTCCACAGAGTTCATTTTAGAGTCCTCACTGATTGCTGGAGAAACAGGCCTTGGTTCACATACCATAAGCTCTTTGCTCTTGACAAACAAAGGCTGTCACTACATACAGACTCTATTCTTATTGAAGCCCAGGAAGAATAACACTTATTCAGACAAGCAGAAAATAGACAGTGACACTGTGCCTCAACAATATTATAAATACTACAATTCAAATAGAAAAGTAGTCTTGCTTACCAAAGATTTATAGCTTTAGTAATTCTTCTGCTCTCAGTATGATTAATCTTTTTGCACTTGATCTCAATAACAGTCATTATAAAAAGAGAAAGGTTTTCTTCTCAGCTATGTAATTTATATTATGTTCTGAATATACTGACTCCATTTCAGAGCATGAAATTGTTAGGGTAGTATTCTGAATCTCCTTGAAAGAGCACAAGCACAAACTATGTAACTGTGTTCTGCACAGTGACAGAAGAAAAAAAAAACGGTTATTAACAGATAACTTTATTAGGTCAGTAGATTAATCAGCACAGGCAAACAAAATGTTTTTCTTTCAAGGGTTATAAAAGTAAAAAGTAATTCTGTATGTTCTTTTGATAATAATTTGTATGGATCTCTACTTTATTTTTAATCTCAAATCTCTTTGACCTTTTGCAGATATTTGAGTGTATACAGACCTTCTTACAAGTAGATAGTGGTTACAGGACTACCATTTTGATAAAGCTATAAAGGATTGTTCAAGGAAACAAAGCATGGAAAAAACCTGAATGCAGTTCTTAAGCCACAGTACTGCTTAAGAAACTAAATATCCATAGAAGAAGCTATGGCTGATTAAACTAATCATAAACCTGTTGAAAGACACTGGAACACAAACAACCCAACCTGTTTTAGTTCCTTCATGGCTTCCAATGATGTAGTAGTATCTCAGTCTACTTCTAAGGTTCTGAAGAAAGGAGAGGAAGAACTTGAACGACCTTTTTCCTTTATGGGAAAGACTAAATCTTCCTTTGATAAAGACTTCACAGTTCCTTGAATTTGTACTTTTCCTAAAAATCCCATCACTAAATGGGATTTTCCGTGGGGGCAAAAAAAATAAATAAAAATAAAAAAAATCCTCCATTTCGGGACGTAGCATCACTTGTCTTCTAAACAATTTTCCAAATTAAAACCTAGGGTATGTTTCAGTTATTGCATATTATAGAAGCCCTGGCTTTCTCAGTTATAATCTCCTACTTGTAAAACACACTTACAATTTAAATACGTAGTGTTGTCATTTAATGCTCATAAAACTTTAACAGTTAATATTTTTTCAAGATTCATATTTTCTTCAGGGTCAATTTTGATAGAAAATGTGGGTTTTAGTCACTAGTTAGGTCTGCCACAAATTCATGGAAAGATGCTTCATGTAGCAACATCTAAAAATGCCCTGGAAAGGAAATCAAGCTCTTTGATCTTTTGCTTGAGAGTGTTTTCTTGTGTTGCCATGGTATCAGTGATAGCTATTTTAAGACATGGGATGTGGAATATCTTTGAAAATATAGCTAGGCAACATATAAATCATCTGTACTCTAATACTTCTAAAACAGTGACTAATCTTTCCATATTTCAGTGGAATGGAGTAATATTATGTTTGTGTAAGGAGTCCTTTAGAAAATTCAGTTTTGAAGTTTGTGTCTGCTGACTCCAACTTATTCAAAGCCTCTGCAGTTTTCACAAATCTGATAAAATGCTGTACATGAATTGCAACTACTCTTTGCATTCCTTTCAGATCCCTTTATTATCACAGAATCACAGAATGGCTTGGCTTGGGAGGGACCTTAATGACCATCTGGTTCCAACTCCCCAGCCATAGGCAGGGATGCCACCCACTAGATCAGGTTGACCAGGGCCTTGTCCAGCTTGGCCTTGAACACCTCCAGGGATGGGGCATCCACAGCTTCTCTGTGCAACCTGTTCCAGTGCCTCACCACCCTCTAAGGGAAGACTTTCCTTCTAACACCTAATCTAAATCTCCCTTCTTTTAGTTTAAAACCATCCCCCCTTGTCCTACCATTGTCTGACAGAGCAAAAAGTTGTTCCCCATCTGTTTTATAAGTCCTCTGTAAGTATTGAAAAGCTGCAATGAAGTTCCCCTGGAGCATTCTCTTTATCAGGCTGAACATCCCCAGCCTTTCTTCATTATGTGCATTAGCTTCTAAAAGTTAGAGCTTAACAAATGTAGCCAAAGCTTATATTTACCTAACTTGTGAGTTCTAGATTCTTACTTTTCTGCAACAGATTTGTTGACTTCTACCAGAATGCCTTGTAGACAAACACTTCTTCAGTTTCATGTAAAACTCTAGAATTCCTCTGTCTACCATTTAATTTTTTCTTCCTAGAATAGTGACCTGCTTTTGGAAATCCTTACAAAAGCTAGAATTCACAATTTGCAGTCCTCAGGCTAATTTCAGAAAAGGGTTCTGATCAGACAGCTATCACTGAAGCTACAATTATAACTATTCATATGTTTTATTTTATATTATGAAATATTTATACACAACTACTCAGCAATAGTAATGTTTGTGTGTTCTTTTCTCAAAACAGAGGACATCAAACTGAAAAAATTCACTGCTTTCTAGATTGGTAGTGATGTGTTTCAGGGTATGGAGGATGGGAGGAAGAGAATTAGAATACAGAAACATATCAATTCTTTTTTTAAGAAAAGTCAAGACTTAGTTAGAAAAGTCTTAAATTTGCAGTTACTGTCTGTTAAGGAATAATCAGAGTCCACCTGTTACACTGCCCCAGAAATGTGCTAGCTGAATATATGTTAAAACAGCTCCCCTAAATCCCAAGAATAGAATCATAAAGTCATAGAATCATAGAACCTAGAACATAGAACCGAGCCCTGGGAGACACCACTAGTGACCAGCCTCCAACTGAATTTAACTCAGATTCACAATATCTCTTTAGGCCCAGCCACCCAGCCAGCTTTTAACCCAACAAAGTGTACACCCATCCAAACCATGAGCAGACAGCTTCTCCAGGAGAATGCTGTGGGAAATGGTGTCAAAAGCATTACTGAAGTCTAGGTTGACTACATCCACAGCCTTTCCCTCATCCACTGAGTGTGTCACCTTGTCATAGAAGGAGATCACGTTGGTCAACCAAGACCTGCCTTTGATAAACCTATGCTGAATAGTCCTGATCGCGTGGTTGCCTTGTAGTTGCTACATGATGGCACTTCTTGTAGATGGGTGTCACATTTGCTACCTTCCAGTCAACTGGGACCTCCCCTGATAGCCAGGACTGCTGACAAATAATGGAAAGCAGCTTGGCGAGCACTTCTCCCAACTCCCTCAGTACCCTTAGGTGGATCCCATCTGGCCTCATAGACTTACGTACGTCTAAGCAGGTCGCTAACCATTTTTTTGTGGATTATGAGGGCTTCATTCTGCTTCTCATACCAGCTCAGGGGACTGGGTACCTGGAGAACAACTGGTCTTGCTGCTAAAGGCTGAGACAAAGGAGGCATTAAGTACCTCAGCCTTTCCCTCATCTCTTAGTACTGTGTTCGCCCCACATCCAATAAAGGATGGAGATTCTCCTTAGTCCTCCTTCTCTTGTTTATGTATTTATGAAAACATTTTTTTTGTTGCCTTTAACAGCAATAGCCAGATTAAGCTCCAGCTGGGCTTTGGCCTTTCTAATTTTCTCCTTGCACAGCCTTACAACATCTTCATAGTACTTCTGAGTGGCCCACCCCTTCTTTCAAAGGTCATTAACCCTATTTTTCTTCCTGAGCTCTAGCCACAGCTCTCTGCTTACCCAGGCTAGTCTTCTTCTGTGCCAGCTCATCTTCTGGCATGTGTGGATAGCCTGCTCCTGCACCTTTAATATTACCTTCTTGAAGAGTGTCCAGCCTTTGCCCTTCAGGACTGCCTCCCAAGGGACTCTGTCAACCTTTCTCCTCAACAGGCCATACTCTGCCCTCTGAAAGTCCAGGGTAGCAGTTCTGCTAATACTCCTCATTACTTTTCAAGAATTGAAAATTCTATTAATTCATGATCATGAATAGTTCCTGATCAGAGGCACAGGGTTTTTTTCAACCTAAAAATCATTAGCAAACTGATTTTTTCCAGAAAAACTGCCATAATGACTCACTACATAAGTAAGTTTGTGTAAAAAGTTTCTAATAGATCGAAAAATCCTTACTACTTTGATGTAATTGACTACCAGATGCAGTAACAGTGAAGAACAACCCTAAAGGAATCTATCACATTAATGGTTTAGTGCATTTAATCCATAGCAGAATCTCTGCATGAACAGCCAATTCTCCTTAGAGAAAGCCAAAATAAAACTACTTAGAATTTTCCAAGAGCTGTCATAATATTCCATATAAACTGAAGTTTAGTATTTGGTACTACTTATAACAGCAGTGAAATTTAAAGACAGGTGTTGAAAGTCACTGGCTTCAACTTTTTTTAATTGAATAGAAATTTGAGATTACGCAGCTCCTCTTGGTTGTTGTAGTTACTAATAAATCAAAACAAAGGCTTTCATGTTCTTAAGAGTTCAGAATTATTCCCAGCATAATTGGAATTGTCTCATTACAGAAAATTCCAGATGAATTTAGCTTATTTATACACACATAGAAGAATATACTGTATACTGACTGCAAGATCCAAGACTGTGACTATGGCATCTACTTTCATCACAAATGCTCCCAAAGTATTCATAGAAGGACCAATGGCAAACTGAATCATGCAATTTTACCGTATCTAGGATTTTTAGAATCTGATAGAAATGTAAGCTATTAGTCTTCATATTCAGCTTCTCAGAAAGAAAAAAAAAACCTTGCGATAACCAAGGTGACTTAATAGCCCCCCAGTAATAGCTTAGTAATATTTTCTTGATATTTTATCAACTCAAAATCTCAGACATATAAAAGGTATGTTAGACATTGAATCAGGTAATTTTTCTTCCCATGAGTATCATTTAATCCCATATAATACAAAGTGAAAAAGGAATTTTTCACTAGCCTCAAACAAGACTGACTCTGGTATTCAATAAAACATAACAGTCCAGCAACATACAGCCCAGACTTTTCAAGTTATGGCAACTGTCAGTGCACAGCAGCTTTTTTGTGGGCTGGCACATCTGCTTCAACTAGGCTTATGAGAACAACCATCTGCATTTACATTAAAGAATACGAAGCAGCAAAGATGGAAAATGTGGTACTTGGGTGGGGGCAGGGCTGGGGGGTAGGCAGTTTGGGAAGTTTTTTCTCCGGTGGAGAATAAGATAGGAAGAGGTTTTAGATGGACATGCCTCAATATTTTCCTTAAGAGTAACCACCTCAAGAAGATAAAAAGCATTTACACCAGGCAAAAGTATAAAATAGAGCAATTATATTTTTTAAAACAAAGAATCCTCAAAGCTACTAAGTCAAGATAAAACAAGTATAAAGTGCTTTATAACAGAACTTCCCACTGTGTCCTCACAGGCAAGCCCTTGCTTATTGGACTGATTTCAAACAACTGTGACTTGCTGTGTTCCAGCAAATTCTCCACAGTTCTGTCTGCTTCTTAGGAAGTTCTTCCGTAACCACAGAGACCTAGCTCTAAGTCTGCATCCTAGTACTCTAACTAGTCTTTCCACCTAAGGCCCTCATTAGTGAGCAGCTACCCTGGCAGAGTCTGTGGTAAGTGAAGCACTACCTACAAAACAGATAAGACTGGTTCAGGGACCAACTGGAAGTACTCAAGTCCATGAGACCAGATGGGATGCATTTCAGGAGCTGAGGGAGCTGGTTGGTGTCATGTGAAAGCCACACTCTGTCACCTTTGAATGGTCACATCCATCAAGGGAGATTCCTGGTGACAGGAAAAAGGCAAACATCACACCCAGTCTAACTTCAGTACTCAAGAGGATTACAGAGCAAATCTTCTTGGAATTCATGTCCAGCTACATGAAGAACAAGAAGGAGATTGTGAACAGTGAACAGTAGGCCAGCATGAATCAGCAGCGTGTCCTGGCAGCCAAGAAGGCAAACTGCAATTAGGATAGCCAGATGGTCAAAAGATGTGATTCTCCCGCTGCATTTAGCATTGATTGGTGTGGCCTCACCTTGAATATTGTGTGCAGTTCTGGGGTCCACGATATTATAGAGGTACCTGAAAGGTAAGGTACCTGAAAGCATCCAGAGGAGGGCAACAAAGCTGGGGAAAGAGCTGGAAGGCATGTCCTGTGAGGAAAGGCTGAGTACACTTGGGTTGTCTAGTCTAGAGAAAAGAAAGCTAAGAGGTGACCTCATTGCTCTTTACAACTTCCCAAGGAGGAAAGATGTAGAGGGAGGTGCCAGTCTCCTCTCTTTGGCAACCAATGATAAGACACTCAGGAATGGCACAAAGCTGCACCAGGAGAGGTTCAGACTAGATATAAAGGAAATACTTTACCATGAAGGTGGTCATACACTGGAACAGGCTTTCTAGAGTGGTGGCTGATGCCTCAGTGTTCAAGAGACATTTGGATAATGCCCTCAATAACATGCTTTACAACCATCCAATAAAAGCAATAACATGCTTTACAACCATAACATGCTTTAACTTTTAGAAAGTGGTCAGGCAGTTGGACTTGATAATCTTTGCAGGTCCCTTCCAACTAACTCTGTTATTGTAACAGGTGGCAGAGATTTATCAGGGACTGACAAGCTACGTTGCCTTCTGCAATGCAATGACTGGCTCCAAGAATTTGGGGAGAGCAGTAGTTATAGTTTACCTTGACTTTAGCAAGGCTGTTGGGAAGGTTTCCTTAGTATCTTTATAGCCAAATTGGCAAGATATGATTCCAGCAGGTAGACTACAAGGTGTGTAGAAAACTGACAGGACTCAAAGGCTCAACAGTGTAATTCACAGGTTAGGGACATGATTATTTCCCCTCTTTAGCATTTGTGAGAGCGAGAGTACCTAGAGTGCTTCTTCGGGCTTTCCAGACCAAGATGCTGACTTACTCGAAGGACTTCAGTGGGGACTATAGGACTGCAGAGAAGATCAAGGAGGGATCTAACTGCTGTATTCACCTACCTAATTAAAAGGAAATTAAAAGGTTAAGCCAGACTCCTCCTGGAGGTGCACAGTGAAAGGACAATAGATAACACATGTAAGATGCAAACTTCAAATAGATACAGGGAAAAAAAAATTGTCGTGAAGATAGTCAAACATTGGAATGGGCTGCCTTATCATTGTCCTTACAGATATATTCTAAATATGACTAGACAAGGCCCTGTACAAGGACGTATGAGGAGCGGCTGAAGTCACTTGGTCTGTTCAGCCTGGAAAAGAGGAGGCTGAGGGGAGACCTCATCATGGCCTACAGCTTGTTCACGAGGGGAAGAGGAGGGGCAGGTGCCGATCTATTCTCTTTAGTGACCAGTGATAGGATCCGAGGGAATGGTGTCAAGCTGTGACAGGGGAGGTTCAGGCTGGACACCAGGGAGAGGTTCTTCACTAAGAAGGTTGTCGCGTACTGGAACTAGCTCCCCAGGGTCGTAGTCACAGCACCAAGCCTGTTGGAGTTTAAGAAGCGTTTGGACTGTGCTCTTAGTCATGTGGTCTGAGTTTTTGGGTAGATCTGTGTGGTGCCAGGAGCTGGACTTGATGATCCTCATGGGTCTCTTCCAACTCGGGATATTCTGTGATTCTA
Organism: Anser anser; assembly: GCF_964211835.1. Lineage (NCBI taxonomy): Eukaryota > Metazoa > Chordata > Aves > Anseriformes > Anatidae > Anser > Anser anser. The sequence continues at coordinate 53,467,535 of NC_139720.1, forward strand.
TGATTCTATAATTTGTATCCTCCATGTTGAGAAAAATCAAACAGCTAGAAATTCCAACGCACAATTTGGCTTCACTTCCATGCTATTGTGAAACTGCAGTATCTCTTATCACTGTATGCACGTCTGTTTAGTTGAATGTATAAGAGGTTATCACAGCTGATCCTTTAGTGGTGTCTGAATAATAATAATTTAGTAAAGCCTTATGCACTGGTCTGGAAAAAGTAATCATCCCACTGCTAGAACAGGAAGTTATATCGTGTTTGCAATAACATGAAATAATCAAATGTTTGAGACACACAAACTTAATCACAGGTGTCTGAAAAGCTCACAGTTTTTTAAAACATTGATGTAAAAATAATTGTATGTATTTTATTTATTGTGTTTCTATAATGCAAATATAGGAACATAAATTTCAATTGTATCTTCCCCCCCCCTTTTTCTTTTGTTAATTTGAAGTATTGTGAAATAATTAAAATAACACACTGTAAATTCAAAATTGTTGCAGATCTATCCTGAGCAACATAAAAAAATCACTAAAACAAGCAAGAGCTAGCATGTGTTGTGGTCAATCCAGAGCTATGCCTTAGCTGGCCGAGCAGCCAACTGTTACAGAACGTCAGCTGAGTTCCTCCTGCCTTTCTGTCCATGAAGTTCCCTGAAAGAGATGAAATAAACTTTGCCAATCCACCTCTCTCTCAAATTTGGTTGATAATGGTGATCAGTTTCTAAGACTTCAGCAGATGGTCATTAGAGAGCTCAGCTACATTACACTTTGCTCAGGAAAGCCAGATATTTAATGCCTTTCATTATGCATTAGCTCAAAACAAATGAGCTAAAAAGAAATTAAAATGTTAATGCATCTGTTAATCTGTACACTGCTTGAAATAATAGCAGAAGATGCTGTAGAAAATTCTAGGGAAAACACAGCATTTGGATGTTGAAGTAGAAAGTGACAATTTTTAGCTGTAGTCTATATCGTTTATTATTACTTTATACCAAATTGCTTCCAAGTTGATATACACGAAGTATTAAACCAAACAGACAATAGTACTTCCGTTAGCAATGACTCCATCACTGTTAACTATAAAACATTAGACAACAGAAACAGCATGAGCTTTTCATGATAAACTCAGCAATCCATCAGTTTCATCTACTATGGCATGCATTCACTACATTTGTGCAAAGACAATCTGTAACTCTCTGTTGTTTGAAAGCTGTACAGAAAGGTAAAGAATTTATTTTTCAGCTAAAGATACTAGCTTTCTATCTGAAATAGTAAAAACGAAGGAAAATTTGCCTGAGGCGTGAATCCCCAAATAATTTTCAGCTCGTCACCCCAAGAAAAACTGTTAAACGTACTGTTCCATAATGTTCTAAACTGGCAAAGCCCCAGAGCAAAGCGCTTAGATGAATGTTTTTTAGAGTAATAATTCACATTACAAGGACTTAATTCTGCTTATAGTTGTACATGTACGATTCAACATAAATGGATGCTGCATGCCAACAGCCAAAGGCAAAATCTGGTATAAAATATTTCAAAAGGATGAAAACATATTGACCAAAAAAGCCTCAACATTTTACAAGTGAAGTAATGGAATAAAAACAGCTGTATTCATAACCACATAAAAACATTCTGCATTAATGTCCCTAATTTCAGCAAGAATATTAGCAATATTGGCATAACAGGAAAGCTACAGGGCATCCGGGAGTGAAATACCCACATAAAGTAATTAAAATCAGTATTAAATAAGCCATTGGAAAGGAACAAACATCAGGAGGTTATTAATTAAAAGGTATAATATTCTCAACATGCAAACTGGCAGCCACAAATTAAACTCAGAATTACCTTCTTGGTTTTCATACTGTTCTGACAACAGATGGTAGCAGCAGCCTACGCTGCAAACTGCTTTGATTTCAGGCTTGGCAGTAAATATTCGTAGTGTATTTGCAGCAAGATCACCACATGTATGCAGACCCACCATTATACAGTCCTAAGAAGAAAAAAAAAAAGCAACAATAAAGCATCTCCCTGTACAACCGAAAGACTATGAATAACAACAACAAACTCCAAAACCCAAACATCCTGCAAATGGTTATTCACTTGTAAGGTTTAAATATACAACTCCATGACGACTCCTGGTGTTCTCTTCTGGAATTTTTCTAGGAACAATAAAAGCACTTCAGTGCTAAGAAAACACAGTGTATTTCCTTTATGGGGAACAAGACTGCTCAGCATTTTGTTCACCTACGGAACTATGCATCTCTATACTTTACCTTCAGTGTTCAAGAGGAAGCAAAAGTTTCTGAGTGTGAACAGCAGCTGGTTTAACTGCATGGAAGGGGGCATCTACATGATGACTGGACACTGGCCATTTTGTCTCATCTTTCCTCGCTTTCCTCTTATAATTTTTACTACTACTGATACTTGCTTTTCTTACTTCAGATTGTCTACCATAACACAGACAGATGGACCTATCTGTGGCATTTCTGCTATTCTGAACTGCTGAAATCAAAACCACTCCCTAAGTACAAGTGTAATATGAAGAGCAGGCCCTGCTCCATCTGCTTTGCTATTTCCAGAACTGTAGTTGTACCGCAGTTTTGCAGTGTGCATACTATCATTCAACAACAGATTGGTATTTTCTTCCCTAAAACAAAAAACAAAGAACTTCAACTTCAGATACTCTGTTCTGCCCATTCTACTTTCTGCTTTCCTTTTTCCTCAGTTTCCCATTTCTCTCTATTTCTCCATCCCAATCAACCCTCTTCTCACTGTTCAGATCAAGACTTTTCCCTCCCAGAATTATTTATTGAAATCTACATGGTAAACATGGTGCTTGTTGCTTTGAATTTCAGTCTTATTTATTAATGGTTATCAGTCAGCCAAGGTACATTCAATTGTAGTGCCCTTCCATTATTAATAGTGATGTAGCATTTTTTCTGCTTTTTATATCATACAAATCACACGCTAAGTGGAGATGAAATCCGGTTGTGCAAATTCAGAGGCATATGCTTCACCTACTGTTTTACAGGAGCATAAACAGCTCCTCCATAACTAACACAAACCTGTGGTCTTGTATTAGAAATTAATTACACCCCTGAACACATACAAGTTTTCATCTTTCCATAAAAAACTGAATATATCTACACAATCAATGTAAGTTAGCTCAGGCACAGCAACTAACCAGCCATAAAGCTTCTAGACTTGTACCATTGCCTTTAAGCAGCGGAGCTTGTGCTTGTTTGTGTAGACACAATCCTTGTCAGCTAACAGATTACTAAATGAACTTACGGTAACTCTGGAAAGACAAAATATAAAAGCATTATTTACAAATAAGACTCGTTACAAACTCTTTACGTTGAGTTTTATAGTCAATACTTTCTGTCATGCTTTCAAACTTTTACCAACATTAGAAAAATATAAAACTTTAAAAATAAGAAATTTCAGGGAAATTGAAATTCCAGTGCTTAATATACTTGCCTACCTGGTAAATTTAGCTATTTTCTTAATAATTAAATGTTATCTATATCCAGAATTGTAAAATACCTGAATGTGCTAATACGTATGCTGTTAACTTTGACAGCTGATTATTATCTACTCCATAAATTCTAGAGGCTGCTTTACATATTCAAAATAATACTAATATTAAAATAGAAAAACAACCTCTGTATCTGTTAGAAATACTAATGTAATCTGGCTGAAAAACATTTGGTCAGAATATTCATTCACCGATAGTATTTTATGTACACTCATCAAACATTATGTATGTATGAAAACAGCAATATAAAGACAATGGACAATATATTTCAAATATGAGTAACATAACCTCCAAATCTGCTATGATGTCACCGAGTTCTGTTTCCGCAGTGATGTGGGAAGTCAATGGAAAATAAAGGTTTGATTCACTTGACTTGCTCGCTTTGGCTTTGATAGATGCCATTTTTCTTTTGGCCTTTTCCTCTTCACAGAGCTCCCCACTGTTACACTGGGAGGAAGAAAAAATTTCTACAGCATTAGCAGGCAGAACATCGAGAATAGCAAGAGCCTCTTCAGAAAGTTTGCTTTCATTGCATTGTGCCTGAGCCACCAAATCAATTTCTGTTTGTTTTCTGGTCTCAGATGTAGCTACTTCTGTGAAAACACAAGAAGGAATTAAGTCTTGAGTAGTCCTTTGGTCTTGACTTTGAAGACAGCTGTTATTTAAGGTCCTGTCATTGACTGCTTTACATTTAATTTCATTTTTCACTGGACTGTCATTTGCCTTTTCTAATCTCTGGCTTTCAGGATTTGCTCTTGCTCGACTCTGATAAGCTCTCCAGTGTTTCTTCAATTTCCTGTTCCTTTCATGAGCACCATTGGTGTTGGTGTTCGAGGAATCAATTCCATATACTTTTAAGTTATATTGCATGGACAAAAATGAACTCAGGTAGCCCTTTCCAGAACCTATGTCAATCACCTAGATAATGGAGAGGAAAAAAAAAAAAGAGAGAGAGAAAAAGAAAAATGAGAAAGATTCACTAAATTAGTGAGCAACAAGACACATTTCAATCAAATGAAAAATAATTGCTTAAAAAATTAAACCTGAATATCATAATTACTTCATCTGTTATACTTCCTAACATGCTTCATCCATTTGCTTTTTGGTGCACTTTTTGACTTTAAAACACAGAATCTAAACTGATTTCCTCCAAGAAATAGACAATGCAAAGCTTATGCACTACACATGTTGTGACACTTCTGGAAAAGACTTTCAGTATATATTTTGACATAGAACTGCCTTCTGTTAAAGAAAATAACCATAAAACACTAGCACCACCACCTACCCTTGCTAAATTGGGTCAGAACATATAGTTAGGAAAGGAAGTATTCACAGTATTAAGTTTAGGCATTTAGCTACTGTACTTAGGAGTCTTCTACCACTAAGTATACAGAAAAAAGCATCTTCATGTTCAGTGCTTAACTTAATCACTTCAGACATGACCTAAAGACATGTGTTATCAAATACTGCCTTCTAAGTCAGAATGCTTATTTATACTAGTTTCCCATTCTGTGAAAATGATCTATACAAATCTGTGTAACATAAGGATGGTTTTGTAATAAAACAAAGGGCATCACATGTCACATGTGCTTTCCACTGAGTGTTCTGGAGGAAGAAGTGAAAAGAAGGGATAATTAGCTGAAAGTTTAGTTTCTCTCATAGCTGATAGCATGTGCTACTTCAGTGACTGACTGGAAGGAAAACACTACGCAGAGTAGTAGCAGAAACAAGGGCAACCTGAGAACTTTAATTACTTAATCAAAGTCTTATATCATGTATGCTTTAATTTATAATAAACACATGCATACAAGAGTATATTTTACAAGAATAGTCAGAGTGTCATTTCTCTAAATGAAGGAAATTATAACGCTTCCTTCTGTTCAGGTACGTATCTATGGAATAGACATAATGACTTTCTTTGTAGATGTTCCTGAAACTGATTGATTCAAGAATATTTTTTATGTCTTGTTCTTGGTTTTTCACATATTCATAAAAAGCTTACATTGATCTGTGTATGTCTAAATACCACTATATACTACCTGGATCTATCTCACACTCAATCACATAGTTTTGTACTAGGTAAGAACATGCAGCACATCAATATCTGTACTGAAATGAAAAGAAAAACTTATTCTTTATTCTAAAAATGTTCAAGATGTGTACAGCCATGGAGCTAGAAAGAAACAAATTACTTTCACAAAGGACTACTTAAAACAGTGGAGAATATAGACCATTAGGTAAAAATTGTCTATCTAGGCCACATGTAGCTTTTTCATCTGCATTCTTCATGTAATATTACTGCATTTTTGCTATCTAAATATACAACAATCCTCAAATTTCTTGAACGTAATCTGTACAGGAGAGGATTTAGAGAAATAGAATTGATATGTTCTAAGCATCTTTTCGTGTTTTGAAAATGTTTGTCACATTTATCACCAATAACCTCTCAGATTATTTAAAAGTAAAGACAGAAAAGTGCCTAAGGAATAATTTTACCCATTATTTTATGTGACAAGACATTATTACGTAGAATATGCACACCTCCACTTCTACAAGGTATTTTAATTATTTCTTTTAACCTCAGTATTTGGATGGTAAATTAGTAAATTATTCCTAACTCATACATGTGAACTCCAGTGGCTGTAAAGACAAACTGGTAAGATTTTTGTAGTTGTTTCCAAGAAAAAAGAGTCATAGAATCATAGACTGGCCTTAAAAATAACCTAGCTCCAACCCCCCTGCCATGGGCAGAGACACCTCCCACCAGACCAGGTTGCTTAAAGCCCCATTCAGCCTGGCCTTGAAGATTTCCAGGGATGGGGCATCCACAGCTTCTCTAGGCAACAGTAATACATTGTTAAATTAGCACTGGGAGATCAGTTCTAAAAAGAGAGGAAATTTTGACTAAAAATAAGAAGGCAATGATCTTGTGCTAAACAAAAAGACTGGATTAAATTAATCCTTGCTTTACCTTCCCTTGATTACATAAGGAAAGGTAATCAGCAATCCACAGTATATCTGCCAAGCATGCACTTTTAAAATTAAATTTCCATGATATAATGAACTCCAAAGGTCCTGTCCATGGTGAGCTGGGTACTATGTTTAAACACAGTTTCTGGCACTGTACAATCAAGAACTCCATTTCCAGAAGCATTCCAGCATTTCCCAGCATCAAATCACAAATTTAATGGATGCTGAATACAGAATTATATTACACTTAGGTTATACACTACAACTCCTGCTGCACATGCTGTAATTTCCAAGGAAAACTTCCATAAATACATTAAAGAAAACAAATGTGCATTTAAGCAGAGAAGAATTAGCACCGGCTTCTTTTCCAGCTTTAATCAAGAGCTACTTTCTAAAAAGTTCCACTTCTGTGATAAGAATGATATTTAAGAGGGGCAGTAAACAATTGAAAGAAATATTAAATTGGTTTGCTTTAATGTTTTAACTCAAATCATTAACCTAGAAGTGATTACTGTAGTAGTAAAATTTTTGCTTTTATCCTCATTTTTACTATTTACTATACTATATTGTAAAATACCACAAGAGGACAATATCCTCTACCACCCATTATACATCATGGTATGGAGGTGAAATGGAGGGCATTTTTCAATCTGTCAGTGATCTGTAATATCTGAAAGAAACACCCTGAGGACACGTGCTGTTGTAAAACATGTGTTGTGTTTTCATAGCTCTAGATTTTTTAATTAAAAGCTACATACATTTTGTTTTGCTGAGAAGGACAGAAAAAAATCAATAAAGAAAAAAACTCTCCTAAAACTTTACAATTCCTGTATTTTCTTAAGTTGAAAGGTAACCAAAACAAAAGAAGTTGCTTTTTAATAACTGAGGAGGAGGAGGCTGGCTTCTCTTTTTTTTTTTTTTTTCTTTTATTTTTTTTTAACATGTACTGGAAAGCTCTTTTCATATATTAGGGATTTGTAACTTTGAAAAAATAAATTCTGTTACAGTGTATGACTAAAATGGAAAAAAGTTAATACAAAGCAGTCGGCATTTCATATTCAGTGATATACTGCAATCATATTTTTCATTAAATGCTACATTTTTTTCAAAAAATAAACAGAAAATAATCCTAAAGATACTACAAGCTGTAACTACAAGTGCATAATCACAAGCTGAAATTGCAGCATATTGACAGATACTTAATAATGATTGGTTTGAGATTTTATTAGTAACCAGCTACATCAGGATTTAGGTTAGGTCATTAAGGTGGCTCTACTTTTTTCCTCTCTGAATATGGGTTTTCCTTTCCTTTCATTCCTGAATCTCAAAGGAACTATTTAAAATCTAAATGAAAATGCTATATGAAACACCACCAACTCACCTTCCAGCAAATGCAGAGAACATTTATTATTACATTATAAGAAAACTATACTTTTCCACAACTTTTTCAGTATATGAAAGTCTTCAACACTTGAACAACTGATTCTTGCCCAAAGCATAAGGTAAGCAAGGCAAAAAATATGCTAATTAATAGAGAAAGTTACTTTTATTTATCTGCTACTTCTGCATTTTCACTCTTTGTGGTTGTTCAGGGCATCTGCGTTTGTCACTGTGTCTGGCTCCTGAAGGAGCTACTGGAGAGATCGCGCTTCATCTCTGAACGATAGCAGATGCTCACAAATTGATCGTGGCTCATCCAGTAATATTTGGCCTTAATTGCAGTTCTCTATTTACTTGTGAATTCCAGTTGTACGGAGAAGATTGCCTAAAACTTTGCCCTGCGCAGCTGTTCCTCACAAAACAGACACGTCAGAATGCAGAGTTTTGATCTCAGATTCCATGGACGCTGGACGCCTGACACAAAGCCATGAAGAGTACTTCACCAGAACATATTGGTTATATTATCTAAATTAAACTCAGTCTGAGCCAAATAACTTCCAAAACAAAGTTCTTCATCAGCTACTCAGAGCAGAATCCAAGTTTTGGGACCTGCCATGGACTTATGGTGGCAGCAGCAAACTCTGCAGTCACATCCATACTACTAAGCAGAACATGGTCCTGTATTCCACCACCAGCACATGACTGCCCATGCCATTACCTTTTAGCAACCTCCCAGGTATGAAGCAGACCAACTAACACTCATTGTGAAGGCCAGGCACATCTGGGGGACAAGATACACCAGAAATCAAAACAACACAGACTTACAAAGTGCAGCCGTCTCTCTTCCTTTACCCACATCTGATACAGTAATTTTAACTAGACTCAGACGTACTTTCTTAAAAAGCAAAAACAGGCTCGGGGGAATATGTACAGCATAAAATCTAGGTAGATAACTCATGAAATCTAGGCAGATAACCTTATTAGTGTTGTGTTTATTTTTAAACAACTATAAAATCTGTCCTCCAGAAAATTTTCTGGGAATGAATATTAAGCTGGAGGAAGTTAGTCTCCTAGAGCTAACACCTACAGCTGCTCTCATGGAAAGCAAATGCAGCTTAGATGTAGAATGGAATCAAAAACAGAGTCCAGGTCGACTAGTCATCTACAGACTAAAGCAAGAGTGAAGATACATTAGGCACTAACTAGCGTTACAGAGATGAAAATTGTTAAAACAACTCAGTTCACTCAACTGCTTAAAAGTTTAGTCTTATCTCAACAAAGATCTACATCACGGAATCAAACAATGCTTCATATATAAAGAGTTCACAGGCAAATTACTCTCATGGAAAATACAGAAGTGTTATTAGTGTTACTTTCGTCTAAAGCAATGTGAAATAAGGTAGTGAATAAAGTCAAATATTGTGATGCTTGTATTTTTGTCAACAGGCCTATAAATAAATATCTACAAGGTTTTAATGCAACAGTGACTTAGAGAACTGTGCAATCATAATTGCATATTAAAAAAAAAAAAGGGTAAGTTACAGTCACATTTTGAGAAAGGAATACTACAATTCTTCACCATCCAACTTGCCATGTGACATTGCTATTGGAAGGCCTTACAGCGAACTTCCAATACCTGAAGGGGGCCTACAGGAAAGCAGGGGAGGGACTCTTATTCAGGGAGCATACTGATAGGTCAAGGTGTAATGGCTTCAAAGTACAAAAGGTTTAGATCAGATATAAAGAGGAAATTCTTTACTGTGAGGGTGGTGAGGCACAGAAACAGGTTGACCAGAGAAGCTGTGGATGCCCCATCCCTGGAAGTGTTCAAGTGTTCTCTGCAAACTGAACAGGTCATATCTAAATTCCTAATTGAAGATAGATCTCCATCCACATTAAAGAAAAGTGAACAACAGTATTAAAGAACAGGAAATAATTTAAATTCCTTGTTCCAGAAAAAAAAAAAAAAGAAAGAAAAAAAGATGCGCTTTTAAAATTTCCCAGAATTTCAGCATTGGTGTCTCTGTGGTAGTCTTACGTGTCTGACAAAAGGATGAAATTTTGCTCTACTATTGATGTCTGTGGTAAATTGCCAACAGTGTAATACAGATAAGTGAGACAGTACCTGTGCATAGCAAAAAACAGTATGTTTTTTTTAGCTGTTCAATGTATAGAGGATGATTATATTTCTTTCTTTTTTTTTTTTTTTTGCCATAAAATGAATATGACTCACTAAAAGGCAGTTCATTGAGACTGGTGCATCTGTAAACAAAAATGTCCTTCAGCTTGCACTGGAAGGCTCTTCTTTAGCTACAATTATTTAGATAAAAATAAGAACAGCAGAGACAGAATATCAAAATATGGTATTTGAACAAAATAAGGAGAATAATTTGGAAGCTATACTGTAACATACAGTACAAAATGCTTTCTTACCTGTTTTATACCACAGTAATTTGCTATTTTGTCCACAAGCTCAGACATCACTTGTACTTCATGTGATTTCTTATTATTCATAAACTCATCGGTTTTGATACCTGTATCATTTTTACAAAAATATATACACATTAACACAATTCATAATAATGAAAACTTATGATTAGTCAAAATAAATACCACCCTAAAAGTATGCTTTAGAATTTTCTATATTTTAAGTGCAGTAATATTTAATTAAACACCCACTATGTAATTACAAGACTAAACTTCTGAATTACAGATAAATTAGTAAAATTCAACACACTTTAAAATTTAGTTCTGCTAGTGTAGTTTTTTTAAAAATGTACATATTTAATATCTGACCAGATATTAGACATAAGCTACTACTACAAAACTACTACTTTTTCCTGTTCATTAAGAATATTAATTTTTATGTCACTCATCACATTTACCTTTACATATTTGAAATATAAGGGCAAGGACAATTAACAATTACATAGTGCAGATTGTTAATTCTCCAGATTTGGTCACAGTACCAAGTGGGAGATACCTGAAATAAAAGTTATAAGCAATGCTGGTGAAATTCAAAGGAAGCTGCAATTTTTTTCTTTATTTAAGCTACAGATAGATTACAGATCTGCTATATCTTTCTGGAAAAAAATGATTCAGAATTTGTTCATGAGAGGTAGTCAACTTCTGCCACTGGTTTACATATTTACATCCCCCAAATAATGAACAGCTCAGAAGCAGCTCCCCTGTGAGAAACCCTGTGAGTTAAATCAATGTCAATTTTTTTAAGTCTGGGTGAGGGTAGAAGAAACCAGTCTGCTACTGGTGAGCATGCTCCTAGAAAACAAAATGTTTCCACATAACTATGGAGATTAATATTTTCCCCTTTTCTGCTTTTTGCACAGTATGTGTTCATCTGTCCAGAATCCGATCGTTAGGCAAAAACTATGTTCATTCCTTGATCAGACCATGCTGGGAACACAGCCAAGAGCGTTACTTCT
>NC_139720.1:54903776-55036276 GCF_964211835.1 Anser anser
ACTTTTTTTTCACTGCGTGCAGCCTTGGAAACTTCTCTGACAAGGTTAGCAAAGGGTCTAGACTGTTTCCTCAGGAATGATGAAATGTTGCTTCAGAGGGAGACAGAGGCTGCACTGATGTCATTGATGACAGATGCCAGGTTCTTGCTGCCCCCCTGTGTGAAACGGAGGCATTCCCTGTGCTGAATTTGGGATGGACAAAGCACCTCTCACCCCAGGGACTGGGAGTGCAGCAGGCCAAACAGCAAGGGCTGAGGTCTCCAATAAGGCCAGATGCATGAGGGGCAAGATGTGTGCAAGCTTGCCCATGCTTACACATACTCAGACACAAACATGTACAGTCCATGGAGACCATCATGCAATGACCAGGTATCAAATTTTCCCTAAGTGAGAGAAAAACCTCCTCCCAGTATAGTGGGCTGCATCCCGGGGCCAGGCTGCACAACCCATGGCCTTCAGACCACACAAGACTGTTACAGTGATTCATCCGGCTGCAGCACATTGCTGGTCATCACCTTCCCAAGCAGCAGCGGGTAGGAACCTGTTCAGATGAAGGTATGTCACCTTCCCAACCCAAGGGACAGGACACAGCAGATCCAAGGCACTTCCTCAGGGCTCCTCTGGCCCAATTTTCCACATTTACCTTGGGGCAGGTATGTCACACATCAGATAAGGTTATCTATTTGATGTTAACTTACTGTGCCTCTGAGCCTCAGCTCCAAGCCTTCAAGGTGAGTCTGACCCAGGCTCTGTGCTAGCGGGCAGTAGTACTCTCACTGTTTGCTTATCCATGCTAAAAAGGTGGCCAAAGATTCCCCTCTTCCTTCACACTGCTGTGAGCTGTGCCTGGATACCAGGTCACTCTATTAAGCATCACCTTCTGGTTCTAGGTCTGAACCTCCCCCTAAAGCTGGAAACTGCTTTAACCCCTGTTCTGGGGTCCAAATCCGGCTGTCCTCCTCCAAGATGAATAAATGGACTGGAAACTGCTCCTCTCACAGTTCATATTGTAACTTCCCATGTCTTTTGATAATTTCTTGCACTCCTCGGTGCAGGTTTTTATTGAAGTAGTCCATTTCTTGAAAATCAAAAAAAGTGGAGATGGCTCAATTTATATCCATAATTACATTTGAATAACAAAACCATCCTGAAAATGAAGGATGGGGAGATTAGAGTGAAGAGAGAGAAAGAATGAGCAAGTGCACACAGGAAGGGAGAAATGAAGATCACTTCACTGAGAGCCAGGCGCTAATGACACCAGCCGGAAACATGAGGTCCATATGCTAAACAGAGATGCCAATTTCAGCTTGAATCAAATGATTATGTCAGTGAGAATGAGGAATGTAAAAAAGCAACAGGCTATGATGGTGGATTATCCTCCTCTCTGCTGTCCATGCTTTCTCTCTTGTGCTGTCATAGGGAGCAATTGATGTTTGAAAAGCCATGCTTGCATCTCACTTATGGAAAAGGTCACCTGTTCCCCTGTCTCTCCTTCCCTCCCTGACATCTGTTTCTCTAGTCAAGCCTCCTCTTGTTAATCTTTTTCTAATGGGCCATCAATCAGACCCAGCAAAGCATCCTTCCTAGAGAGAGGGGCAGGAAGGACTGGGTAGGGAAAGAAAGGAGACATGAGCAGAGAGAAAAGCAGTAAAAAGAAACAAAACAAAACAAAACAAGCAGAAAAAAATAGCAAAATGAACTCACTGGCACCCAAAAGAAGTAGAGAAGGAGAGATCTTTAAATACTGAGTAAGAGAAAAGTGCTGGCTGGGGAGGGAAGAACAAGACAGAAGGAATGCACACAGGAAAAAGAAGAGAAACAGAGGGGAGAGCCAGCTGGAGGGGTCCCAAGATTGACAGTGAACATGGCTGGTATAGGAGACTCAGGCCAGAGAAATGTGAACTTGATGAAGAGAGCAAGTGAATGGGGGAAAAGGGCTTCTCCCCTTTTCTTCCTACTGGCACACGGGTTTCACAACACAACGCATGTGTCACCTCAGAGTTGTGACAGATGCCCAGGTTCCTACATACAGTACCTGAGCATTCACTGTAAAATGGTTATTCCTCCACCCAGGCCACCTGTGTTTATCTAGATACCATAAAGTTGAAGTCTCCACAAGGAAAGGCCTCAACTCAAGGCTATTTTGGTCCAAGCAAAACCAGGGAACACCAGAAATCTCCCCAAAAGTTAAGTCCGTTCATATTGCCAAGCCAGGATAGATTGGTTTAGCCATCACACTGGGAGAGAAACTTAAACACAACGCTGGGAGATAAGGATTGGGGTGAAGAGGGTGGCCTGAAGGGGAGAGAGCCCAGGGGGTAAAGCATGCCCAGAGCCAGTGTTTTAACCAGTTGGTTTGCCTCTTCTGCCTCTTTCCAAATTCACGCAGCTACCTAATTCAGCTCTCCATGGTGCTAAATCCTTCATCCCTATCAGTGTGGATCAAACACTGGGAGTATTTGCATGATTCAAGTCTTCAGGGCTCCAGACGAGTGATCAAAAACTAGAACTGGGGCAGTAGAGAGCAGCGGCTCAGCCTTCTTTTTTTCCCCTTTTCAGTTTCTTACTAATTAACATTAGAATTCTTATCTCAGATTAGACTGAAAATGTAATTAGCTCATTATCTGACAGCAGCCAGAAACTCCTACACTATCAGAAAAGTTAGGAATATGCAGACCACCATGAAGCCACTGCAGGAGGAGTTTCTTCTAACCAGGACTAAATTGGCAACTGTCTAGAAACTGAAGAGTGATTGATGTAATCTATGTAGACCAGCCCTACCAAATTCTACCTGCACGCCACTGCCCTTGAAAACATGACGGAAAAATTCCATACAGACGCCTCTCCAGTCTGTCCATTTTTATACATCATTTCAAAGTTACTTGACAATAATCAGAAAAGTCACGGAAATCAGCTATGAAACATACCAGCTAGATTTTACTTTCTCTACTCACCACAACCGATGCAGGATTTCATAATGTTTTGTTATTCCCTAGTTTTACAAGACTTAAGTGATGTCGTTTCATCCACCACCCTGGGGAGACTGTTCCATCATTTACTAAATGTCAGTATGATGAGCTGGCTTGGACACTTGCTGAATGTTTCTGACAAGCAGCAAATAGCAAAAAGAGAAGCAATAACTGTAAAATATGAACTAGTGGATCCAATAAATGCTGGTATAAAGGGAAATCATGCAGGCTAAAGGATATGAAGGTGCCGATTCACAGGACTGGTCTAGTTGGGAAACGTGATCATCTCCTGATCCACACCTCATAAAGTATTGATCTGACGCACAAAGAAATACTGGAAGTAGATCCTACAGGAGGGAAACCAAGTTACTCTGTATTTGTCTTGCTGGCTACTAATGGCAAAGATGTGCAAGTCCAATGGACCATTTAAAGAAATGCATGAGAAAGGCAGCCTGGGACATTCAGCTGGGACCAGCCTTTCATCCTCACGCTGATTAAGGGAAAAAAGCAAACAGCACCAGATCCTCTGCGAATACCAAAAAAATAAGCTTATTTAAATGATCCTTCTGGACAGCCACAAGCATTTAACATCTTGATTTTCTACACTGGATTTTAAAAATAAGCACTTCCAAGCAGAAGCAGATCTGAAAAACTGCAAAAACTATTTCAAGCAGGACAAAGCTTGAAATGATGGATTTCAGCTTGTGCAATGTCCCAGCAATATCTGAAGACCTAATACTGAGGGTATTGCATGGTATAATGCAATGATGGATTTGTATAAACTTATCTATTTGCAAGTGATAACTTGTGATAAGCTTAAGGATTAAACATGACTCATAGCAGACAGTTTGTCCCAAAATGAGTTGATTTCCCTCACAAGAAATTTATAAGGAGGTGGGAAGGTGCCTTGGCCACACAAGCAGGACAGGAGAAAGAACTTGATGGATGAGACAAAATTTAAAGGTGATTTGGATGCAGGTAAAATGGTTTGAATTGCTGAGGTTAAGTTTCCTGGCAGGAAAACAAACAAAAAACATTGTGAATATTAAAAATGTGAATTGTAACAGAATCACAGAATGACTGAGGTTGCAAAAGACCTCTGAAGGCCATCTGGTCCAACACCCCCTCACTCAACACACAGATCATTTAAATTTACGTTTTTCTTTCCGCTGGTCAGGGCTCAGGAATTGAAGGCTAGACTTGCACACTGGCTCTGTCCTCAAGATTTCTCTGTTTCTCAGCCTAAGCCTTGTGCCCAGCTCCTGCAGTCTCTCTCCCCCATTACCCTGGTGGTTGGTGGGTGCATGGGTCTGTGGGCCACCTCGTCCGTATAGTCCCTGAGGAAGTGGAGCAGCACAGAGCTGATGGACGTGCTGTGAGCTGTTCACAGGACCGCTCAAACCTGCAATGCCTTCATACACACTCCCGCCCAGACAGATATGTCCCAGTGAGAGGCTGGGATTGTGATTTCTCATGGACCAGAAAATCAAAGCTCAAGGGGTCTCCATTCCTGTTAGCTCTCAACTGGAAGAGATTCACATTATGAAGTAGCTGAAACAACAGAAACTACTTCAGTCATAAGGTGGTGTCATCCTGCAAATCATAGATCTCTGGGAGCAGAGGGGTTTCCTAGACACTTTTCTATGAAAAATTGTGTTTCTAGATGGAAAAATATCAGGAAAAAGAGAGAGGAAGGAGAGTAAAGGAGACAGTGAAGCACCAGTCTGAGATATACCAATAGCAGGGCTTGAGAAAAAATCAAAAACCAAAGGGAAGTGCACACACATGCCTCTGTGGTTTTGAGTTAACTGCAGACCAAAAAATGCTTGGAATTAATGTTATGAACTACTTTTTTATTTATTTTTTATTTTCTTGTGCCAGGTAAACAGGGCTCAGCACACACATTTTAAATAAACAGGCTGCACGACATTTTTCAGTTATGATCAATTTGGTCGATATCTTTTTTTCTAGTAGAAACAGCCCACAGGGCCGTGAGCTTTTCCTAGGTACTTATGGATAAAAAGTAGTAGCATAACTTTAAGGATATGTCATTAATAACCTGCTACTAGAAACCCTGAGACTGCAGGCAGATCCTGCTCTGCTGAGGGCTGTACAAACACAGCAGAGGCAGCCCAGAAGGGCTTAAATTCGCATACGCAAAAGCCAGAGGGTGAATTCGCTACCTCCAGCTCAAATGCTCTTCTGTTAAACTCTTAATTCACGCAGTCTCCAATAACCCAAAATGAACAATGCCTCTCCCTGCTTGGTGCTTGCATCTTTAAAGCATCAGTGGGCAGTTTTCACATTGTCCTGGGCTTCAACCCTTAGTCATCTTTCTGCTACGTGATAAATACATCGCTCTTTTTTATCTGTTTTCATGAGTCAACCCCTCCAGCCTCTTCTTCATTCTCCTCTTCTCTGAGCTCCTGCCAGTATTTTTCTGGTACTGAAACATACAGAGCAGTTTTGCATTCTGGGATCAAATTAAGGTTCCCCATCCTCTTTTATCAGAAATCAGCTGGATTTTGAAAAATGGTCTAATGCTTGGTGTATGGGTGGGATCCAGACATCTGGGGCTTCAAATACTGGCTCAGCCACTGTGTTGCCTCAAACAGGGAAATTAAGATGCTTTAGGTTTCAGGATATCTCTATCCTGTTACAGCACAGGGCAAGTCTGAGTGCCTGCTTAAACCAGTCTCACTACCTGTCTCATTGCTACCTGAGACTGTATTCAGGGCCAGAATTTGACCTGGCTCTAAAGCTCCCTGATGCAATCAGCATCTCAGCTGTGGACCAATCTCTTATTTTTGTGATCTTGACAGATATGCGGGGTGAATCATGGCCACATTCAGACTGGTGGTGTGGATTTGAAGCATAGATATACATCATAGACTCCTTTAACCTGAAGTGCAACAGAGCTACCAGCCGACAATGCAGATGCAAGGTCATGGACATATTTAATACCCTCTCAAGACTGCTCTGCACAGAACAGAGTAGACATAGCCTCTGTTTCCCAGCTGTAAAATAAGGGCACACAATCCTTCTCCATCTCACAAGTCTGTCATTAGGATAAAGTGCACTGCTGACTCAGAGCTGCCTGAAATCTATTGGCACGAAAGGCAAACCTGTGCCCACACCTGCTGTCTATGCCTTGACCTATATCTATCACTTCTTGCTGTCAGGTCAAAGGAAAGGCTCAAGCCATCTTGACTGGATGGTGCCAAAATGACTGGAGGTGGGAGGTGGTGTCTTTCCTAGCCTTCTTGTGCAGATAGACCGTGCTCAGGCATCTCTTAATTAAGCTGGAAAGGCTAGCAAGCTGATGGATTTGAATTGAGATGCTGGTGAAGTGCCTGTGACATTCCCAGAGGGCACATTAAATTAACCAAATAGACAAAGGATTCAGTAAGCTAATGAAGAGAGAAATGAGAGAGAGAGAGATGAGGAAGATGGAAGAGGCAAGGGTGAAGGAGAGAGAAGCAGATGGAGAGAGAAGACAGGGTAGAAAAGAAAAACAGAGGGACAAAAGTGAGAAGGGATGAGGAAAAAGAGGGACTGAAGGGAATTGAGTGGAAAATACATGGAGGCAGAAAAAGTGATTAAGTGCAGGGATAGGGAAAAAATGACCCTGCAATATCCTGAGGCTTTCTCAAAGCCATGCTGGGACCATCTGTGCTATGGCCTGGGGTCCAAATTGCTCAATCTCTGCCTCCAGCGGGTTGCGCCTGCTGCTTAGCCAGGCCATATCCCTGAGCACAACTCTCCATTCCCCACCGCCCACCCTGCATGTCTTACCTGCTCGTGGTGCTCAATGCCCATGCTGATGGTGTTCACGAGGATTGCGATCATGATCCCACGGTTGAAGTACTTGCTGTCCACAATACCTCGAAGCTTGACCCTCACTTCCCGCCACATGTCACTGCAGAGCTTCAGCCGTCCACCTTCTTCCACCTCCTCCTCCTCCTTCTCCGGTGCTGAGGCACCCTGGTCCCCTCTGCTGCCCTCTCCCTCCTCTTCACTGGCTCCTCCGTCCTCCTGGTCTGAATCAGCGCTGCCCAGGACAGAGAGTCTTCGGGATGCGTCATGTTCCCCCCTGTGGCATCGGGGACAGTTGGTGGGATCAGAGGTTGCTGTCACAGCAATGGGCTGGACCAAGCCTTGAGGAGGGCAGTCAAGAGAGTTGTGCTGTTGGCAAAGCCCTGGGGAGAGAAATGATTGTGCTTAAAAGAGAAAGCGTTGTTTCCTCCAGAAAAGGCATTCAAGCTGGGCACCTGTTTGGCTTTTGGGTTTTTAGATAGCGTAACAGGGCTTTTTAGCTGTAAGGATGATTAAACACTGGCAAATCAACTCAAGGGCAGCAATAAAAGCCATTGCCGTTGGGTGCTTTACACTGACTGGCTGTGTCACCAGAAGGCATGGTACTGTTCATCTGCCAGTGATTAGGCTCAGCGGGGGTTTATGTCCATCAGAGGAAGAACTGTTTTGTCTGATGCAGAAATCATAGCTTGAGACTCAGTCACTTGTATTAAGTGGGAACTGAGGGAAAAACGATCATGAGGGCTGCCTTTGGCCTGAACAGACACAAGTGGGGTCCAAGAACCCAGACACTGAGCTGAACTCTCTAAATTAGGGATGCTACATTAGCAAAGCATCTCTAGAAGACAGAAGAGGTAGCACAAGAACAGTTCTTCCTGATAGTCCATGCACTCTGAATCAGAATGATCTGCTGACTTCAGTGAGAAAACCAAGTTCCCCGAATCTCCAGTTGCGCCTGGAAGATCAAATGGACACTTGTGGGAATGAATCAATTAATTAACACAGTGCATGAGAACTGCAGAAACCTGCTCAGCAAGTAAAGAAAATGAAAGACTGAGTATGCAAGACTAGCTGAAGGAAAATCTGTCTTTTTGCTTGTTAACTGAGAGCATTTCTTACGAAAGGCATCAGCAGGCAGTTAATACTAACTCTATAATACCATTTTTACAGTCACTTTTCAGGCCAGGAATCCAATTTAAATGGTATCTCATGTCTAATTTTACACAACAGGATGTGTTCCCATCAAGAGAAATTGTCTCCATTGCCCTTGCACGTCAAACTGACTTCTTCAATGTTGCTCTTCTCTCTTGGCTCAGGGGACATACTTACTGCAGTTCTACTCCCTTTTGCTTCTCTCCTGAGGTCCCATAGCAACTCAATTTGGGAGGAGAGCTCTGGGGGACCAGCTGTATCACCCAGCCCAATCCTTAGTCCCACTGCCTCATATTTCCCTAATACGTCTCTCCCCCAAACTGCCATCACTCCCCTGCTATACCAGACCTGGAGTCCTTTCCAAGACTCAGTCAGTGTCTTTAATGTTGTCACAATTTGTTTTCAGATCTGTGTTGCCTGTTAGTCACCCCAGTTTCCATTCCCACTTATGCTGATCACCTCCACCTTACTGGTCTGGCGCACTGGCCATAGCTCCACGCTCAATGGCCAATGTTAATTCTAATTCTGTGCTTTGTAGGCAAAGATCCTTTGGCAAGCTAGCACATGGAGATGCTCCCAGTTATGCTCATGTTTCCACTACCGACATCTCCAGATTTACCCATACAATCCTTACTGTAGTGCCTCTGGCTTTTCCTGTTCATGCCTAGCTTGGCATCGCTTGGCTCCACGTGGCCCTGGCGCCGGCTCTGTATGCTGTTGTACAGCCCAAGGGTGCGGCGTTTGGCTTTGCGCACGATGTGGCAGACATATTGGAAGATCTCCTCGTAGCAGTCTCCCGGCTCCATGTAGCTGGCGACAGTACTGGAGGAGAGGTACCGGGCCCGCTGCTCCTGCATCAGCTGGTGCTCCCGCTGCTTGGTCTCTGAGAACTGTGTGGCGATGACCACCAGGCACAGGTTAATCATGAAGAAGGAACCCACCTAGTAGCAAAAGAGAAGGAGGGACAGGTGATATCAGTGTGAGCAAGGATATATGGCAGGGGGGAAAGAAGAGAGAGGAGGGGAAGGTGCACACAGGAACTAGAGCTACCACCAGTCCGCATATGGAGATGGGATTTCAGGAAAAGCCAGGATTGGGTGAGCTTGTTTTTGGGAACTCACTCCCTGTTGTTTCCCTGCAGAATTTAGAGCTCTGAATGGAAATTCGGGAAACACAAATCCTAATTTTGGCTCTTTTGGCAGGGTTTGGGACCTTTAGCAAGTCATGTAGAACTTACCTACAAAGGGTTTGATGAAAATTGGACTTTTTCTTTCCCTCTTCTTTGTGTTAAACAGAAGATGGGAAACAGAGGATTATTTTGGTTGCTTTATCCTCTTCTTGCTCATTTACTACTGGAAAAATCATGCACTGTCATTTACGGTCTTCAACTCTTGGAGGACACGTCAGTGTTCTTGGGGCATTTTATTTATTTCTATCATTTACACCATAAAGGGAGATGGCACTTTGCTGAAATGAATGAGCTCTTGAAATTGGAGTTTACAAAAACTAATGACTTTGAGAAGGACTCTAAATAGTCTGTCAAAACAATACTTCTTTGCTCAATTTCTATTCTTCTGATTCTTCTGAGACCAGACATTTTATAATTGCTCTTATTTTACTTGTCCTCCAGCCTAGGTGGATTTACCATGTCAAATACAAAAACAACCACAGCTCACTCCACCAGTTTCTCAGAAATGAAACAAAAATCCCAAGTTCTTGCTATTGTCCCTAGGGAAGCCAAAAAGTCATTCCACCAAAAGGTGGAATTATTTTTCAGGAAGTACCCCAGCTTGTACCTACCCAAGTACCTACCCAAACAGCCTTCCCCTCAGTGCACAGCCCTTGCCACTCTCCACACAAGCTTGTCTCCTTATAAATCCCTTTGTCTTGCACACAGGTGCCCAGCAGCTCCATCCTCAATGTAGTGGTCCTCAGTATTTCAAAGGGGAGATGTCCCTGCTAGCATCTGAATAAGCCTTTGAAACATGAAGCCCTTCCCAAACAGATTCCGCATACGGACAATAAACCATTTCAAAATAATGGGCTTTTTTTTTTTTTCCTCTTCCTCTCAGCACCTTTCAAAGCTGTTCTAATTCTGTTTCCCTTCATCTCTGAGCCCTTCTCAGTGATGAAACCTATTTTCCCTTCAGCTTCTATACGTGGCCTTGAAACGAAAAACAATGCCTCATTCGGATCGCTTCACCTGCCCCCAAGGAGTTCTGTAGTCCGTGATCTCTTACATGTTTTCACTGCTGAGGGTATGACTGGGAATCCGAATTCTCCTCCGATGTGCTCCCTTGCCCTCTTTCCCCTCAGCAACACACGACCCTCACAGGCTTTGTCTGTTCAGTTCTCTCCCTCGGCTTGCCCTGAGTGAGGCAGGGCTGGGAGCTGGATACCTGTTGTGCATTCCTGAAATGCAAATTGTGACACTGCCTGGTACTTCCAAAGTCTCCGCAAGCAACAAACGACCAAGACACTCAACACCTTCTCTCTAGGAGACAAGCAGAGAAGCTGAGGGCAACAAGATGCCCTCAGCAGGGTCATACTTTAAGCCTGGGGCTGAATCCTGAGGTGGGGGGGGGGGGGTGTGTGTGTCAGGTTTCACATCACTGAGCTCTGTTCTTGCAGGGAATTGTTTGCTGTGATCAGATGACTGAAAAGGGGAGGAGTGGGAGTACTGGGTATGGAGCTGGCCTCCAGTCCTTGAACCTCTTAGCTAGAACACCAAACACAAAAAAGCTTTCTTAATCCTTAAGGCACAAGTCCACAGACTCTAAAGATCTGCTGAGCTTGTCTCTGCCTCCCAACCAGCACTATGACAGGAAAGGTCCCAGATGGCTTGTGACTGAGCGATCCATCTCAGCCAGCTGAACGGCAAGACCACAAGTGTCTGACACAGAGTCAAAGTATCTGACAGAGCCAGAAGGAGATCACTGATGCAAAGCCCCAACACAAGGAGTCCTGTTCAGTACCAGGCCTGAACTTTGTACTGAGCTGTACTTTGATTAAGCTGAATCCTGGCCTTGTTCAGCCTAAGGCTTGATCCCTGTTTCTACAATATCTAATCAAACCTGACTGGTGCTGGAGATGCTGACTTACTTGCCCATTATTTTTGTTTATTCCAGAATATCCAGCTTGTCTCTTCCAAAGCTCACATACGTAAGAACAGGGCACTTCCAGAAGGCCTAAGCGTTGCAATGTGGATGCAAACCTGAGAGTTCAGAAGAGCCTGAAGTTTTCTCTAGTCCAGGAGCAACACCAGTGGCCAAGTAGCTGAAGTGGTGACACAGAGAAAGCTAGACTTCAAGCAGGAAGACCCAAGTGGAGCACTGACACAAGAAGTGAAAGCAAGCCTTCTTTAATGCCACCTCACTGGTCTCCAGCAGAGCCAGAAGCTGTTTACAATTTGCTGAATACACAAAATGTTTTTACCAGGTTGCTCTGTAAAGACCCCTCAGAGTGCCAGGGTCAGACGATGCTCTTCCCCTCAGGGACCATGTCAGTGCAGGAGTCCTCGAAAATGCTGGGAATGTATCCGGGTGGTGGAGCCTTCTTCCCTCCTTATGAGCCGTAACAGGTAATGCCCTTACACAGGTGTTTGAAGATATCGCTGTGAAGGATGGAGAAGTCATAGATTAAAGCATAACTCTAAGGAGTTGTCTGTGGAGATCCAGCCCCAGAAGAATGAGTTCGAGCCAAAGCTAAGAGGTGTGTCGAAACGCAGAGAGCCAAGGCCTGAAGTATGACTGTCAGAGCAATCCAGTTTAGAAAGTCAGGCCTTTCAACCACAGAGAAAGAGGGCAGGATAAAGGCCACAAGGACTGTGCTTCATAAGACTTGAAGAGGAAATGTCATAAGAAGAATTGGAGGGAAAATGACACCAAGTGACAGTAAGTTCACGCTGTGGTTTTGCTAAGTGCTGCAACAGCACCCTGGAAAGATGCATTACATGTGCAAAGAAAGTAACAGAAATGCTAAATCCTTTCTTGGTGTAATTCCACCAAAGGCGGAGGAAATATCCTATCTAGCATAAGGCTCCTCTGTTCTGAGAAGTCCCCAGAGTAAGTTGAGGTTCGTGTGCTCCCGTGTTTGGTGGAAATAAACCTACATGGCTTCTGCAAATGAGGAGGGCGTGTCTAGAAATGTCAATGACACTCTGCAGTAAATCTCAGGTGGAGTGTTTAATTGAGGGTTTTCAGCTGCCTGCAAATTCAGAGACAAAGTTTGAGTCACTGGAAATCCACATGAGATGAGCCAACTCCGGAAGGACGATCCTGTTTCAAAACCAAAAATATGCTGACAGAATTTACGTAGTTTGGAGCTGGGGCCGGAGAGGGCAGCTTTTTGGAATTGGCCCATAGGAGATCGGTATGCCCACCCCAAAGCTTGAACACTGACTCTACACAGCCCTTCCTGGCTCTGGGAGAGGCTGTGTGTGAGGCTGGGAGTAAATCCTGTGCTGAACTACTCGTTATGCAAATATGGGTATCTGGCCATGCTGCTCAAAGCGATAATGCAGGTAAGTCCTAAATATCTGTTGCATGATGGAAGATCTGAACAAACAATATGGGAAATTGTTGTTTTCTGGATTCACAAAAAGCAGCGGATGATTGGTTTGGCTCTGGGGATAGAGCTGTGAGGAGCTCCCCTCCCATCCTGTGCAGTCATATTTCTAGACTGACTTTCCTTGGGATGCTCCAGCCTCAAAGTAAGAGCAGCATTTTTCAAAGTGTATTTCACTTCTGCTGTCCTGGCTCGTGTTTCAGCCCAAGGAAACAGGTCACCTTTCTGTTCGTCTCTCCTTGTCTTACCCTTCTGCTGACAGAAGGCCGGAAGGGAGGGAGAAACATGGAATACCATGAAGATTCATCTTTTTCATAAGTTCTCTAACCTGAATGGATCAACAGATTTTTCTTTGTGCTACTCCCCATACATACAGGCTACAGAATTTCTCCCAGAAATTGTACTAGGGTTTGTTTGCTCTCAAATCATTGCATGCCAATCTGAATTTAAAACAGATCCTGTGCCAGGAAAGTCTGTTAGTGTTACTGGGTGGCTGCTTCTAGAGATCTGTTTCTAGGAGGGCATGACCACATAGGACAAGTAGTAGGTGCAGAGCAGAATCTTAGCTAGGTCCATTCAACAGTCTATCCAGATGCATGTGGGCTTTAGAGATACATACCGAGGTCCTTACTGGCTAAGTAACACCTACCACGTACAGATTGAATACTTCCCATAATACATCCTAGGTCTTTCCCTTCTACTTTAGACTTTGGTCCCCATATAGGAAAGCTGCAAGTCTTCAGAAACAAAGGAAATGCCTCCTTGTTAGAAACAGGACATTCGCTCCAAAAAAATGTTTTTATAAGAGGGAGGAGGCCTGAAGAATGGAACAGACAATGGCATTGTTTTTCTCACCTCTCCCTCCAGGCACAGGCAACAAACGTCCTTACAACAAAACAATCACCTTCAACCTTCACATGTATAAATCCACAGGGCTCAAAAACTGCTTATGAAGTTCTCATCACTGACACACTGCTCTCCCTCCATCCCCACCAGCCACAAGTGATCTCACACAGCCAGTTTATGTTGGATTGATGACACTTTGGGAGCAGCAGCTCCTTTTTGTTCTCAGAAGGGAAGTAATTCAGCATGACAGACCCTGAATCTGACAGAATCTGAATCTGAGACCCTGAATCTGAGAAATCCAGGTGCTGTCAGTAGCCATAAAACAGGAATGATTCAAGAGTGTCAAATGTGCGAAAGACAAAACAGGAGAAAAGGTGCAGAAATGCTTTTCTGTACTTTTGGGCCTACTGTTTTGAGGAATTTACTACGAAAGATGATGTTTGGATGAACACATTATCCTACATTGGGTACTGATTTTCTAGGAATCAATCCTGAGCATATTCTTTGAGCAAAAGAGAAGAGCCTGACTGACAACTATGTGATCCTGCCACAGATTCTTGGTGAAAATCATTGAACTGGATTCCTGAGAGTCCAAGAAGAAATCCAGGTACAGTAGTTTGCTACTCAGTATATGTGTTGACCTAATGCCTGACCTTTTGTAGGCTCTTAGCTTGCAATGCTGAGACTCATTGAGTCTTATACTTACAATTATCAGCAAGATAAAGTAGATAAAATTGTAGAATGAATGGGCATCCATCACGTAGTACATGATCTCCACCCACCCTTCCAGTGTGATCACCTGCAAAGACAAGCGACAAAAAGAGAATCAGGAGGGAAGTGGGCTTCCAGAGATCATTTATCAGTGTACACAAGCAGATAGTGGCAAGTCTGTTGCAAACCAAGGAAGGTGAGAAACAAAAATTCCTTTCAAGAAGGCCAAATTTCCATTCCAGAAAATCAGCATGGTACTGCTTGGTGACACTGGCATACTGTCAAAGCCTGTGAGATCATGCTAGCCCACAGCGGGAATATTTCATTAAAATAGTTCATTTCCCTGGATCACAGCGGGGGAAAACCTGCAGCAGGTTTCTGTGCCCCTTGGACTGGACACTGCGTACAGCCAGTGGAAAAAAAAAAAGGCAAGGATTTTAGCTCCCATCTGCAACAAATGCTGGGAATTAATAAATAAACAAACAAATAAATAAGAGACTCCTTTGCTATAATGATCTGGATTGAAAAAAATTAAAATAAAACAGGTACAAGTCAGCCTGAAGGGTGCCTAGAACAGCTCTGCATCCCTACCCATCTTCAGGAACACTCTATGCGATAAGCATTTGGCCTCACTTTCCAGGATAGTTGCAATGCCCCTTTCTCTCTGCAGCTGTATCACACCCTGCAGAAAAAATCATGGGATCAAAGAAAGACTGAAATGGAAAAAAAATAGTTGAGCTTTGTTTTTACCTGAAATATCACAATCCAGGCATACCCAATATTGTCAAAGTTGATAGCACCCTTGTGCGGGTTGGCGTTTCCTGTACGGCACACGTTGTAGTACTGGTTCCAGTTGACACACATGCCACTGATGTTGAACTCTTGCCGGACTGAGTTGTAATAATAATAATCATCCTTGTCCAAACAACACTCATGGCCCCGCTCCTTCAGGGGCGGGATCTCGTGACAGCCCATGATTCCATTGTCTCCTGACAGCGAGCAGATAAAGGGCATCTCATCATCTTCCTCTGGCTGGTAATAAGGTGGCAGGACAATGTCACCTTGTCTGCAAGGATAAAAAACACAGTCATAATCTTCCTGCAGCAGATGTTTTCCCATCAGTGATATTGGTGGAGCTTGGAGCTGGTGGAGCTGCCATTCTGACAGGGATGGCACTGAGTAAAGGATTTCCAGGTTTATTTCTTCATATTTATGGAAGGACAGAGCTCCCGGAAAACAGGGAATTTCCAGGGGTCTGTCCCCAGAGGTTTGTCCTCCATTAGAACACCCCAACCCAAATTACACAATCTGCTTGCATAGAGATGGAGGGAAGCTGGAATGCAGACATTTGCATTCTGATCACTCTTCCCATTTGCATCAAAGCTAAATAAGATGCAATGATATTAAGGAAGTTCATCAGGCTTTAATGTGATGTGCTCATGTATGTAACTGTTGATGGACATGTTTTATAACATTTGGCACTGAACCTTCTGTACTTCCAGAAAAAAAAAAAAAAAGAAAAAAAAAGAATCCAGTTTATGCATAATTAAGATTGCTCAGCTAAGCCTTAAAATCAGGAATTGCAAAGTAAAGTTGACTTAACCTTAATTTTGACTCTTCTTTGACAGTTGGCATTATGGGTATAATGTTTCATGACAAGTTCACGTGCTTTTTCCCAAATAACGCAGACACCTTCCAAATGCATGAATAATTAAAATCATCTATGCTTGCCTAGCTGGAGATGAGATAATGATAAGGATATATGAAAGGTGGAGATTTAAAATTTTCCATCAAACTTTATCTGGCACGCTTGCATTCCTTGCAGTGCTACAATACACAGCTTTCACATTGCATGAATGCAGACTCTTTCTCCACGTGTCGTTGGAAGGGGACAGGTGTTGATGAAAAAGGAAAGAGAAAAAGCCTCCGATTCTAAGCTAACTGGGACTCAACCACAAGCTTCTGTCATTACACATCCGCGTCACTGATGAACTAGGTGCCTGCAGACTTTGTTTCTCTAATAATGGTCAGTCAAAGATTATCCAGTATCTGTCACTTTACAGGCTGTGGCCCCAATTCACTTCTCAGTTACATCAACTCTGCTTGGATTTAATTACACTCATTAAAGTACTACTACTGTGATTTACATAAAGGCCAATCATCCTAAACATCCGTTTCTCCCCAAGGAATATATAAACTCTGTAAATGGCTGTTTTAAGTAGCTCCTACTCTCCAACCCCATTGCTGTTCTGCAGATTGCATTTTCGCACTTATTTTGTTTTCCCAATTTGAGATGATCTAAAGCTTCAGAATTGTTTAATCAGTTTAAACTGATCTATGGCATTAGCTTTTTTAAAGCAGTCTAAACTGATCAAAGGTCTGGAGTTACTATATGGTTTTAAGAAGACATTTTAAAGCTGGAGACCAGTTAAAGCCAGAAAGTCAACAGAGGAGCTGTGCTTTGCTCATGGGGAGGGTAATCGGAAAGTTTGCTGTGGGCAGGAGCTTTTCTACCCCACTGCTTCCAGGGAGGAGGAGAGCTGTGTCCTGCAGGTTCCCCTGACCCCTCCAGGATGAACCTCATACACCTGTAACCAACTCCTGTGTGGCTCCAGGCTCTTTGCCAGAACTGTGTCCACTTTTTCGTGCATCTGCTTGTTCCATTCAAGCACTCATTCTCAGGGGAGAAAGACAACATGGCTGATGTTTCTGAGTTTCAGCTATTTCTGGGTGGTGGAGCAGAATCTGTAGGCACGGCTGGAGGAGACCGCTACGATAACTTATGCCTAGCTGAATCCCAATGACCCCAGGCATCTGTGTACTGTGAAAATGGGCTGAAATCCATCTGCACCTGCCTTTACCCTCCCTCCCTGTTCAGTCACTGCAAAACACGGCCAATATTCTGCACCATATTCCCCTACAGCTGTTTGGAGGAAGCAATACGCAGAGAGCCAGGCAGCAGAAGACGAGAGAGCAGGGATGGGGAAAGAAAAACACCCTTGGAAGAAAAGAAGGGACATCATCTCCCAAGCACTCACATTGTGAAGTTCTCCTCCATGAAGCAGCGGTTGCGGAGCAGCCCAGCCCACAGCTGCACCCCGATGATGCCGAAGATGAAGAAGACAAAGAAGCAGAGGAGGAGGACGTTCCCCAGCATGGGCAAGGTGTCCAGGAGCAAATTCACAAGGATGCGCATGCCTGCGGGGGGGGAAGAGAACCAGAAGGAGCAAGTGTGGGGTGGATGGAGAGAGAGAGAAAGGGAGAAAAGACAGGAAAGAGGAGGAAAGGAAAGGAAAAGAAAGGAAAAAATAGGAGACAGGAAAAAAAAAAAAAGCCACATAAAGATAAAAAGCAGAGTGTTGGAAATTAATTACTGCCCCAGTCGGGCTAGATTTATGATCGTTGCCCTTTCTTGTCCTAACCTCCACTGACAGGCAGCCAGCAGAGCTGCTGTGATGCCACGATCTCTTAACCCTAGGCCTCTGTCTGCAGCACCGAGAAGAAAAAGGAATAAGACTTTCGGCACCATCGGCCATCTGATTGATATTTCCCCCTCCCCCTTCCTGCAGAAAGGCAACCGAGTGAAAACTCTATCCCAAAGGTGCCCAGCAGCTCAGCGACCCCATCCCTCAGATGGCTTGGACCGAAAGTCACCCCAGTTTGATGACTGCACGCCGCAACCTGGGAGAATTGCACTGATGGTCCGAGGCCAGCCTGCCTAGCGGGATGGACGTCTCCAACACACAAACAACTGGAATTAATTGGTCTTCTCGGTGGCAGTCTCATCAAGGGATGGTACTGGAGACCACACTCTCCTCTCTTGGCTAGTCACCCTTCCCCAGCATGCCTAGAGCACATGGGTAGTGGGCACAGCCCAAAATGCTGTTGGCACAGCACCCCTGGCCAGCACAAAATCCAAAATCCTCCTCGCTTTTTCTTTTGTTAGATCACTTAATTAATTTCTTTCTCTGGTTTTATTTCTCTCCCAGCTCTTCAGCTCACGCAGCCACAAGCAGGGGTAAGGACAGACTTGTTTCTCCATAGAGCTAATGACTTTTTCTCTGCTCTCCAGGGATGGTGAAAACCCAGAAATCCTTCTGAGCATCACCGTACCGCCTTTAACCCTGTGCAGTTATCTCTCTTCACCACCACAGAGGTCTCTCCCTCAGGGGCCCAGAGAGTTCCTTCACTGAAGATGTTCCATGTAGGCCAGCAAATAATTAGCTAATTAGGTATTTATAACCAGTTCATTACTTCAGATGGCAGGAGAAGGGGAAAGAGGAGCAGAAGATAAGATTAGGATTCACTGACAGCCCTCTGAGGCACCAGTTAATCCCCTTTGTATGCCCAGTGTCAAGTAATTAGCCACATGATGCTGTGCATTAGGCTGCCTCCGTTCCCCAGCTGCTCGTGCCGTGGAGGAATGGAAGTGGTGTCAGCGGGGCACGTGCACTGAAGGGAGAGGGAGGAGGGAGCCTGGTGTGGGACTTCGGCCTGGTTTAGCTCTGGGGGAAATGTTTTGGGATGGGTAGGAGAGGCGGGAGTGGTATTTGCAGGTGGGAGATGCTTAAGGGTGGATCACGAAGGAGAAGGAACGATGGCGTTAGCTCTTCCAGGGGGATGACTAACTCCAGGCTGTGGAGCAGCTGCAAAGCCCTGCTTGCCTGACTGCCCAGCTCTATCTCCAGCCACCAGCTACGGCGCTTTCTAGACAGCACATCAGTAACTCAGCAGTCCAGCCGCTCGCTGGGGATCGCGGACACGCCATGAGTCACTGCTGGCTCTCTGATCTGTCACCATACAAAGCCCAACAGCACAGGCACCCTGCCCTGCTGCCTGTCTCCGTGACCTCCCAAGCTCTGCAGCAGCGCTCTGTGCATCACTTTGGCTGTGAAGCCACACACCCTCACTGCAGCGTGTTCCCAGCATTAATGCCACTACACAGCACGAGCTCCCTAGTGCCCATAAACTGCCCTGGTCAGTACGTTAGGGAGAGCCAAGTAACACAGGAAGACATACCAGTGTTGCTATACCAGCAACGCTGCAAGAGGGGGTGATGTATTTCAGAGCAGTGGCAGCAGGAACAATTAGACTACCCTTCAGCTGAAATGCAGAGCACTTGTCTCACAAGGGATTTCACAGACAAAACACTTGCTGGGCCAGAATTTGCTGATTTTGCAAAAACTGATTTTGTTTTTGTTCTACAGGAAGACAAGTGGCTTGCAAAACTTGCCTGCCTTTCTCTTGGAAGCCTCTGGCCTGCCCATACGTTCTCCCTCCTGACTCTCAGAGGAGGATACAGGACAGCATTATCCACAGCTCCAGGATCACAGCGATTGCACTCATGCCAGCACGCTGGAGTACCTGGGCCCCCAGCATCAGGCAGGTGGCCCCAGAGCATGGCATCTTTCCCACATCACAAAGAATCTCAGCATTGGTAGGTTCCATTTCTAAGTCCAAATTAAACCCAATTTTGATTTTAAAAAATCCTCCATTTGAAAATCATCATCCTTCCCTGCCCATCGATGTCCACTGTGGATATGAATAAAAACACTGAACTTACATCCATGCAAACAGCAACTACAATTCTCCTGTGGAACACCTGCCTCACTTCGAACAAAGGCTCTTTTGCTTCCTGCCCTAAACTGCAAAACAATTGCTTTGGGAACCCATTTTGCAGTCCCTTGGCCCTGGGAAAGGGCAGACTGGTCTGGCAGCCATGCTATAAAGCACCCGCTGCAGATCTCCAAGGAAGGAGGCTCACTGCCAGGCATCTCAATGCTTTCACAGGCAGGAGGGAATCGGCCCCGGCAGAGCAGCACGTTTTGGGGGTCTGCAGAGCCTGAGCAGGTGTCTCTGCAAGTGGTCCCTGTTTCTTCAAGCACTCAGAAGTGTGGGGGAAAGAAGAAGAAAGGCTGAAGAGCCTAAGGATGGAGCGTGGTGATTTACTCAAGACCCTGGCTGGGACTGAAGTCTCCAAAGTAACCATAAGGCAATGGAAATGGCCAGAAGACAAGGCAGGGGTAGAAGGATGCTTTTCAGTGCATCTTTGGGTGCATCCTGCCCTGGAGAGCCATGACACCTCTCTTTCCCAAGGTACCTTTGCTGGACAGCCCCCATCCATAGTGACACTGGTGTGTCCTGTGCAACGGCTTCTAGAAGGTGCTGGAAAACGGCTTCTTCAGCAAAGTCCTGCTGCTGCCTCTCTCCCCCTTCACTTTTCTCTTTCTGTGACTACAGAGATCTCATCTCTGCCTTTCCACTGCTCCACAGCATCTGTGCGCACCTCTCCCAGCCTGCTTCCCCCTCTCCCCACCACTGCCCGTCCCCAGTCCCTGTGTGTCCTTTACCATTGGCAGAGCAGAAGCCACGCTGGCTCACAGCAAGGAAGGAATATGAAAGGGACAATGACCTTTTCTGAAGCAGCCTTTGCAAAAAAAAAAAAAAAAAAGAGATGTTCACTGAAAAGAGAAAGGAAGAGGGACCACGTAGTCCAGAGGAAAAGCAGGGAGGGAAAGCATTGATGAAGCAACATTCAGCTACCAAACAGGCTCCCAGGGCATCAAATATGAAAAGGTTTTGCTCTTCAAGGGGAAGAAAAGCTAGAAACATGAAATATTCATGAGTGCCAGGTGTGGGCTCTGAAAGACCTTTTCTCCTCCCTGCTCACCCTCATGAGGAGGCCAGGGGAAAGGAGAAAATAAAATGACATCTGCTGTGGGCATCCGAGGAAGGATCCTCACAGCCAAGCATCTGAAAATGAGCCTCAGATAATGCTTCCCTGTTGCCCTGTGCCCGCAGACAGGGGCAAGGGGTGGGGAAGGGTGTGTGATGGGACCTCACCAGAGGACAACTCCTTGTAGCAAGGCTACGGGCACGGCAGAGATGCATTCACGGCTCCAACACAGCAGAGGACATCGGCTGCAGGGGTGAGACGTAGTGGGAGGCAGAGGAGTGCCGGCTTCCAGAGGCCCTTCCTGACAAACTCTGCAGATGCTACAGCAACCGTAGCTCCCCCCAGACACTTGCTGTCAGCCCTGATTAGCTCGGCCGTCACGGCTGAAGCCTCCCCAAGCAGGCTCGCCCAGCACGTGCCCAGGCAGGGCTAGGGAGGAGGCGAACTCCTGGCAGGTGTGCCTGGCTGCTCACCACCACCTCCCCCTGCTCCCGAGGCATCCCTCTGTTGCTTTGCTTTCTCTCCTCCTGCCTCTTCACAGGAGTGAGGAGCAAAAGCTGTTCCCTAGCACTAACTACCTCGCAATCTGAATGGGGGACCAGATCAGGATGGGGTGAGAAACCCTTTTCCTTTTGCTTTCTTTTATCTCACCCATCTCTGAGTTTGAGTCCTTCCCAAACAGGTTTAGACAATCCTTCCTTGGCTTGGAGTAAACCAGATGGACGACAGCATAATCCTCAGCACCCATCCCAATTGTATCATGGGCCAAGCCTCCAATTGTCATTTTATCTGGAACATAAGCAAATCTCTTCTTTCCCATCAGTGTTCGTGACTGTATCTGGCAGGACATTTTGCAGAGCACGGAGCCTGAAACCTCTCTCCATCCCTCAGCCAGGCAGCTTGCCCAAGCGTGCCTTCTTTCCTTCCTCCCCTGCCCCAGGACACATGGCAGTCCACCCAGCTAGCACCAGGTTGGCAGTGTTTTCCTGTGCATGCTCCTTTAGGGGAATTGTCAGTGCTGAGGAACCACTCCAACAGATGGACGGTTGTGCAGGGAGCACATGGAGAGAGCTGCACCTTTTTTTGTGGCCAGCCCTTGTAGTTAAAATAACCTTGGTTGCACCACTGCCATAGAGGACCTGCCCAGATGCCTGGCCTGACCCAGGTTAAATGAACCCCATGGGGACACAGGCCCATTTGACAGCACAGGGCAGGGAGAGCTCTTAAGCCAGCTGTGCTGCTAAGGAGAAGGCAGCTGCCCCAGACACAAACGTGACGGATCGGTTGCATTTAGAAAATAAAAAAAAAAAGTCTTTTCATTGATCTGTCAGGTTTGTGGTGTGTTTTAGCATACATTTGGGCTGGGGTTTTGCACTTGCAGGTGGTCTGCATGATCCATGGTTTAGGAGAGGCACTAGGTCCCTCACCGACACCCCGCTCCTGCCTTGCTGCAAGCAAAGCTGCCTAGCACTTCTGGCTGGCCCAGAGACCTCGTCCCACTCAGCCTGTTGATGAGCTAAGCTTCAATTATCCAAATCTTTGTCCCTCCTCAGCTTGACCACAGACGCAGAAAATATCAAAGCATGACATTTCCAGCACTTATAAAGCTTCAGCTAGTACAAAAAGCTGCTGTTCATTTTCTCAGCAGCATGGGCACATCAAGACTTTCCTCTGTGCACGGACTTCCCTTAGGACCCCGAATCAAGTTCAAGCATTAAGTGTCCTCACTCTTTACCTTTAAAGCACTCCTCAGCTTAAGCCTGAGGTAGCCAAAATAGAGACTAAAGCTCCATGAAAGAATTGGTGGTCAGAACTTCACCCTGCTGGGACAAGGGAGCTCTCCAGACAGTTTTAAAGTGCAAGAGATGTAAGAGAAAGAGCACTCTGAAGCTTACTCTGGGGCAGTAGAAACAATTCCCTTGGGAGCCAGGGACTAGCACAGACCTCAGTGCCTTTCACTCTGAGAGTACGACGCTTAGCAAGGATGGATCAGGTCAGGGCAACGTGGGCATCAAAAAGGAAAGAAAGAAGAAAAGGAAAAAAAAATACACAACGTATCCCCCAACATACACAGAGCTAAAACAACCACGAAAAAGAGAGCACAAACAAAATCCAAGACAACCCTCTCCAAAACATCCCCCACACACCTTTTTTTTTCTTTCTATTTCCATTGGGGGGAATATGAGAAAACAAACACATAGCTAGGATGCTCAGAGCACTGCTGAAGAGGGCTCAGGTGCTAGGACTAGGGCTGAATCTTGATATTCTGAACACCTCAAAGCTTTCCTTCCTACCTACCCATCAAATAGCATAGGCACATCAGGGAAATAGGCCCCTCCTAGTGAGACTTAGCACGCAGAAGCGTCAGCAGCCTTGAAAATGTTAATTCCCTTTAGCATGGTTATTGACACAAGTCCCATAGAGCCATGGCCTGGCTCACACCACAAATAGTAAATGCCACATTTCCTCGCTGGAGATCTGCAGCAAACCTTACAGGCCCAGCTTCAAACACAGGGTAGTGAAGATCTCATTATAAGGGATTTTTATTTTTTTAGAGGATATCAAGTTGTCAAAAGCAAAAGAAGAAAAAAAAGAAAAAAACAAGTAGGAAAATGCTAAGAGAAGTATGCAGCAAGGTCAGGGAAAATTAACTTCTCACCAGATCATAAATAATGCCAAAAACAAACGATGGCTTTAAGGCATGAGTTGCACCTTCCAAGTCTTTCACAGAGGGCAGGTGGTCTGAACAACCCCTGTGGTGTTGGCTCAGTCCCAAGCTCTTGTATTTCTCAGCTTTGTCCGAGGATGAGATGAAGACACCTCAGCTCTGCAGTGGGCTGCACCTTGTTAGAGGTGCTCTGTGCATCCTACCAGGGATGCTCTGAGCCCAGCTAAGTCGCACAGATAGCAGCGAGTTCAGCACAAAGCCCTTCCACCACTGGCACTCACATGCACTAAGTGCCACCATAACGCTGTTGGTAGCCACATAACCAGTGACATGAGCAGAAATGGAGACACCAGCAAAGGTCTCAGTCCCCTGTCTTTCCCCTTTCGCTCTCTCATCCCGTTAACCCTTGCAAGCTTTGGGCTGCTACGCACCCTTGTCTTGGAGAGTGATGCCAGGTACCAGATTATTTCTTAGAGAGGTGGCTCTTTGGGGGAATCACTGCCATTCTGTTTCTTTTTCTAACACTGCTCATCTAATAAGCAACACCTACTACCACCTGCTGCTGTTGTTCATTCACTGATCATCTCTTTTTTTCCAATTATCACTGCAATGATGACTGCATCCATTTTCAGTGAAAACTCCATTAGAAATGTACAGCATCAGCTTTTCTTTCCGAGCTGCATAGGTCACATAACACTGGGGACAACAGGTAACTCCAATGCAGTGGTTGCGAGCCACTTGCATCGATTCTATAAATACCCTGAAGTTCTTTACATATACCTAGCACTGCAAAGTAGGACAGAAAAATGCAAAATATTATGTAATGTTAATGCAACTTCTGGTTAAGGTTTAACAGAGCTAATTTCCTCTTGCTGTCACTAGCATGAATCATGTTTCTTTCTACTGCAGGCAGTGATGTGACATTAGGTGAAACGTGTGCGAAGGGAAGAATCAGGCCCTAAATACACAAAGATCAAGAAACTTAGGCTTGTGGTTGTAAATTGCCCTGCCCACACACACAGCGTGCAATTTGCATTAGTGTATATGACATTATCTTTTACCCGATAATACATTGTCATTATTGCTCACATTTCCATGGTATCCATCGCTTGATAGGTCGCATGGGACAGATTCTGCAAAACAGCTCAGCTCCCATTTAGGCAGCAAACTACGTGGCTGGGCTTTCGAGAGCACCGTGTA
Source organism: Anser anser (assembly GCF_964211835.1). NCBI lineage: Eukaryota > Metazoa > Chordata > Aves > Anseriformes > Anatidae > Anser > Anser anser. The sequence continues at coordinate 54,928,381 of NC_139720.1, forward strand.
CACCGAAGGCTGAGCTTGTTTGAAAAGGCAGCAGAATTGGCACAATGGGAGCTGCAAGGTTCTGCGCATTTTTTAAATTCTGGTTGTGCAGGTTCCTTTAGAGGAGAAGGAAGAAATAAAGATTCTAGCAAAGGGCTCTTTATGACTGGTGGTTTTTTGTTGTTGTTATTTTCTTTTTTGTTTTGTGTGTTTGGTTTTCCCAAGCTTGCTTTACTTCCAGTAACACAAATTCCAAAGTGCTATCGCTAACTCTTGTGATTTTTATCAGAAGTCTTGGGATGTGTGGCGTTAACTTTCAGATGTGAAATCTTGCTATGGTTTGACAATCTCAGATCACATTAAGAAAAAAAGCAGGAAAATTTCTATTCCTCACTACTATGGGTAGAAAGAGAAACGTGAGATCTGAACCACAGGTCTAAAGGTCTGAAAGCCACAAGAAAAAAAAAATAATAATCTGTGATTCTTTTCCCTTTTCCTTTTCTTCAGATATCTTGATATCAAACCCAGCTGATGACTTAAAAGGACACAATTTAAGACTTTTGAATACTTGTTTGTAATAACAGTGAAATTGAGCAGACTAGTTCAGAGAGGGAAAAATTGCTTTCTCCCATGATCTGTGACCACCAAAAAAAAAAAAAAAAAAAAGACTGAACAATGTGTGGTACAAAACAAGGCATTACCAGCTGTACATTTCCTGCACTTCAGTGTTCCTCAGGTCTCTGCCATGACACTGCACTAACAAAGGGATATAATTTTCTTTTTGCTTTTTCCCAATTTTAACTTGATTACCCATTTAAACATGTGGCAGTGTGCTGCACACTGTGGAATACACGTGAAAAACAGTGCTAAGGTTGGACAACAAGTAGATAAAATCGGAGCCTGTTTTCAGGGACTGAAGACTTCCTCCAGTATTAAAAGAGGTGGGTCTGTCGCAGCCTGGTCAGTTGGTTTAAAAGGCCCTATAAAAGTTCTGATTTGCAAACCCACCCAGTGTATTTGTCTGTGAGTTGACAGACTTTATACTGGTGCTTGCACTTCTTTCAGTTTTGATTCCTCCCCTTCTCCCCATCCTTAATTTCTCTGTGCTACCCTACATGCAGAGATGCACCACACCACTAAGGTGGGAAAGCCTTTGCACATCTTGTACCCCAAAACCCTGCCGCTTGCCTCTTGTGCACATCTCCACACCCCTAGCTCCTTCCCTGCTCTGTTGGTCCTCACATTGCTCTGCTCCATCCTGTGCGGTTTTCCTGTCTCCTGAACATGCCCATCTGATTTAGGGCTCAATTGACTTGATAAAGAGCTGTGCTGCTCAAGGAGCAGCGCATAAGGGGGAAATGGGGCTCTGAGTTACATTTCCATCACTGATCTGACCCATCTCCAAGGAAAGGCATCCTCTATTGGCCTGCTCCAGGCACAACTATCATTGCTCTGTTCAGTGCTTCGCTTCACTTGGCTGGGAGATTGGGTTGGGAAGGGAGGATATCGGCTGAACTTGACCCTGTCAGCATCGCCTACAGCTGGCAGCCTTGTCTTCGGATGCATTTAAGTCACACATGGACTGACTTGGGCATGAAAAGGGCTCTTTGGCCTCTTAACTCAGGTGTATGGATGCTGTGAAAGAATACACTCTTGTCCCTAGGCTAACCCTGCTCAGGATTGAGCTTGTATGTGGATAAATTTGTGTGGTTTAAGTACAGTTTCTGTGTCACTGAGATGTGATAATAGATATTAACTGAGCATCTTATATGAAGTGAAATCAGGCTAAGTTTAAATGCTTGGGAAACATAACATCTGAGTTTCAGTTACCTCTTCACAAATAAAGCCATGAAGAAAAAAAAATAAAAATCCATAATGGTCGAATGAAACCATATATTTCTGAAAGGCAATCACCGTTGGAAGAGAACACGTGCGTGAGTCTTCCTTCAAAAAGACTGAAGCATCTGAAGCAAAGACCCCGCACAGGTGGGGTCTTAGAAGAGGATTCTCATACCCCTTTGCATTTCCAAGTTCTCGGACAGGACTGTGCCCGTCAAATGCTCTTGCCTTTTTGTCTGATATAGCTGTAAATGAGACTGTTTTACAGCCTAATATATCTTAGTCAGAAACTAATTTCACACATGCTCATCAGTGAAATTAGTTCTTCAAAAACACATTTAGAGAAGTAAATGTCATCACTTTTCCCCTGTGCCAGGTGTGGGGTTCATACCTAGATCACTCCGTCTTAGGCACTGTCAAGGCACCGAACTCAGGTAGCTCAGAGTGGAATACAGATTTAAAGCATATAAATGCAAAACACCAGCTTTTCCCATTCCAGGGTTCAGCTGCTACAGACTATTTTTATATTGCAGCTTTGGTCTAGTGGGATGAACTGAGGGCTAAGAATTAGGAGACATCAGCTGGATTCCTGATATTGCTGGTGACACTAACTGGGTCTCACTCACCCGGTCTGAAGCATGAGGAAGATTAAACTAACAAGCCCTCGTTTGTATTTCTTATATCTGTAGAAGAAAAGTAGTGAAATCTCATCTATTTGGACCCATGGAGCTACTATAATGACAATAATAAAGAAAAATGGGGCTAGACCAAGATTTTCTTACACAGCAGTTTTGCCAGTAAAAATGCCTTTTCATTTAAATGGAAACACTTTGAGATGGATGTTGTGATAGCTACTGATACTTCATCTAGCAAAAAGATAAGGAGGGTGATAGGGGAAAGCATCTTGCTAAAGTTGAAATATTCTATTTCAATACTTTTAGAATGACATAGTGGAAATTCTTTTGTTTTGAAACTTCCTTGTCATGACTAAATACAGGAAGAGACCAAAAAGTCAAACAAGCTACCTAAAATTAGGCAGAATAAAACCATATTAAAATGCGTGGGAAATGCTTATTCTTGTTCTGAGAAGAAAAAAAACACATATATAAAAAGCATAACTTCCCACAAATCTGAAATTCTATTTCCTGCACAGCTAGAAATTAGAATATAACATTATATTTCTGATGCCTATACCTCCACATAAGTATTACTGCACTCACACACCAAGTATTAGCACATGTATACACTTTCTATTCAATAAAGTTGCTATGCAACACTCTGCAACAGACTCCTTCATTTCCGTACAGTGTGCTCAGCTGAAGTAATCTGCTTCCAAATGATGAATCAGTTACTAAATTGTAAGTGGAAACTGGAAGGCATCAAACACAATGCAAAGACTCTTCTTTGCATAAGACCAACACTACAAGAAGAGTAAACTGAAGAAACATCTTCTGCTTCAATGTTGAAAAACATAATAACAGAAGTGAAAGAAATTCAGATGATCAGAAATGACTACAGACTCCCTGCTCAAAAGCAGGCAGAAACAAAACAAAACCAGCCACCACTCCCCCACTCCCAAACCTTGTGCCTTGCTATGGGAAGAAGGGATGAAAGAGCTAGCAGTAACAGCGACGTCTCACCTAGCAACCTGCCACACAATTGCAAGAGGACAATAACAACAAATGGAGGTGGAATTTCACCCCAAGCCCAGGACACAGGCATGCTCAGAGCAGAAAGCAACTGCCTCTGACACACACCCAAAGGGTATTTTGCCTCTTTACTCTTGTTCGGTGGCTTGTCACACCGGCTTGCTGCTCCAGAATTGAATCAGAAGGTAACAGGACCAGAAGCAATCTGTAATTTTTTGTTTCATGCATTTTCAGATAAAACCCCAAAAGGCAGCACTCCCGGGGCTATAGTCAGGAAAGTAAGAGATATGCAGGAATGCTAATGAAGGTATGATACATATTACAAAAATAGGGCACCTCACGTTTTCTCTAGTACTCTTTAATAATTACAGATGAATGTAGGAATGATCAGACAAGTCAGATCCGCAAACTACTCCATCCATGAGTGTAGTCTGAAATGGTCAGTAGCACATCCTGCTGAGAATTACAAAAAAATGCAATTAATTACTGATAACTGGTAGCTAAAGATCAGGTCTAACCCTGAAATGAGCAAGTTTGAAATCCACAAGTGTCTTACATAAGCTCTCATTCCTTGGACAATCCCCTTTTACTCACTGCAAGAGGCCCACGGTGCCCCTTGATCTAGGGCTGGAAGGACTGCCCCTGGCAGTGAGTTTCAAGGTCTAATTATGAACTGTGTGGAGAACCTCTTATTTAATGGACGTTTGCCTTAATGGACATTATGATACCTTAATGGACATTATATTTGCCCCCTTTTGTTTACACTAGCTGTCCTTTTCTTCTTCTGTCGTGATTCAAGTAGTAGAGACTATGCATCCTTTATGTTATATGTAATTATTACAGCACATCCATTTATCAGCTCCTTGTGCTCCTCACAAGTCTCACTGTATGGAAGAGCTTTCAGTAACAAGTTAAGAATGAACACAGGCAAGAAGAATTTAGACATATCCAATCTGGGCATTTAAACTTCAGCCTTGTCTTCCTGCCAAGAATATAAAATAAGTATATCTAATTTATCAAGCAGGTGATGCTTTTTCCTCTTCCACATTGCTAGAATTTCCTTAGAGTCATTCTATATTTGCTCCCTCCTAATTATTCCATCCACATCGTCAGGCTCTGTAAAAAACAGTCCCTATCCAGGTGCCCACACGGAAGCCTTTGAGATTGGCTGCTGGTGAGCACTGGGCCATGTTGTCCCATCGTGGTCTTCTGAACACGGCTGCATATCTGTATTTGGGATTAACACCCTGCTTCTCCCCATACATCTCTGGCACTTCTATCAAGGACTCAATCACCCTCTGCCTCTGGCTGAGTTATTTCCCTCTCTGTTTTCCAGCACCTGCAACTCCTTCAGTTTGGTATCATCATCACGTCTCACTAATAGACTTTGCTCTTTCTGCAGATCAGTAATGAAGAACTTTAAAAAGACATTAAAAAAAGATTTGTGGCCAAAGGTCCTATTAATTATGTTTGCTGTACCCCACCGGGCACCTTCTTCCAACGCAGCACATTCCCATTTATCATAAGACTTTGTTTACAGCCTCTTTGCCAGTTTTCAACCCGCAAGTCAGTGCTTCCTCTTCCAGGGGGACAGATTTCATTTTTTCTTTTTTTTCTCTCTCTCTCTCTTTTTTTTTCTTTTAATTAATAGCAGGATGTCTTTCTTCCAAAAAGTTCTCTCTCTATAACCACAGATTTATGTAGCGAGGAAGATACATAAAGGTTTAACCACAGAGTGGAAATTAAAACAGCATCAATTTCATACAGGTGGAGTTTTATACTGATAAAAGGAGCAGACAGACAGCTTCACGGTCAGGACGCTCAGGGGAAATTCAATGGCTTGCGCTCTGTGGAGGTCAGCCAAGATGACTGAAAGCCTCCCTAGGGCCTCTGCATCTACAGAGAGGATCTCTGATGGGCCAGTGCTGGTCTCACCTACACCACACGTCCCCCAGCATAACTCCTGAAAATGGGGGGCCGACTCCAGCTGTTACAGGCTATAAATAAAAATAAAACAAGCCCTCAGATTTTTGTTAGTCAGGTTTTGCTCCTGAACACCAGGGCCTGGCAATTAACACGCCTTTGGCAGGCATCTACAGGAGTCAATTGGGTATCATTCAAGATGTTCCCGCTCATCGTAAAGGTTAAGTCTGCACTGGTAAGAGGGATCAGCCTCCAAGCAGTCTCTGAGCGCAGATTTACAGGACTGCTTAGGAAGCAGGGGAGAAGGGGAGCTGCCCTGCCATGGCTGGCCATACATCCCAGAGGGCTGAGCAAGCCATGCATGACCTCCAGGGCATCCCCCTTGCCTCGGTATCAGCTTCCAACAGAGATGCTCTCATCTGTCTCCCCCACGACGGACATGTTAAATGCCATGTGTATGGTCAGTGCCCAAAACAGCTGCTTCTCTGCCTGGCCCCTTCCTGCCACGCTGGGCACACAGAACTCAGCCTCAGCTCCTCGGTCACACCTTGCGGCCCTCTCTGTCCCTGGATATTGCCAAGAGACAAAAACACACCCAGCAAGATGGACACGACCACTTTCTAGAAGGGCTCTGCGTGGAGCCACAGATCCTGACATCTGTCTCCAAATAGGTGTCATCATGAAAGTGACTTTGGCACAAAGCAAAAGCGTATAAGGAGGAGGGAGGAGGACAACTGTGCAAACTTCCTCAGATCTGGGAAAGAAAAGGGAGAATCTGAGCTCAAGATAAGGATTAAGAGAGCTCTGGCAAGGTCTTAGCCACTGCAGACAGCCTGATTAAGGAGATTATGGGGAAGAGCAGAGAGACTTCCTGCTATTCTGTGAGACAGAAAAATGTATGGAAGAAATGCTGAAAGTCTCATGGGGCTGTACGTGGCAGCTGCTGCCTTTGAGCAGGAAAGAGCCAGAAACATCGGAGTGAGACAGCTAGCTGAGTTCAGAGCTTCTGCAACCCCTGGAGCCCAACGGTATGCAACCGGCCAGCCGGCTCACCTCCATCCACTCAGATACAACCAAAGCCTGAGCCACCTCTGTCGATACCTCCTGTGGTTAAATAATGATGGCAATGCCTGCTTACTCCCCTCCCAGGCTTGCAAGGAGAGCAATGCTGACTTGAGAAACAAACAAAAAAAAGAGAGGCAATGTAAGGGAAGAACCAGAGTTCCTCCACAATGGGGAAAGAACCTGCACACACCATGTGGCAGCTTCCACTAGTTTAGCATCTGAACCCAGCCCAGAGAACAACACAGCCTTACTGATCGTGTATTCACCACGTATAGACCAAGCTAGCCAACTATGAGAGGCAAGCATGACTTACTAGGCACACGGTTGATAGCTTTCAGGGGTCTCAGGACGCGGACAGTACGGATTGCAGACAAGTTAATGTTTTGGAGATCCAGGGAGTACTCCACCATCCTGCAGAAGAAGAGAGAAAGAGTTTAAAACAATCCAAAATCCCGGCTTGAGATACAGGGTAGGGTTGTTCACGCAGTCAGTGTGGTGCTGAACCTCACTGCTGCTCTGTAAAGCTCTGCTGTAGGTGTTCTCCCAGTGCAGGATGAGGTCCCTGGAGGAGGCTCATGCTAAGCTGTTTTACCTTGCGTAGAGGCAAACTACTTAAAGCTGTAACGTTTTCAGCTAGGTGGGAAGGCTTCTCCCATAGCTGTGAATCACTCCTTTCTGACAGCAACCAAAAGAGAAAAATCCTAATTTTAGGACATATGCTAGACCTCAGCTTTTCTAACCCAACAGCATGCTCCCTAAATAACCTCAAGGTGCAAATAGCTATGACTAATGCGTTGGCTTTGCCGCAAGAGCAGCAGGTGCAGGTTACAAAAGTGACCTGGCCCAGCATCCCTTAGCCCATCACTCCTCTCCTTGCCCAGTATGGCAGATGCCCAGGTAACTTGCCTACCTCTGGGAAAGCACTGGGAGACACTGAATTATAGTAACCATACACCCTGGCCAGCAAAATCCACCTGAGGATCTCAAAGTATTTTATGTTTTATTGAACATGGGTGCTTGAGACCTCTGGTAAGACATGAAGAGGGGATCAAGAGTGACAAAGCTGACAGGTGAGACAGCAGCAGTTAGGGACAGAAAGTGCTGGTCCTGAATCTTCTCTCAGACACGACTAATGAAGCTACACAAGGCTCTTTTTCCAGCCTTTCAAGGTGCTCAAGAGGTGGAGGAGGGAGGAGGAAACACAGCCTTTTGTTAGCGCACCCCTTCTCAAACCAAAAACATTACAATTTATACAGAAAGACCCACCAGTCCATAGTCCAGTAGCCTGAAGTCCACCCAATCCCTCTGCCCAGGCACCACTGAAGGGTGAATGAGAGAGCACTAGTGATGGTGAGAGCTAGTCCTTAAGAAATACCAAGAAGAGGACTTGAGTGAAACCTGTCACGATGTGGATGTGGTCCCCCATGTCCAGGGGCTGCCAGTTCCCCTCTCTCACAAGCTCTGATCTCCCTCCCTTTTCAAATACAAACAACTTTCTCCCAGCCTTTCCATACACCCTGACTCCTACATTTCTTCAGGCTGCACTGAAGGACTGATCCTTCCAGTGATCACCCTCTTCACTCTAAAGGACCTTGAAGAGCAAGTGTCGAGTTATCTGTCTACACCTTTCACAAAAGGGACTTGTCAGAGTGATAGATTTTCAAACACAATAGGGTAAACCTGTCGAAGTGTTGTGATTATTCTCTCTCATGCTCTCTTTCTTTCCCTCTCTCATTCCTTTCACTCTGTTCTCTCATACACTTTTAGGGTAATTGCATGAAATAATTCTTTCTCTGAAATGCAGTGGCATTCATTTACCTCCCCGGAGCTGTCAGTTCAACATATACCAGAGGCAGGAGAGAGGAGGGATTTCATGCAGATAATCAAAATACACACACACACACACACACACAAGATGCAACCCAAAAAAAAGTACCAAACCCAGAAGCAACATACAGATAGCCTACAGAAGGCATTAGTGATAGTCAAGAGGCTCAGGAGCCAGTCAGCTGAAACTGAGAAGTGGGTTTGAAGGAGGAAGAACACACAGCAATATACACACACAGACGTAACTACAGGGCATCACACACAAAGGACGTAACGGCCTTGTGCAAATGAGCACAGCCCTTGAGCGGGCTCTGATCAACCTCACTCCAAAAGCATAAAACAAAATTGCCTCATCAGTGTGATGTTGTCCAGAATTAGACGGACCTGCTGAAACTTTGGAACTACACTTACAAGCCAAGCATGATATGCACGTTGCTGTATTGCTCCCAGGACGTGGGCTAACATCTTGTCTCAGCATGGAGACCTAGCATGTAGAGGAAGCTTCAGGCTGAAGAAGTCTCTATGCTGCAGCCCGTTATAAGGGGTAGATACATGCACAGAAACATAAAGGTGTCCAACTTGGTGAGGTCTCACAGAACCTCCTTCCCTCTCCTGGAAAACCATGTCACCTGGAGCACTGGACTGGGGTCAGAATGATGAAGGCAAACACAAATATATGTATATTTGAGCAGTAGCAGAACAATTTGAAACACACTTGGTCAGATGCCAAATTAGCAAATGACTCCAAAATATGTCTAATTTTGAGATGTAGTCTTCGCTGAACTGCAAGTGACTAAATGAGAAGTCCTGAAGAACATCACGTCCCTCACAAAAAATGAGTGCAAGGGAACAGCACTGGGTTAGAACTGAGAAGAAATCAGTAGACAGAGGTGATATCTTTTCTTAGATTAAGCAATACAAAATTCAGTTAAAGATGAAACCTCCGTTTAGAAATTGTTTGGGTTTTATCCCCTTATAGCTACAACCATGTTCCTGCTATTGCTGCGGGAGAATCCTGAACCAAGTGCACGTTCCAACTCTACCAGGTGGAATGAGCTTGCCACCTGTGTAACACAGCCCATGTGTTACTAGAAAAGTAATAATCATTGAAATAGAAAGCACAGGTCCTCGTGGAGCAAGATGAACACTACCCTAGCTGCAGCCGTGCAGTTCAGACAGAGAGCCAGCCTCCTGGACCCCTAGGTGGCTGCAGATTTGCTGCAAAAATGTTCCAGTTTAGCTAGAAAAAAAATGCAGAACAGTCAATCACTCTGCCAATGAAAACAGCAGGCTGTTCCCAAGGATGGGTCAGAGAAGGGCAACTGTTAAATTTTTCAGAGAGCAACTTCTAACAAAAATGAGTTCAGCCCTAGCAGGCCCCAGGGCTTTGGCTTGCTTAGCAGACCCATTCTGCCCACAGTTCTTCCAAGGCCTCTGGTCTTGGCTCTAATAACAGAGACATATCAGAGGCATGCCTGTTGTAGTCGTGTAAATCATACCCCAAACAACTCCAGCTCAACTTCTGTGCAGTTCTTGCAGCAAGGGCCACTCATTCTCCCCTTTTTATTCCTAGTAATAGTTTTAGCATCAGCTTACTCACACTTCCCTTTGCACAAGGGCAGTGTGCCTGTACCACAATGGACTGCAGGTGAACAGGGTGAAACAGCAATTAACAATAAATTAATTAATTAATCTCTCTGTAGTCAAAACCTATTATCTCCTTCCCCTGTTGAAACAAGATCTCTAAATGATCCTGCTGCAGTCACTGGGCACCTGCAACATTTCAAGAATTGCCAGCCCAGCTGTTTTTGCTCTTACCCATCTCCAGCCAGCTCCCCACTCCTTGGAAACCCAGTTCATGCAAGCCCTCTAGGGCTGGGCTGTACCTGATGTCCTATTGTCACCTGTTGGAGGTGTGTGTGATGGGTTAACAAAGTCAAAAGAAGATGTCACAAAAAGAGATCAGCCAGAAACTTGCAGCAAATTTATGGCAGGAGGGTGGCATTTTCCCTGGCATATGTGGCATATCTGTGTCTCAAGGTCTCGTGATAGTAGATTTCAAGCTCACAGCGCTTATCTGGACTCTCAGGCAGGTACCAAACTTCGGTGCTTCGATCCCTATTGTGCTAGCAACCCAGGGAACCACGTGTTTGCTGGGTGTTCGCTAACCAAGAGCATAACAACGTTAAAGGTGGTACAAAATAACTGTCTCCTTATTAAATCCCACAAGCTTTCCAGGCTCCTCATCCTGGTTTCATGGCATATCAGCGCAGTGAACAAGGGCAGCCCCCTCCATCCAACTGCCTTTCTCCACTTTTTCCTGGCTCCTTTAGACATGCTTTCTTTGTAAAAACTTGGTTTCTTTAAGATCTGGAGGTAGTTGGACAAAGTCTTGGATATAGAAAAGCCTGTGTAGGTTGTGAGCTGTCCTTTCCCCTTACCATGACGGGGCAGAAGGGAACGCATCTCTCCCAAGGGAAATGGCAGCTCATTTCTGGCACTGCTAAAGTATTTTGTGGCCTCTGGCGTGGGTGGACGAGCACAGGGGCAGGTTACAAAGCTGGAACTATGCTAAATCAGAGAGAAGCTCCTGATCTGTGATGGAATTTGAGCAGTGAGCTGTCAAGATAATTGAATTTATACAGTAATTCTTCTTCCCTCAGTAGAGATTTTCTTCTTCAAAACTTTCCACGAGAAACTCTTCTGGAAGGAAAGGGGATTGATGCACACACTGTCCCTGCACCGCACGCATGGTGGGAGTACTGATGGGGTGGGGAGCGGGACAGGGGCACCAGCTGCATGCATGGGCTTCACCCTGCAGAACGGGAGGGATGCCTGGCAGGCAGCACCTCTCCACTCGAGCTCTGCCTCCCCTCACTCGCAAAGCACCCCACACCCTCCCTACCCCATCTCTCTGACTCATGCCTGCCTGCAACATTTCCACCTCTCTTTTTCATCTTTCTCTCCCTCCTTAATTTCCATTCTCCATTCGCCTTTCCCTCATGTTTTTCCACTTTGCCTCACGTCTTTCAATTCCCTTCCCAATCCTTTCTTTCCTCTTCCATCTCCCTCTTTGTTCCTCTTGTTCCTTTCCCTACCAATCTTCTACCTGCTTCCTCCTCCCGCTTAGTTTCTGTCTTGCTGATGAACATTGGCCTATGCCCAGGCAACTCTGCTTAGCTGAACACACAAGAGACCTCGAGTTTAAGAGTCGAGGCCAAGCTAGCACAAGGGAACAAGCGAGCAATTTGTTAGCGCATTGACCCTGTCCAGAAAGCGCCTGGCCTGGCGTACCTCCATCCCATGCCAAGCCACTGGAGCAGGCAGCAAGCACACGGGGACAAGGGGGCATGCACAGCGCCAGCACCGCACGCCCACGCTGCCCGTGAGACCTCAACCTCAGCAGAAGGGCTTCATCAGCCACAGCCTGGCACTTCTTCTGCTCCTCTGCACCCGCGAGCGGGTTTAGGCCTGCCTTGGCACTCTTCGCTTCTCGGGCAGCAGCGAAGCTCAGGAGGGAAGAGCAATGCTCGCTGCCCAGCAGCAGCAGCAATGCCCAGCCAGCGTGGCTCTGGGCCGGGTGCAGGAGGGCGGGCTGGCCAGCAGGACCCAAGGAATAAACACCCCATAAGGTAGACTTAGCAAGAATATAAGAGCCACGTGAGGCTCACGTCTGAAAAATCAGACTTTATCTTGGTGTACGCATAACCCAAGAAAATGTACTCATGCAGTGCCTGGATAGCAGCTTCCCCGCAATTACACGCAATGAAATCCATGATTAAAACAGTTCAAACATTGCCATTTACCTCTTTATATTTACATCTCCTTATACCTTTATTAAATACTTATTAGCTTTCCTAATCCTTGCTCTTGAACTTCTATTTGCTGAAAATTAGCACCCAAAAATTAATATTTAAAATGAATTCTGGAAGCATTCATGAAAATACCGAGGCAGAATTTTTCTTATGACACAAAGCCAATATGTTTTTGTTAAATTCAAAAGCTGTTTAATTCCCTTACTCTGATAGGGGTTTTCAATTGAAATCTAATTAACTGCAGTCTAATCAATTCATATTTCTTTGTCAAATAAATTTTGGTTTGGCACTGAAGCAAGAAACTTCATGACTGTGACTTCCAAGCTGCAGCACCAGGCTTGCTGTCAGTCTCTGCGCAAAGCGAAGCTTTTGCTGCCTGGGGACTTTGGCCATTGAGTCCTTGCATCTGTGAGCACCCGGGGTGACCATGGCAGAAGACAGCTTGCTTGTTCTCTGCTTTGAATTCCTTCAGCTAAGTATGCCACCTTTTTCCTGATTTTTTACTTCAAACATTGATACCAAAAGCTGGAGCTGACGTTCCTCCGTTTACCCAGGTGCTCCCCTGACATGTGAGCCCATGGAGGTGCGGGATCCTACAGCTCAAAGCTCCTGCCTGCAGTTTGTAGGATGGCAGTGGTGGGCAGATTTACCCCTAAATCTTCTCACTGCTGTGGTAGGCCCCAGGATGAGAGGTCTAGAAGGTTTAGGTCGCTCTGCTCTGGCTGCAGAGACTGTGGCTTGCAGTGAAAAGGTGAAGCAAAGCTGATCCTCTTGCAGGACAGGGCACCCTGACAGTCTTCGTAGTTCCTCTCCAGACTCATATTAATGAGCTCTTCTGATTAAAGGAGATTAAAAAGCACATGCAGTGCTAGATCCACCCTGTTCTGACCCTCTGTGGCTAGAGATACGGTAGTGGCCAGGGGATGTGGGGAAGGGGGGCTGGCCCCACAGGTGCTCTGTTGGCTGAATTTGTGGTGTGCACAAAAGAGAGGGCAGGCAGCAAAATCCACTTACTGGTGCCCAGGGCTGCCTTGTTAGCAGGGCCCCTCAACCTACTGGTGTTTGTTGTTCCCCCATTTCCTTCACTTGCTCACAGCTGCAAGAAGACACAGGTTGGGAATGGGCAGAGTCTTCCGGCAGCACCATCCACATGGGTCTGCTACGGGCACACGAGCTCCTCTTCAAAAAATGTAACCTTCACATCTACCCTGGCTCCCTGTTAACTGGTTATTTGGACCTGATCATCTGCTCTATGGCCTTGGGTTGCTCTGTGATGCAGCAGGTATGGGGCTGCCGGGCGGTGCCCAGCACCGAACCCACTGTTGACTGGCTGCAAACACCAGCAAGCACTCTGCACAAATACTCTGAGCGCATGCAAATGCTGGCGTGGCAAGCATTTTGCACAGTTCGGTGCTCCCGAGGCCAGGAAAATGCACCCTAAATAGATGAGCCGAAGTCCTTTCGGCACCTGCTGCAAAAATGATGGGATAACATCATATGGGATGTGGCCAGACATTACACAGCGGGCCCCTAAATTGCTCTGCAAACCACAGTGTACTCAGCTAAGTAGACTTGCTTATCTCTTTTAAAGTTATAGCTCATCGTGCTGCATAAAGGCAACTCTCTGCTGAGATAAAAGCTGGAAGTTAGAAGAAAAGGGGAAAAAATGCCTTGCTAGTAAAACAAGGACTGAAAAAATTACATCTCCCATCTCCCTCCACCCTTTAAAAATAAAAAATAAATAAAAAATAAAAATAAAGAGACTGTAACTGTTAGCAAAAAGATATTTTTTCACAGAGTAATAAATTACTAATTACACAGCTACAGAGCTACAATGCTTCGTATTCCTAAAAAAAATACAAAACACAACTGTCCCCCCAGTATAAAACTTTTTTTTTTATTATTATTTCTTTTTAAAGTTCCTCTACAAGCGAAATCTTGCTGAAGGCTTCCAAAGCCTGTGAGACTGCTCCCTGGCTGCCTGGGATGTGATTATTTCACACCCCTGAACACTCAGACTTCTCTCCAAACTGAGCACTAAGAGAAAACGTCAGAGTTTCTTAACAGTTTCAGAGACATGATATGAAAAGACATAAGCAGATTTTCACACTGTGATAAGAAAGCCAGAGGGACTGGGCAAGCTCAGATGACTGAAGACAAGTGATGAGGCCTCACTTTTGAGAACCAGGAGACTGAGCACAGGCTTCTGGATCTGCATTTCTTTGCTTAGCCAAAAAAAAAAAACAAACAATATTTGCATCTTGATCCTGCAAGGCTGCTGGTGGTGCCCCCTTCAATTCTTTTTAGTGAAGCTAAGGATTTGTGCAGTAGGGAATTAGTTTTTAGGGAGGCAGAGAATTAGAAGCAATAATTGAGAGCTACACATAATGCACGCAGGGTACTGCTGCCTCCTTGTTTTGATTCTTCTCTGGTGTGATTCATTTCGTTGTGATGACTCTTTTCATTTCAATATGTTGCACATCTATGGATAGCTTTACTAGGGGAAAGCAAATGAAATAATTAGTATCATTAAGGAGGAAAAAGTGAGTGTGCGTTGGGGGGGGAGGGCAGCAATTCTGATATTTCTGCCTTTGGTTAAGATGATATTTAGCCTGCTGCTCGCTGGTTTCCATCTTTCTCTGATCACTGCTTGAAACACCTAATTGCTGTATTTATTACAGTTTTCTCTAACTTGCCATAATTTTATAGAAACTTCCATTTGGCATCGAAGACTAGCTAACCAAGATTTTCTCAGTATTCTGCTGTTTACATTGCTGCTAATAAGTATTTAATGGTCTGCGATTTTAAAGTCAGAACTATGCAGATTCCAGCCAGGTCCCTGAAGGACCACAGTTAATTAAAAACAAAGAGAAAACAGAAGATCGGCAGCACACTCCCCTGTCTCATGAGACTAAGGTCTATCAGCATCTCAGGCCAAGCAGCATCTTCCCAGCGTGGACAATTTTGTTGCCTGAGGATGGGGAGGCATTTGAGGCAGGGGGCTGATACCTCTCACCCTTTGGCCCCCTTTGCCCAGGCTGAAGTGCCTTGGGATGAGCTTGAGGGCCCAGAAGTTTGAGCTGGTGGATTCCTTGTAAGGAAAGACTTGCTGCTCAGACATACTTGCACTGACACTGGACAGCACAGGTAAGAAACGGGGTGAAAATTGATCAGGAGGAAGAATTCGGGAAGCAGCATCACTGCAGGTTTATGGAAGAAAGGAAGTAATATCTAAGGATTTAGGGAAAGCAGAAATCAAGAACCGTAGATAAGCACCACTGAGATAAGGTCATAATAATAACAATAATAGTAATAATCACAGTTAATAGAGAGCAATGTGTTCCAGACTCCCAGTGTGGAAGCTGCATAAAACATCTCTGAAAAAAAACAGCTTGCTAAGAGGCACAGGGAGCAAGGAGAAACGTTCTGCTCAGTCTAAGGGGTTACCAGACATGGCCAAGAAGGGGTCTCCAGCAGTACAGAGGTGCCAGAAAACCTCCTCCAAAGGCTGTATAATTATCCAGAATGGAAAGGATGCTTTGGAAGGGAAATAAAGGTATCAGGAGAGCTGTGCTGCTGTACTGTGACCGAAACAATAGATAAAAAGGCAAACCTAGGAAGGTTTCCAAACTTCCAGGGCAATATGTCACCTATGATGTGTTTTGAAATTAACTGTTTTCCTTATGCTATGCTACAGGTTATACACGATTTCTAAAGCAGATGGACAAGAAACATTCAGCTGAGCTCCTTGAGTTTGAGCAACCTGACCCAAAATAAAAGGAGAAGATGGAGGAATCTGGCAATGAACTGCTGGTTGGGCCAGCCAGGTAGGATGGGAGACTTGCAAAGCATCTACCTACCCCTGGAGAAGCAAAAACATTAACTAGCATTTCATTAGAAATGAATTAGTTTATAGAGAAATGAGAGAGAGACCAGTCAGTAGACTGTTAAATGAAGAACCAAAGGGGAAAGCGTTGAAATTAGGAAAAATGTAAATCCTTACAGGGCTTCCATGTCAGGAACAAAACTAATCAAGGCACTAAAAGATGTAGAAAAGAGAAAAATTGTATTGTCTGTACACCAGTGCCAGGGGCCCAAGTAATAAAGAGAATAGGAATTGTTCATTTTATGAGCATAAACAGACTAAATGGCAATAGGAAAGCCTGGTGGGAAGATTCGCATGAGAGGAATATTAAAGTCAATGATTTTAACCTAGCAAGGGAGACTCAAGTGGACAGAAAGGGAGGGGGTGTAGTGCTCTTTGACAAATTTCGAGTACAGACTCAGTGACAATTTGGAAATTAAGAGTTAAGTTATGAATTAATTTTCTGCTATTTAAAGCAGAGAATTCCTCCTGGCTAGAGGAATGGGCTGACAGGAGCTTCATGGAGTCCAAGACAAACGCAAGGTCTTGCACTTGGGCTGGGCTGACCCACTGCCTTCGTACTGGGTAGTGGCTCTGCTGGAAAGGACCTGGGGGACAGCAGGTGACATGTGGCCCGTGGTGTACCCTTGCAGAAAGGAAAGCAGACGCCATACCAGGCTGCACCAACAGAAGTGTAGCCAGTAGATGCAGGAAGGGATCACCCCCTTTGCTCTGTGGTACCTCTGCAATGGTGCATGGCAGGAAAGCAAGACAACAGATATAAATCCAACAGGGAAGGGAGGCTTAGACTAAATATACAGATAAATAAGCAGCAGGGCAGAGGCCCAGAAAGGTAGTTCAGTCTTCATCTCTGGGGCGTTCCAAGACCAGACTGGACAACTCCAAGCAACCTAATCTGAGTTTGTTATTTACCCCTGAGCAAGATATTGGACTGGACTCCTCATAAGGTCCTTTTCCAACCTTTATTATATTCTTAGCCTATGAATATGACTAGGTATATACAGATCACACTTGAAAACAGCTCTCTTGGTATTGCTCTGTAACTCATCGGAAAAAGGGAAAAACCAAAAAAACAACAACAAACAACCAACAGCCTCCGTTTATCCATTCTGCAAGAGTTGGATTTGGACAATGTGCTGGGGACAACTAAATATTCTTACAATTTCCCAGCATTTACAATGAAGTGCAGCATAAATTAAAAACTGAGTTTTAGAACCAAAGATGCAGAGATGGTCTATTAAGATATTTTGGTTTGTTGTTGTTTTGTGTGTGTGTGTGAGCAATCAATGAACTTAAAGCTGGGACTATTTAATTACATGTGGCATGTACATGTCAAGTAGGGTCATCAACACTACTAGATATACTTGGTGGATTAGAGGGCCCATATTCATGAAGTTGAAAACACAAGGAAACAGCCATGCGTCAAACCTGTCAGGGTAAAGAATTTAATTCATGAACTATGGACAACAAACAAGTATTACTTAAGAATATTTATCAGGTATCCAAGAAGCTACAAGAGAGACAAGAAAGCTGAACTGGTTAAAAAGATAGTACAAAATGAGCAAAAGCAGCAATATAACGAAAGCAAGAGAGGGGAAAGCTGATACCAATGAATATAAATTAAGAGATGAAAAATCCAGAAAATTTGTAAGAGAACTGGACAAACATAAAATGGTACAAGTCAATCACTGGAAGAAGAAAACAGAATTGTCATGAACAGTGTAAAAAGGCAGAAACATCAATTAAAAAGAAAAGTCCTATGGGGAAGGTCAGATGATACTTTTTTTTTTTTAAACAAATATGATAATGAGCTGCTTTCAATTACGGCTGTGACCAAGTGTTTTACCTGTACTTATCAAAACAGGGATACTCTAAGATAAGCAGGGTTGGACAACTTATATCCAAGAGTTTTAAAAGAGTTGGCCAAAAAAGTCCTGGACCAGTGCTGTTGATTTTTGGTTAGACTCAGAAAACCGGGAAAGTATCCAAAGGTCAGAGAAATTCTGATGCTGTGCCAGTCCTTTAGCTACACAGTGATCTCAGTAGGCTGACTGGACTGATGCTGATCACAGTACAGTAATGAAATCGTCAATACGTGGCTTTGATAGATTACGCATTAAAGGTGGATAATAAAATTAGCCATAATCAACACAGGTTTAAGGAAAAATAGACATCATCAAACTAATGTGCTATAATTTCTTATGAGATTACAAGTCTGGTTCACACAAGTAATTATGTTGATATGACTGGAATGATATGAAATCATCATGACATACATTATCTGGAGAAAAACTGGCTAAGTAATAAGCCTCACATGCAACAGTAAATAGGGACTTATTTGTGAGCAGATGTACTTCTGTAATGTACAATTCTTGCCACTCTGTTCTTTATTTATTTATTACAACCTGGCAGAAAATTCAAAAAACAAACAAACAAACAAAAAAACACTAATGGATTTTGCAGTTGAAGCATATTTTTGAGAGAACAGAAAAGAAATAAAGAGGATAAGCCAGCAATACAGAACAGTATGAACTGCTTTGGAAATGCAAATAATATATATGCCAGCATGAACAAATGTAACACCACATATCTGGGAACAAAGTTTGCTGTCCCTACTAATAGGAAGGGATTTTCTTTCTTCAGAAGACATGATTGTGAGGTGGAAAAAAAATAAATAAATAATAAATAAATAAATAAAATATATAAATAGATAACAACTTGGAGCCACTGGAGAAAGTAGCTGAATACATTAATAGGGAGGTGTTGTGACTAGGTGGGTTACTGCGATCCTTAGCTGTAGGAATAGGAAAATTTGGGTCTGAAAAATGAGACCGTATTACCAATGCATAAGGCACTGAAGTGACGACTTGCTCTGAGTGTCTTGCTCTGCTGTCCACCACAGCTTTTTTTTAAAAGCTGTTAAACAAACCTGCAATTGTGTCTTAAAATGACAAAGTACACAAGTCACACCATTCTCATCAAAGGCAAGGTTAGGACGGGATTTGATCAGTTTATGAGATCTATGTTGCAGTGTGATGATGGAGAGAGGCAAAGAAAGGATATTCTGTGAAAGATATACCAGCCTCTCCGCAGCTATTGAACTAGTTAAGGAAAGATTTTGGATATATTCTGTGCACAAACCTGTAATCTTAAGCATCCCCCTGGTCATGCAATAAAGCCCTATCCCCTTAAACTACCATCCATACAAGTATATTCCATAGTAGAACAATTAGGGGGATGCTGCAGAACAGGGCAGACAGACATAATTCCCACCACAGATCTCTAATTATAGCAACTGGCTCAAGAGAGGCATAACAAACACTTCCTGGTGGAATTAATGCCCCAAGGGCTGGGCAGGTTGCATGAATTCACTCCTCACACAAGGACACTCACAACAGAGTCATGTAAAGGGACACCTCTCTCCGAGAGGGACATCTCCAACCACATTTGAACACAACTCTTATTCACAGAGTAGAGCAGGCAGTAGAAATTGCTCACTCTTTGTTGCTAGAGAAATGCCTAACGTTAAAAGGTGATGAGCATTATCCCAGAAATAAGTGACTTCTCCTAAATTCATGTAGAGAGTCTGGCCTAAGTTTTCAGCGTGACTGATTATCTCAGTTTTCAAAAAATAGCAGGATCTCAACTTTAGGAAGCTGCCCTTTGAGTTGCTGCAGATCAAGCTCTCCAAAAGCACCCATTGCTGTGGGAAACAAATGATGACAGACAAGACATGAACACAAACGCATGGGAAGAGGGACTCCCACTGGGACAGCTGGTGACAAACAGCCTGCATGAAACGTCTGGGAACCTGCAACCTCCCATCACCAGCAAGCAGTTGGGAGCAGGAGTATTGGAAAGCCAAAATTGCAGCCCCTGTTGCTTGGGCACACAAGGGCATGGCCATTCAACCCAAATTCCCTCTCTCCATTTTAGGAACTCTGAAGGTAACAATGAAGAACATTGACTTAGGACTGTTGTTTTATGGGTTTTGTTGTTTGTGGGTTTTTTTAATCCTCTCTGAAAAAACGTGTTGAAGGTGGTTGGGGGAGGGAGTGTGCGAGAGGGGAGAAAGTTCTGGTGATGTCAGCTCCTATCGCCATGGAAACTGAGCATTTTTAGTGACAATGGAGTCTTCCTCCTTGAGCTGCTGGGTTGCGTGGGGAGCAGGGGCAAGCAGGGCAGGGGCACACAAGGGAATTCAGCTAACTAAAACTATAGCTTCTGGCTTTCCAAGGAAGTGAGGAGAAAACTACAAAAGAACGCCTGAATGCATGGCTTATGTAACCAAAGCACTGTCTGGGGCAATAGCAGCAAATAATCATTATGCTCTTTGATAAAACATGCTGTCATGCAGCTAGGCAGATGGAGGTATCTCAGCCGCCCAGGAGCACCCGACAGAACAGTCCCTTGCTTGCACTTGGCTTTTCCAGGCTGCAGTTCACTCTCTGAACCTTTGATGCCTTGCTTGGAGCACCACTTATGTATGTATTTGCAAAGGGAGAAAGGGAGGAAAAAAAGGCTGGGAAATACAGTCCTTATTCTTGAATTTGAGAGATGCTCAAATGCCTTCTAGGCAGTGCATTACTTTTCAACATCATGGATGTTTTCTTAAGGGTCAAATTTATGACTTCCCTTGCAGTCCTTGAGAGCCCAGGACAATGAAAAAGAGAAGGCCTTTAGATTAAACTGATTGGCTTATTTTCAGGATTTAACTCACTGGCATGGAGAAAATATGCAAGACCTGATGCAGGCTGTCTTCCCTTAGTCAGAAGGCTAGGGCAGCATTTGGACCGGGAGCAAGGTGAAGCCATGATCCAGGTGGGGGACCAGTCAGGATAAAGCCTGGGGCTTAAATCTGAGGTTAAATAAAAGCCTACAGTCTGTATGTAAGGGCATGTTTGAGACTCTGCTTAGATTTGATTTAAACAGTGCAGACAATTTTAATGAATTTCAAAGAATAATGAATTAATAACTACAAGCTTTTATAACTCAAAATACATTATATAGTCATTAGTTCTATATAACTAAATGGGAAAATCTTTCTTTAGCAGAAGAAGTCTTTTGAGATCAGATATTCTAATGAGATTACTATCATTTCAGCCTGACACCTCATGAGGACAATTGTATAGAAATCAGGAAACAAATTTCTTTCGGTTTTGGACCTGAAATGAAAAGTCCTCCACACTGATTATTTTATATCTAAGGAGTTGATTCTAAGTCTCTTCGGCATTGAAAGGAGTTCAGATATGAGCTTCATTTCTAGTACCACTATCAGATGTGCAAATGACTCTCTATTCTCAGATTTCTCCAGCAATGATGGCAGATGAAAGGTATGAATGGGGTTTACTTGCTTCTGATCTAGGTAGCAGGGATTTCACAGAACTAAGGAAAGGTTGAGGTGGGAAGGGACCTGGAGGCCCCCTGCTCCAAGCCCTGCTCCAGCAGGGCCACCCAGAGCAGCATGCCTAGAACCACATCCAGGCAGCTTTTGGAGATCTCCAAGCAGGGAGAGTCTACAGCCTCTCTGGGCAGCCTGTGCCAGTGCTCCATCACCTGTATATCAAAGAATGCTTCCTGATGTTTAGATGGAACCTCCTGTGGTGCAGTTTGTACAACATTCATTTTGATCTGTTTTCTGCATGAAACAAGCATTTGAGCTCACTCTCTTTCACTTAGCATTGCCCCCATTGATTTCTTCATCTCTCCAGACAGTAATTCTCACACACCATGCTTGCAGGGGTACTAGGCAGAGCAAGACCCCCATTCCCAAACCTTTTGCAACCCAGCAATGTGCTGCCTATCCTGCTCCCGCCTGGAGCAGAGCCTTCCTCCCATCCTGTGTACGTAGCACATCACCCCAAAGAGGAACACCGTGGGCTCTGAGGTCCCCCTTTCAAACACACTTATACTTCCCTTTCCTCCTCAATATCTCATTTTCCCTGCACCCGGTCACCAGCACCTTTTGCCACCAGAAGCTCAGGCTAGAACATTCAATGGTCTGTTTTTTCTCACCAGCACGTGTCAGATGCTTTAACTTTTCCTTTCCTGATGAACTCACAGTCCTCATAATGTGAGCCCATTTTAAATCACATGCTCATCACAGCAGACTCAGACACAAGAAAGGTCTTCCCATCTCATGCACGTTGCTTTAATTCACAAAAAGCTACAGCTTTCACCTGTCTGTCCTCCTTTCATGTACAAGCCAGCTGAGGATCAACCTTCAAACTTTTACAACTGAACTGAGTTTGAAAATCTCAGCTCCCCCCAGAAGCAAACAATTATACACCACTACAGAGGGAACAGCTTTCAAGTCTTTCTGTAGAACAACTGTGTCAAAAGCAAATGTAAAGACAGTGCTGTTCTGCACCTGAGGGAAAAGCTCTGCAAAGAGAGCTTGAACTCACTGCTGGCTCTGTCAGTAATACACGCACTTCCAGGTGACAGTGAATGCTGGTAATACCTTGCTGGGAGGGAGAGGAAAGTGGGGGGTTTCTCTCTGAAAAGATTTCCATTCTTTTGCCGTAAGAACAGCAATATTACATAGTTTTTTCTGACTTTTTATTTTTTATCATAGCACAAAGCAATCTGATTGAAAACAGTCAAATCCCAAAAAGCACATGACCACTGGTATCGAGAAGGACATTTTGCTGTGATGCAACAGGCACGTCCTGGTAGGTTTTCCACTTCATACGTGCAGAGGGGAAATCAGAACTTCTCCATAGTAACTTTCTTATAAAAAAAACTCAAATGTCAACTTATCTCAATAGTACTGTGGGTTAGGCCAATGCAAAACAAAGACAAAAGGCCCAGAGTTAATAAATAAATAAAAAAAACAATTTTAAAAAATCCTACCTTTGAAATGCTGTTGCTGGAAACAGAGAAGGCATCTTGGTTCTGTTAAAGGTTGTACCTCCTCCACTCAGACATTAACAAAAACATTTCTGGGCTTGCTCTTCAGCTGGTACAACTTAACACCGTCTACTGAAGTTCTGAGATGGACAGCTGCATGTCAGCTGGAGAGTTAAGCTACCTTGTCTACTGTTTATTCCATAGACTAACCCCAGCACATCAGATTCAATTTTGCAAATTTCCTGAAGTAGCACCAGAGTGGAAACTTTCCCATCAGTTATACCATGGCAAATCAAGAGTAGCATCATTGGCTTTGCAAGGATTTACTTTTACCTTCCACCAGGGTATGAGGGGCTTAACCCTGCTCGATACGCTTAGGGAAAAACATTCATAGTTGCCAACAACCTTCATATGCTCTTCACATGGGGAGTGTTTTTCAGTTCCATAAAAGACTCCAACAAACACAGAACAAATAAGCACAGAAACTGCCAACCTACCCAGCCATAACAATGAAGAAGTCCAGGCGGTTCCAGGTATCCCCAAGGTAACACTTCTTGCCAAAGATCCCCAGGGCCACCATCTTTAAAACCATTTCCATTGCAAAGAAGATGAAGATGAAATCATCGAATACCTGCCAGAAAATCAAGAGCAAGTTTGACAAGCATTCTCAGCTTTAAAATACAGAAAGCAAAATAAATGTCAATTTCAGTGATTCTGAAAATGAGTTAGGGGCAGGGCTGGACAAGCTTTTTCCACTCGGTGCTGGTACCACAGCTACCACTTGCTTCTTGCTGATACCACAGTTACCACTTGCTTCTAAAGCAAGCAAGAAGGGGCTCTATTTTTTCTCCATGGATGAAATAATTGATGTAGACTCAGGGCCTCCTTACATGTACTTTAAAGAAGGTGTTGGCTCAGAACCAGCAGGTCCAAGACCAGCCAGGGACACACAGACATTCCTGGCCACCTAGGAGGTACCAATGGCCCATCTTAGTGTGCCTGTTCTTTGTTCTCCTCGTGGGCACCTTGAGTGCCACATTACCTGTGGGCTCGGTAGTACTCTTGCTCCTCAACAGAGTAGCAAATGCATTGGGGGTTGCTATTCCCTCCTGTCTGGGTGCCATAACCACAGTTATTTCTCCCTGAGCTATGTATCTTGTAGCTGCCCGTGTCGAGAAAAAATGTCTTATGCACAGGATCAGGAAGGTTAGCAACTATTCCGTATTACCTGGTCACGTATAGACTTCATTAATTATCTTTCTCTAACCCCATTTACCTCCTCCTCAAAGCAAGTTCTTGCCATTTTACTAATTTGCTGGCTGGGGTGTTCTCACCAACCTTTTTGATAAGGTGTTGACTGCACACTGAAGGAAAACGTGTGAAATGTTATGACTTGTACTGATGCACCATCGTGATAGGAAGGAAGTCTGCTTACCTGCAAGATTTTACACCTGTCAGACAGGCAGTCCATATCCTCACATGGCTGGTACATCCCCAAGGTAACGCAGTTTAGCAAAATCACCATCATGCTGACACATTCAAACCAGGTGGAAAAGAGTCAAGGAAAACTTCTGCAAAAGTATCACAGCTGAGGTAAGTTTGATCTAGACTTGGGATGTCAAAATAGGAGGATGAAGGGCAATAACTGCTGGGAAGCTGATATATTACATTCTTATGTTTTTCTCCCTCAGTTCCTCACTTCTCCACTGTTTGGTTAAGCCAAAACTCTTCTGAAAAAGTGAACGTACAGGCAGCTCAGAGCCCTAAGGTACTTAGACAAGTCAAATTGTTGCCATAGTTAAACACACACTGACTCCTCTCTTGTTGACTTACAAATCTTACAAATACAGTGGGAAGAGACTTTCTGTGGTGCCACAAAACTCAGAGGCAGCAGAGATCTCTGAGATCTGGTGAAAGGCTATATTGAATGCAATGAAACGGACAGCTGGGTCTCTGCATGAGCCCAGCGATTACAGCCCTTCTGGGAAGGGGGTACAGCATAAGGCTAGAAGTCTCCCTCTTCACTTCTGAGAAGTGAGGAGTGAAGATAAAGAGTTGCCATATTGGAACTGGTCAATGGTCCATCTAATCTGTTATTCTGCTTCCAGCAGTGACCCATGCAGGATAAAACTTCACCATGTGCCTAATTAAGTTACTCAGTAACCATGGGGGGAAATTGCATTTCTGACCCCAGCTGGTGATCTGTTTGTGCCCTAAAGCATGAGGATTGATAGCCCTTATAATTGTTTTCTCAGCTATAGTGGTGTCCCTGCAGATGCTTTGCTTATTCATTTGAATCCTTTGTTGAGAATCTTTCTAAAATATCTGCTTCAATAATAGTTGGCAGCTGTAAGCTACATTGGCTAATTATACTTTACATTAAAAAGTGGTTCCTCCTATTATACTTAATTTGTTGCCTTTTAATTTCATCAAGTGCCACTTCACTTATATGTTACAACAGAGGGTAAAAATGGTGTAGTTGAGCAACCTTTTCTGAGCCCTTCACAGCCTCTATCTGCCTCGTTTTCACCATCCCACTCTTTCAAATGAAGGAGGCTTAGGACCCAATTCTCACTTATCCAAGGACTCATTTACAGTGTTTTAACTCTAAAATTGGGCACACATTTCTGTGATTTCTTTCCAGTATTGGCATTGCAAAGCAGCGATGTAGATCTAATGAGAATGGACCTCCAACCTCTGGCAGAAACATCACTTGTGTAATTTAACACGCCTCACAAGCATCCCTGCTCAGTTTCCATTTTCAAAGTTTTGTTTCATTTTTTTTCTTAATTTAAACTATCAGAGCTGAGAAATTGTCTATTAAAAATACAACTCACTAAGCACACCCGTTTTCACTCCTCACAGAACCAAATCCAAAACTGTGGCCTGTATCTCTGCTCACTTCTGAAAGACACTCAAAATCCATGGTTTGTTCTGAGCAACTTTTCCTTGCTCGTTCTCTGACAGTGATTCATGACTAACCCGCATAATCTGATCTAGAAGATTATTAATTCTTTCTCTTCTCCCCCACCTGGTTTTCAGTGAGCTACCTTCAGTTGCAAAATCAGACAAGAACAGGGAACCAGCTCTACTGTGCCAATCATGCTACGAGGTGATTTTAAGAACGTGTTATCACTCTCCCTCACAAAGTTAATCCCAAGCAGTCTATGAAGTAAGTACATAGAGCCTACCCTCACAATGGGCTTCAGAAACAGAGGCCTTTTTGGAGAGAAACATGCCAAAAGGGACTGAGTAAAATGTTTATCCCCTGAGGTCTATACAACACAATTTCAATTTCCCACCTTTCTGTCTCCTGTGTATTTGTATAATGACCCAATTCAAAGTCCAGGAAAGCACTTGGAGAGGTTTCCATTACCTCTCCCAGGCCTTTCAGGTATGACTACAGTTCTCTTCTGGACTTTCCAACAACTGTTTTGTGCCATCTCTCAGAATCACAGAGCCACAGAAGGGCTGATGCTGGAAGGGACTTCCTATGGTGATCTTGTCCAACCCCCCTACTTAAAGGAGGGTTGATTACAGCAGATTGCTCAGAGTCATGTCCAGTTGGGTTTCAATATCTCTAGAGATGGAGACACTAGAACCTCTCTGGGCAGCCTGCCTCAGCCTTTGACTACTTACGCAGTGTTTGCTTACATGGGATTTCCCATGCTTCAGTCTATGCCCATCGCCTTTTGTCCTGTCACTGGGCACCACTGAGCACAATCCAGCTGTCATCTTTAATCCCCCAGGCATGTGTTATCCCCATCAGCACTCAGAGTAGTCCTGGCTGAAATAAATACATAGAAAACAAAGAGCAGAAATTACTTTAAAAGCTAGAAGGTTGTTTTTTTTTTTAGGAAACGACCAGACAACATGTCATGAGAGACCTGACAGCAGGGAGTACTCTCCAACCACCACCAGCCTCAGGGAGTTCAGGGCTTGAAGTCAGGGGTTTATTTTGCAAATATCTATGCTTTTGTGTGTGTGCTTTGGCAGCTGCATCATGTGGGTGGCCAGGATGTTCCTGTGGTAACTTTTCTCCTCTCGCTCCCCCTGCAGCAGCCCCCAGGGCCACACAGACCCTGGAGAGGCACCTGCAGACAGCTGGCAAGACCCTGAAACTCAAGGCCCAGCCAACCACAGCAAGCACACCCCAAAACCCAGAAATTTGGGCCAGGTGCAGGAGGCCTTGAATCTTCTTTCTCAAAAACGTGAGGCTGGCTGCACTCAGTTTCTCCTCCCCCGTCTTTCAGATAACAGCTCTCTGAAAGTTTGCCAGCCTCGTCCAGGCTTCCTGAGGATGCTGCTGAATCGCTGGCGGCTCCTGGGCGATTAAAGCGACATTAGGAAAAGCTTTCCTCCTGCCACCACATGGTTTCCCTTTCAGAGCAGGCGGGGGCCCCCGAAAAGGCAGATCCCACCTGCGGCGGAGAGGAAGAAAGCACAAGGAGAAAAGCAGAGCATCTCCTGCCCCGAGTCAGGAGGGGTTGCTGCCCGCTTGGGTCGGCGGAGGGGGTAATTAGAGGTACCTGCGGCCTTCCATGTGTCACCGCTGTCAAACACCACCACGGCCTCCCGTCACCACGGCAACAGCCTGCAGCCAGGTTCATCATCTTCCTTTCGGCGATGAGGCCTCCCCCTCCCCGCAGCCTTCCCCCGCCCCGCTTTTCCCTGTGCCTGAGCCTGTAATTAATTTCAGCTGCTGACAAAGCCCGTCTTCGCAATCTGCATCATTCGGTCAGAAGTTTCATTCCTAATTAACTTCTTCCGAAGTTGAAGGCGTCTAATTACACAGCCTGAGTGCGGCCCGTCCAGGTGGTGGCCAGAGGCAGCCGCCACGTATCCATTGACCCTCCACCATGTTCTCCAGCAGGGATGGGTAGAGACTGAAGGGGGACGTCCATTACCAGCACACACCAGGGGAGAACCACCCTAAACCGTCTGAGACGGAGCCTTAGCTGAAAGCCACAAGTTGCAGGACAATTAAGGAGATCTACAGGTGTTTCTGGGACCTGGACACGTTGCCATAGTGCTTAATAACATGACTATGCATAATGCAAGATGATGCTAGAAACAGGTGATGAGGTGCAGGCAAAGCCCTCAGGCTCGATTACTAAGTGACAAACAGCAGAAGCGAGGTATCTCTGCATCAGGGCTGTAATTAGCTTGTGCATGGGAAAACTGGGCGCTACTTAATGTTCTTGGGATCAGCCTCAATCTCTGCTTCTTCTCGCTGACAAAAATACAAGAACAAAGCAAAACAAAGCAATACTCTGGGCTCCTCTCTCCTTTCCCTCTTTCATCTTCACCTGGAGATTAAGAGTACACCAAACCCAGCTGCTGGTGCTCCTAACAGCACAGAAAATACATAAGCTTTACATGTGTGACTTTCCTCAGTCTGCCTTGCTGCTATCTCTGATTATACCCATTCCTAGAGTTGCTTTGACTATAATCTCTGATTATACCCGTTCCTAGAGATGCCTTGAACATCTTGGGCCCATTGAACCTGCAGTAAAAATGCCTTGGCTACAAAGGGCTTACAACAGGAGGAAGAAATTAGCTCTACATTGTGAATGGTTATGATAACCCCTGCTCCTGCCCCAAAACAGAGAGCAGGGCCTGCTGCAGCAGCGAAATTCAATGACTGAAGTAGTAGCAGCAGGTATCACCAGCAAAAAAACATAGATGGAAAGATGGAGCCCCACACGATGCTTCCCAGCCAAACGCTGGACAACCATGCACACAACTTCTTGTGGCCTCCCAGCTCTGAGCTGTCACCAGCATATCCCATGGTCGCCCTGAGATGAGACATCACATTTCCATTATCATTCCTCCTTCCTCTGCCTCCTCTTTAGGATCCTTCCCACCTCCCTCTTTTCTAACCATGCTTTCCACCAGGTAGGCAGCTGCACCCTGTCATTCCCTTTTGCGATGATCGCACTTTCTTTCTCTCCTTTTGAAACAAACTCTGTAAGGACAGCACTGTGTTTCTTCCCTGTTTTCCTCTACTGCTTTGTGACCCTCCTGCAAGAAGCCAGTAGGATGCTGTAACTGCTGCATGACAGTTAATATTTCATTTATAATGGAAGGAATGATTTGTGTTGCGAAGGTCAGAGAGACAAGTAGCTCTGGGGAAAGTAGTCCTCATTTTCGCTCCTTCGGTGCTATTGGCTTTTGCAGATACCCTCATAGGTGGGTCTCATTTTTTTCTCCCTCCCACTTTTTTCTTATCACCACTTCCTTTTTTTTTTTTTTCCTTATTTTATGCTGATATTTTGGAATTTTGTGGTCTTTTCTCTACAAAACAAGCCAGCAGAAGCAACAGGGTTCTTTCACTTCAGCCTCAATCTGCTAACCTAACCCAGTAGAAGGAGTTGAGTGAACATCAGATGTTACATTCAAAGGAAAATACATCTCAAAATGTGTTTGTGTTCAACTAGATCAAAACAATCAAAACACTTCTCAGAACAAAAAGCTTTAAAAAATCTATTTTGGAAAGGCTGAAACATTTCTTCTGCCTTTTTTTTTTTTTTTTTTAGCACAGAGAAATGTTTCAACATTACAGAAAAAAAGGTTGTGGGTTTTTGACCTGACTTAGAACTCTCGCTTTTTGAGTTCTGAGTCAATCAGAAATTAAATGCCAATACCAAATGTTGCAATGCTGAGATTTCATGGCAGCCAAGCCACTAAAGACAAGTTATAAAGGCTTTTCTGCAAACCCTCAAGATTGACATGCTCTAGGTCTTCAGATATCAATGTAATCTCTTGTATGTATACACACTTGTATATATCACATCGTCATATATACATTCTTCTCGTGAAAGAGGAGCATCTGACATATGCATCATAGAGGTCTTCAAATCTTTTGCAATATTGTTGCTAAGGAAAGGACTGCAGTACTGCCAAACACAGCAGGATTGTAATGTTGATTTGAGAGACACTAGGGAAGACTTACACAACCTGTGATGGTGTTCCTGGGAGGCAGGGCAATGGAGCACAGAAGAGGGAGGAGATGGAGAGATTTTAAATACCTGGCAAATACTTCCATGTTTCTGCTCCTTGGAAGGGAGTTTCCACCAAAGACAGATTTATCAGAAGAGGAAAAAGCTCGGTCACATCCACAGTAAGTTAGATAAACACCTGCAAAAGGAAGTACCATGGGTGAACCTCTCTGATCAGTCTGACTTCCGAGGATCACTCAGAAAAGGGGTCCCTGTAGCAGGCTGCACAGGCTTCTGGCTGCACAGCTCAAATTCAGAGCTAGCTTAAAGACTAATGAGAACTAAGCTGGTTGTATCTCATTCACCATATTATATCCACTGTGAATACACTGCAGATGGCTTTTTTTTCCCCCATTACAGAAACAAAATGGAGCAAATTTCTCATTTCTTAAAACTCCTTCCGTAATGATTTATTCAGACCTGCTAATTGTGTCCATTAAACTCTCAAGTCTAGCAAAACCAAAACTAATAGAAAGAAATTTAACCTCTGACAGGAAAATGTACAATTGAGATTAAGAGGCTAAGATGGAATCCGAAGAGCAAATAGACAGAGGTATTAACACAATGAGACAAATCTTCAGATATTCTAGGAATAGGAAGGCAAAGGGTGAGCTCTGACCTAGCATAAGGCCACCACAGAGGACCACTAACTAAATAGGAGACTGCAGAGAGAAAGCAAGACTTGTTTACAATGCTCCACCACAGCAAACACAGGAGAACCCATTGTTCCTAGACCTAGAGTGAGCTGCACCAAGAAATCTGGCTAGCTGTCACAACAACCTGATGGATATAAGTTGGTCTTCTAAATCAACCTGTTGTTTTCTTCAGAAGAGGTGTACAGATGAGATTTATTATTATTATAATTATTGAAATACCTCACAATTACCGTGCTTCTTCATCAATGTTGCTACAGCCCTACTATTAATGATTACATCCTGCCTGTAGCAGCTGGACCCTAGAGCTTCTCTACTGATAACGACCCACCTCCGAATTGCATCTAGCTCTTAGGGTCCAAAAGAGCATCTGTTTAACGGTGTGTAACATTCCTACAAAGCTGTTTACTACAGGAAGCTACAATATGAAGCATGAAAAAAAAAGTAGCATCTGGGGAAAAAATAAAAACAAAACAAAAAAACAACACCCGAGGTCAGAAGAAAGTAATTACCCAAATTTAAACTTGAGCAGGGTATTAGAGGTAATGACTGTTCCTGGATAAAGAGCTTTTTAATATCCTTAGATAGCTGGGACTGCAGTTGCAGGTCTTTTTGCCAGCAAAGCAATACTCCACCATGCTGTGGGATCAGTTCAGGACTGACTCGAGAAATCGCACCTCCTGCTGACCCCCAAATGGTGCCTCCTGCAGCATTCTGGCTCTGCCTTGGAGATCTCTATCCAAAATCTGACCTGGCTTCACATTAGGAGCATCAACAAGGTCACAGCATGAGGTAATATGACTGCAGCTTGGAACGTTATTATAGTAAAAGACAGTTGAAAGAATTTTGCTCCAAAAGCTCCTAACAGAAGGTTCAGCAGCTTCTTCCTGCTGCAGCTGGATCTGCAGGGGTGTCACAGCAGGGAAGGACCACCAGAGGAAGCCCCCTTAAACACAAACTGGGATCCAAACCTTAAAGCTCTTACTGCTTATTAAGATTTCACTCTGTGGAGTCAATTCACCACTGCTATCAGTGGCAAAGTAGGCACCTTAGAAGAGTTAGTCTTTATTTTTGCACTCGGATGGAGAGGACCTCAATTTGTGATAAGGGCAGGCCAAGGCAGGGAGGCTTTTGTAGTCCAAGAATGATTTGAATTAACAATGTGCTCCAGAGTTACAAAATCTGAATTTGAACTGGGTATCTGAATGCTCTGAAACACGAGCCCTCATCATGCATGACCCTGGGAAGTGAGGAAACAAGGAGGAGAGACTGGTGGAGTCACTGTTATCAAACCAGAGCCAGACACATGGCATGTTGTTTTGTTTTGGTTTTTTTTGTCAGCATTTTATCTGATTTAATCTGGATGTATTCGAGCTTATTTGGCAGAAAGTTCCTTCCAAAGTGTAAAAACATGAAGTGCTTTGCAAACAAACCCAAACTCCTCCTCCTTCATTTCTGTGCTTTGTTGGCCAGCCTCCCAGAAACGCCACCCCAAGTCATGTAAGTCTTCCCCAGCACCTTTCAAACCAGTGTAAGAGTCCTGATGTGTCTGGCAGTACTGCAGTCCCTTCTTTGGCCTCTGTATAGCAACGGGTCTGAATGGGGTCTTTACCTTTGGTGGGGCCACTAGACATATCCACCAGATAAACATAACACTATGACAGCAGTGTCTATGTGAGTATAATTCAAGACAGGGAGAAGGAAAGAACTAGTGATGATGGACTCAGGAGGGCAGAGAGAGCAAAATAAATTAATAAAAAATTAAATTTAAAAAACTGAATATATTCTCTTTCTCTCCCTACTGCTCCCAATGTCTTCTGTTTTATTTTGTTGTGTGTGTTTTTTTTTTTCTTTTTCCTTTTTCCCCTGTCACTGTCTTCTCTTTTGCTTTCCAGAGCTCTCCTTCCCCCACACTAATGGAAACTTAAATGTTTGGAGTGAAAATAAATTAATGAAGGAATAAATGTTTCTTCAGGAACCAGGAGCAGAGTGCCAGGTTCTGGAAGACATGCACGCTCTTAAGGATACACCAGCACTTTTTGTGGGACCTTTTACAGCACACCAACCTCTGCCTCTTGCTGATTTTGTTGAGACCACATTGTGCCCCTCAAGCCCACCAGATGAGCAGCCTAGTATCTCATGAAAGCAAAATGGTAAAATGAGAATGCAAGTTAAGGGTGGAAGGAGTTGGCTGCACAGTGCTGAGCAGAGTCTAAAGCAAAGGGTCGTGTGGTCGGTTCCTTCCATTTCTCACACATCTTTCACATTCCCAGTAAAGGGAGGCCTCAGCTTCCTTCCTGGTGTTTTACTGGTGGGGCGTTTTTCCTCTTACTATGGGTTTTAGGCTCAGGGGGCCTTGGGAAATGGTCTGTGGTGCACAAGGTAGGTAGTTCAACAAACCTCCTGAAATGGAAGCTCACAGACAGGAATGGGTCCTGGGTGTAGCTTTTGCGCAGTTGTGGATTTCCCCCATGCCATTACTTTACAGTGATTCCAAAGGGATGATAGAAATACCTGTCTTTGAGTACAAAGCGGTTTCCCTGGAGAGGAAAACAAGAATAAGGAACCTCACAAACACTGAAGGTGTGGAGATAGGACAAACCCAAGCACTTGCTCTTTTTCTGTTCTTGCTCCTTGTTCTTGCACTGGTCTCTGTTCGTCACTCTGCTATCTTTCTAGTCCATCCTTCTTTTCAGATGTTGCAGATTTATTTTCCCACTCTGTGCAACCTCCCACCCGTGTCTGGCAAAGGTCGCATGGGTCCAAGCTGAACTCACAGGCACACACAATAAGCACCATCTGAAAGGAGTTCAGAGCACTTTGGTAAAAGGCCCTCTCACTTTGCAGGAGTGTGGGGAAGACGATAAAAGCACAAAGGATGGTTTATAGACCTTTTCACAATTTAAAAGGGGGGGGTCTACTCTTTGCAGGTGCCAGGGCAGCATGTTGTACTCCAGCACATCACTTGAAGGACGCAGAAGTGAGCACCTTGTTCCTCCAGGCAGCCAGTTTCCAAGGCTATCTGATGTTAGAGGGTACTCTGACTCTGCTAGCAGTCCTGAATTAGAGAGGCAGCAAGATGGGATAAAGTCACTTTGCCTTTCTCCTTTCTCCCATCTAGGCAATGCTTTCAGTGCATACAGCATCACGAAATCATGTGCTTGGTGCTTAGCTTAGCAGGCTTTTCTGAGGAGTGCTTCAGTACAGAAAAGAAAGTCATGCGGTGACAGAAAGCTTTGCAGCAAAGTAAATAAAGATTAATTCAGAAGTGTAGGGAGTGCTCGGTAAGGTCACTCGGAAGAAATTGCATACGGTCTAAGCAAAATGCAGAGCAGTAACAAAAAGAGCTGGGTATGAGCTCCAGTTTGTTTCAATGAGTTAATTTTTTGGCTGTAATTAACTAAAACTAATTATTGTCAAGGTTTCAGGATGCCATCCCCTCCACTTTGAATGTGTTTTTTTTTTCCCCCCTCACTATTTTCCTTTTTATTTTTTTGAAGACTTGTATCTGGATGCATCCCAGGGCCCTTTGCCCTGGTTCCCAGAGGGTACGCTGGAAGAACTGGCACCGACAGCCTGCAGGACACGTGCCTGGAGGAAGGACTGATTGCAAACAAGCAAGCCAATCTGCCTCAGCAGATAACTGGAGGCTCGGAGCTCCAGCCGGCTCACAGCCACGCAGGCTCACAGCAGCTGCTGGCACCTCCTCGAGGAGGCAAACAGGCTGCGGATGGCCTCCCAGAAAGGAGGCTCCTCATGTGTACGTGTAACGGAGGTACTTGTGAGGTGGGGGAGATGCTTGTTAGTTCAGCTTCTTGTTTCCTTCAAAACGCTACATAAACTTTTGCTAATTTCCACGACCACCTCTCTTAAGTTACTGAAATACTTTCCCTGTGTTACTGATGAGAAAGCAAGCAGGAAAGGAGCAGGTTTTTCCAAAGGAGCTTGAGATGAGGATTCTCTAATACATTAGCTTCCTAGAGCCTGATTTTCACGAGCATGTAATACTTGTCATTTCTAGCACGGCCAACAAGTACAGTGATGCTCCAAGCCAGTCTCCCACCGCCTCAAGTTGGATGGCCGAAGATCAGAGTCCCATGTTAGCAAAAACATTACCCAGAGATTGCACAGCAAGTCACTGCCCTGGATTGCGTTAAAATTCAGCAGTTCTTGACACCCAGTACATATTCACTAAACCCCTCAGCTTTCTGGCTAGCTGACAGATAGCACCATGCCAGGGAAAGGAGCCAATATGACTCATGCTTGATCACCGTGATGCCGACAGTATTGAGTGCTGTTTTAGAGGGGGTTAAATGCCGTGAATGCGCTAAGCATTATCAATATTAAAATATTATTAGTATTATTTATGAGCTATCTCCGCACGTCTTAGATGACAGGAGCTGAGATCAAATACAAATTATGCAAAATGTTACATAAACATGCGGTAAAACACGCTGCCTTCTCCAAAGAAGTTTTTAATCTAACCGAACAGGACAGGCGAGCGATGCATTACGATCTCAGCGTTGCACACAAGAAGCCACAGCACAGAGAAATGAGCAGATTTGCCCCGGGGCAGATAGGAGACGGGGGCACAGCTGGGAACCGAGCAAGAGTCTCCCAATTTATTCTCCAGTGTCTTTGACCTAAGATTGTTCTCCATCTCATCTATAACTGCATTTGATAAGGGTGGTACCCATGGGGAGAAGCACTGTCCCATAAATATTTCTTGCAAACAATGGGAAAAAAAATCTCCAAGTTCCACTTGCATTTAAATTACCGTGAAAGTATGTTTCCCTTCACCCTTTCAGAGAGGTCTCTGGCTGTTCAAGTGCATGGTGCACAGACAGGCTGGAGCCAGAAGACCTGTGCTCTCCACCTCCATCTTCTGTTGATACTCTCGCTGGAATCTCAGGACCAAATTCAGCCTATATTTATGATAATGTAACACCAAATTCCAACTAATTCTCATGCACCTAACTTTTTTTTTTTCCCCATCTGCCAAAGTATTAGCTACCTTCCAAGCATGCTCCAGGTCCCTGCAATAAAAATGTGCTATGTAAGCACTAATTATCAACACGTTTGACTGCAGAAGGAGCAGCTCCAAAAAAGGCGGTTCCTATAGCAGCACGATGCCAACAGGACCAGCTAGCTGGAATCTCCATCAGCAGCACAGTGTATTTCAGCTACCTCTCTGATGTCTTTCTGCCTGTTGTACTCATCACTTCTCTTCAGATTTAGGACTAGTAGTACATTGCTATTACCGCATTCAGATTCCTGTGACCTATTTCCTTTCATATAGATTCAACTTCACACACTATTTATTCTCAAGTTTTTGACAGCCTCTGGAAATATATGCCTCCTCCTCTTATTTACAGCCTAACTTATTTTTCCCGTACAGTTCCCAGTCTGAAACTATGGATGTGCATTAATCTCATTTCGTTTTGGACATACTAGTTACACCCTAGCTCTTTACCCCACGCTTTCCAGCCATGCCAAGTATATCCCTTTCTCTTTTCAGAGACCTTCCTATGAGCCTATTGTTGCTGGGTTTTTATTTTCAACCACCATCCCCGTTTTTGTGTGACCCTGCAGGAGCTGAGGCGTTATTGGATTACTTTTCACTGTCTTACAGCCATCCATCTTCTGGCATGTTAATTACTTAGCGTTGAAGGACCACTTGTGTTTCCTTTGTCCCATGCAGGTTTCACTGCCTCCTCTCCTAGTCAGTTACCCTCATATTCCTCCCTCCACCTCTGTACATGCACTGCATGTGCACTGCCCACTTAACCACCTCATTTCCAGCAATTTACTTTCCTTTCTCTTGTAATGATAGAGTGACTTCACTATAAAGATGGCACAAAAATGACTGTTTAGCTGGGACATGGCAAAATGCTGCTAAACGAAGTAAAAAATTCAGCCCTCTGCTCCTGCCCCAGAAGACAGGGCTGAAGTGGGGTCACAGGCAGCCTTCAAAGGCCCATCACAGGCAAGACTGCCCCATAGCATGGACATTTCACCTCTGAAATCCCCTAGATCAAAAGATTACCAACAAAAATCATACTGCTTGGACTTTAAAGGGAGACCTCAAATTACTGTTAACATGCCCAGCTCAGCAAGCCAAGACAGTGGAAGCCAGGTGGGTGCCAGTGACCTGTTATATGTGATAAATTCATTCTCCATACATTAGGACAGCTGCTTTATGCCCACTGCAGCCCTGCCAAGGGTCCATCAGGAGCAGTAGCTTTCTATGCTGTTCTCTGAGATAACACAGCAGCTACTACCAGACCCAGGATACCTGCAGCTCTCAGACCCATCACCTGCTGCAAATTTATTCTTCTACCCCTTATATGCAGCGTATCCCTTTCCAAAAAGGTTTAGCAGCGACTAGCAAAGCTCAGGTCTTTTCTGCACAATCTTTTCATTCATCTGAGAGTAATTCTTCCTGTCTAGATGTGATCGAACATGAAGCTAGCAGTGTATTGGAAAATACAACCACAGAAGCTTTAGCTTTAAGCTTTCTTGCTAATAATCTACTCCTAGTTCTTTCCTGCAGAATCTTGTATCATTTATACTAAAATGTAGCATGACCATAGGCTCCTTCACAGCTGTCTCTAACATACTTATGTGCCTCATGGGATTTGACACCCTTATATCCAGTTGGCAAATTATCTTACGGGTCTCGTGGTCATCACACATCCAGCTGTCTGCATGGCAGACGACAGAATTATCTCCTTTCCCCATAGCCCATTTTGCACAACACGTCCACTCAGCTTATGCAGCCAGCGTAAGAACTATCAAATCCAAACCAGGAGTTGTCTGTGCTCCTGCACAAGCTGAAATCTCTCAAACCCAGAATGCTACTTGGCTGGGAGAGCAGTTGCAAAGTGGTGGTACCAAGTGCATCCTCATCATCACTGCCAACAAGGTAATGCTGACCTTGATGGGAGCTCTGGAGAGGAAAATGAGCATGGGAGTCAGATGAAAAAGAGTCTCTTCCTCTGATTGCACATCTAATACTATGCTGACTACCTACATGTGTTTCTCCAAAGAGTGGTAGACCACAGCCCTTGGTCCGTCCTACCTCAGCTTACTCAGCGATGACAGGACTTGACAAGAGACATGAGAAAAATGCAGAAGGTAATGGTTTTCTTGGGGAGCCAGGAGGCAGAAAGAGGCCTGAGGGATGAGAAATTATTGCTGTGACCAGATCCTCAAGCATCCACCCATTTTGCTGCCAGTATGTTCTTTGTTTCCCATGTCTGTTCCTATGGGATGCTGTACTGAGCAGGAAGGACACCTACTTTGGCCTAAGTCAAGTATGGGACCAAAACATTTTCTCTCTGTTGGCTGCAGTCACCACTTATCAGGGAGAAAGAAACGGCAGGGTCCTGCCATAGCACCTCTTGCTATGAGCAGAGAGGAGAAAACCCCTCTGGCACCACCCATTTTCTGGAAGAGAGGTCGCTGTGCCCATCCATATGGCAGGGGTCTGATGGGGAGGCACTTGCCCCTCCACAATGTGCCGTGGGTTTGCTGTGTTTAAAAAGCTTTCACGTGATTTAGGAGAGTGAGCAGAAGAAAAAGAGAAACCAGAGCTTAGGTAAGGATATTAAAGACAGAGCTGGAAGAGCCAGCCAGCGAGGACCTGCAGTAAATCTCTAAAAACGAGCACAAACGAGCTCCCATCACTAACCCAGAAAGAACAGCCTGTCCCTCCATCATCGGGAAGGATGACAAATTGCCAGCCAAGAGCCAGGTGGCCGAGGTCCCGTGTCCCCAAGGGGCAGGGGAGCCTGGCCAGGCAGGCGGAGGCTTTGTGCCAGCCCTGGTGTCAGCCACGCGCCCAAGCCCCCGCGCGCTGCGCCGGGCTGATAAGGCTTTCCTCCCCTCTCTCTTGCCCTGCACCCTTCCCACCCACCTGCCATCACGACTGGGGAAGAGGATCAAAATTACAAATCACAAAGGAGGAAAAGTCACACATTTTCACCAATATTTTGTGCCTGGTGACCCTTATTATAATTTTCTTTTTTTTTTTTTGTCTAAGCCCAACTTCATTTCTCCAATGTAATTAGTTCTAGTGACCCTTCAAACGTACTTTTCAGCCTCACTGAGCCATAAATTTCCAAGTGACAGTCATCACGCAGAGCTGCACTGTCATGTACAAAGCTCTTTGCTTCTCCTCTCTCTCTCCCCCCGCGCTTTAAAGCTGTTTCCATGAAGCCTCCCCACACACCCGTGCCTGATCCCTTCCTCCCCCATCAGCAGTCACACATCTCACACTCCTCCTTTCAGCTTCCTGGATGCTGCCTTTCAGGGTTTTGTCTGAAGGTGCATAAAAAAGAAATGATAGACTTGTGTTGGCCCCGTTATAGGCTGCTGCGTGACAGCTTTCCGAAGGATGTATGCCTATGTGTATGTAACATACACAAGGATATAGGCCACAGGCATGGGACTGATACTGGGCTGACGTGGGGGAGGTACATACTTTCAAAGATTTTGATGGTTTGTTTAGTGTTTTATTTCCTTACCCAGCATAACCAGGCTTTTTGAAGACATGTTTGATGCAAGTGTTTTTTGACAATGGTCAAACTCCTCTATTTTAAGCTAGTCATATCTATTTGGACACTGTCCCTCTCAAGAAGGCTTTTTCTTCTGATGCCTGAGAATTCCCCTACTTTTTCTAATTATTTTTTTAAAAAGGGGGGAGGGCAATAAAGGAGCTCATTATTCCCTTTCTCTCCTTACACTGAAACCCTAAACTCTGCAGAAGGAACTGCTGTGAGTCTTTAACATCTTCCTCTATGCCTACCACCACCAAGGACCACCAAGGTCCAAAATAAACCCACTGAAGTCAGCAAACCCTCACAGGCTTCACAGACAAGGTCCTGGGTAAAGCAACTGCCTTTCAGCCTCCAGCACAGAGGCAGGGAATGTGCCCAAACACAGGGAAAGCCCTTCACAATTTGAGGTGTGGCTACACACCCATTTCCAGCTCCCCTTTCAGGGTCCCATTGTTGGCCACCACACCTCTAACCTTAATGGCACTAATAGCTAGAGGTAATTCTGGGTATCTGCACTTAGAAACACTTTGTTTCATGATATGTAAAGTAGGAGCAGCATGGATGAGTACGAAAATGTTTGTTTTGAGGAAAGGGGGTGGTGGGGAAGGCCAGATCTATCTTCCAAGCTCTGTGACCACTTTATGCCAGTTAACTGGATTCTTTTGTTTCTCAGTTCACATCAATGTCCCCACAGATACTTCCACCAGAAGACTGGTGAGACACGGAGCAGGAACCCATGAAACAATACATTCCTAGGGAACCCAGCCAGTTTGGTACCCAGTCACTGGAGAGAGCATTGCCCTCCCATGGAAAGGAGCCTCCCACCTTCTACCATTGCTCTTGGTTACCCTCTAGTTCTGAAATTGTTCAAAAATACTGAAGTAATAGAGCAGTTTAGCATTGGAGAAGACATGGTGGGTCATCTTTTAGAAAAGCTGATGGTCCTTTCCAGTCCCAGTAGAG
Organism: Anser anser; assembly: GCF_964211835.1. NCBI lineage: Eukaryota > Metazoa > Chordata > Aves > Anseriformes > Anatidae > Anser > Anser anser. Next base: position 54,968,394 of record NC_139720.1, read on the forward strand.
CATGGCTGATGGCAAATTACACACCTGACCCTGGCAGGGTTGGAAAAACAGCTGCAGGAAAAAAAAATCTGAATTCCCCAAACCCCTCTTCATGTAGATGATTTCTAATGTGCATCGGAGCATGTGGTGGTGTGATGGAAGCATTTTATTAACAGAGAACCTGTATTAACAGAGAACCTGTATAACTCAATTGCAAACTTTAATCCATCCCAAATCACATCAATAAATCTCATCTGTCTAATCCCCTTTCTACAGCCAAATAGCACAGGATGGTGGCTCAGCCTGAAGAAGTGTAAACCAGGACATTTCTAGTGCTTACCACGCAACGGCTTTCAAAAGAAGGGCCATATCTTTGTATCTGAGAAGCAATAGCCTGTAACCCTGTCAGCCATCAGAGCTCTCCAACACATTATGTATCTCGATGCACAGCCTGCAGACTGCTGCGGTGGAGGCACACATCCTGCTCACCCCTTTCTGCTGGGGGAAAACCTCCAGGAGAAGGACAGAAAGGAGAGCAGGAGATGGCAACGGCCTCAGTCCTGCCAGTGTAGTCCCTTAACCAGTGCTATGTATGGGACAAGACCACACAGCTGCAGTAAAGAGAAGAGCTCCAAATTTATTACAGTCAATCTACTAGATTACTTGCACATACATAAATCACATTTTCTGCAATGCAGAGATAGCTTTGGACTTCCTTGACCTGGTTTTGAGACCGAACACACACTGATGTCTGCGCAAAAACCTGCCTTGTAGTAGGCTTGCGATAAAGATCTCACACCTAAGGGAGCTTGGCTCCTTAGGAATTGTTAAATGAGAGTAGAGAAACATCCAGCACATGCTACGTAGTAGGGAAGCCAGCTGGTAAGCCTGAAAGACCTTTCTCAACTCTAACATGGAAGATACCGAGACACGGGGTGTTTATCAGTTGCTACAGACTGAAAGCTGGATGGATTTGGTGCTTGTGACAGCATGATGAAGAGCACGCTAAAATCCAGGGTAGGGCGTGCAAGTCCCAATTCATTCCCTCAGCTCTGCCACTTCTGATTTCAGATTAAAACTTAATCTCTTTCTAGCAGCACCTCCGGCTGGCCTACGAACAGGCTGGAGAAATGTTTAGTTGTGGATATAGTTTCAAGCCTAGGAAAATGCTTTCTATGCTGCCAGGCTCCTTGTGCTGGCATCCTGTGGGTAGGGTCTCTGTTCAAGCATTGCTGCTCTCTTTGCCATGAGGCTGCTGTTTCCAGTCTACACGATTGTATTATGAAGGGTCATTTATGAAGGCTTTCAGCTGTGTGTTTATTTGCAGATGATCAAATCTAGATTTTAAAAAAAAAAGCAGATCCCTATCATGTTTCTAGATGTGTGGAAAGGGAGGGATTGTTCGTTTTTCCACTGACCCTTTAAGACAAATGTTTTCCTGTCAGGATTAGGAAAACATGCCAAATCTGAGTAAAATTTAACTCGAATCTCCTTTCTGTTTTCTGTTGCTCTTCAAACGGGGAATTTTAGAGACTGCTTCACTGATGAGAAAAAAAAAATGGATTTGGTTTATTTCAGGAGCGGAGGCTGTGCCTTGGTTCTCTCTGATATATGAAACATTCCCTGATTGTGCAAATGCATCCTGATGGTGTCTTTGTGTTCCTGTCACTCCTGATTTATGGGGGCCTTTTCTCCACTCAGAAGAAGAATTTGCATTTCAATTTCCATTACTTGTACCTCTCCCCACAGCACTGCAGCCCGGGGAGGGAGCTCGTGCCCCACTTTGCCCCAGTTGCCCCACGCAGCCCCAGCATCAGGGAGGAGACAGGAGCAGGTGGAACAGGTGATGCTCCATGGAAACAAGCTCGTGCTGCTGAGATCTCCAGCAAGATCTTTGTGTGTGCCCAACAAGAGGCTTTGGCACATTTGGTCCTGTTTCTCACCCCTCTCCTTCGTGCTGGAGTGATGGAGGGGGAAAGCAGCAGCCCCATGTCATGCCTGGGTCCCAACATGGGTCCCCCCTTGCTTACCTATTCTCTGTGAAACAGGAGTCAAAAAGAGGAGCAGGAAGGGCTTGGATATGTGGAGGCTTTCCCCAGCAGGTGACTCACCCCTGCCTTCTCCATTCACGCAGGAGCAAGACGATGATAGCAAAACCCCAGAGGACTCATCCCTCCCTCATCTCCTTCAGGGCTGTCCCTGTTCTGACAGACAGCTCGCAAGCAGACCCCTATGCAAAATAAACTGAGAGCAGAGCTGACATCTTGGACAAGTGGGTTAAGCAGAAGTCCAAGGCTTCATCCTTACCCCTCCTGCAAACCCCGGCAGCCACAGTGTACCTGTGTCAGCCCAGGCTCTGCACCCCCAGCCATGCACTGCCCCTTATTCATGCAGCCTGGATGGGTTGTCACGGGCAGTGTAAGCTCCAAATGAGGTCTCGGAGCCTGCATGAGGGGTGGGCTTCAAGCCAGCAATGTAGGAAAACACAGGGTCTGCAGCGCAGCCCCAGTATCCACCTTACGGCTCAGCTTGTGTCTGCTTAGATGGATGTAGCTGATGTCCACCTAGGAAACTATGAGCCTTGAAAGAAAGAAAAAGATAGCTTCAGAAACGGAGGAGGAGTTGCCAGGACACATCAAGCTTTAAAGATGTAAGTAGCAGAAACGCATTAAAGCTCCTTCAGAGCTGTCAGCCCCGCAGCCGTCATCAGAACTAAACTCCATTAAAAAAAGAAACAAACTGAACCATATTGAGCATTTGTTTGGACATTAAGGCCGTGGATTCCTAATAGGCTCTCAAAAGTCAAATGTCGTGCCATGTGCCATAAGCCTGGGTATTCCTAGCTTGCAATGGACTGAAGCGATATGTTCAAAAATTATATTTTGCTTCAACTTGTTTGAATTATGTTGTTTTGACCTAAGGGTTTTGTCTATTGCCCATTACCATGTTGACTTTCACATTACCATACAAAGCCAAAAGGAAACACACTGAGCTGATTAAAATAAGCACATAGTTTTCAGGGGATGACAATAAATGTAAGTTGATTTCACTGAATCGGCGATTTCCAGCTGAAATCTGTTCCAGGGCAAACATCTCCAGAAGCACCAACGGGAGCTCATGCGCTGGCCCCAGCGTGCATCTGAGATATGTATGCATGCACAGACAGACTCACAGACCAAGGTTTGGTCCCTTTTTTCTCCATAGGATTCCTTTTTGGCTCTCAGAGTTCCGCAGAGTGCTGAAAACCATTCCATTAGGCAGTACCTGCCCTATTTACCCAGCTCCCAGCTGCCTGCAGAGGAGCTTTCGTCAGTGGGTCTAAGCTCATGAATGCTGACACAGGATTATCTGCCCTGTGAAGAATGGTTTAACCAGATTAATCTGTGGGAGATCCCATCAGTCTCTTCCCTGCAGAGCCCTACAAGCAAAGAACTGGCATAATCTCACAGCCTACGGCGTGTGGCCACCCCCAGGACGACACTGGAGGATGCTATCCCATTCCCCAGGACACCAAATCCCCTCCAGGGAAGGGCCAGCCTGAAGTGAGGGGCTGCAGTGGGATGGGGCAGGAGAAGGCACCCTGATTTTCCATACCCTGGAGCTGGCAGCCCTGCTCCAGCATGGCCATAGCTTGTTTTTGGCACCCCACAGATAATCATTGGAGCTGATGTGTGCTGGGACCCACGTGCAGCATGAGCCGGGACTGCAGGGATGCCTGCCCGGCATGGGGACTGCCCGGGTAGCAGTCCAGCTACAACATGGGGAGCCTCAGGGTGCAGCACACAGCAGCACCCCACACTAATAGGGATGCAGAGCAAAGTCCCATAGCCCCCAGCCCCTTAAACCTACCAGGTTCAAGCGGGAGGGAGGAATAAGGGGAACTACTGAAGGTCCCGCCTCACACGTACCTGACTCCAGCTCACTTGCTTTCATTACAGCAGATAAAAGTGTGAACCAGTTAGTAGGCAAATGCAAGCCCAGAAATCACATTCCCTCAGCAACTCGTGCAGCTTGAGAGGAGACAGGAGCAGGAAAGACAAATCAAGTCACATCTTACATAGATTCTTAAACAAGGGAGGAAGTTTAGGCATTAATATTTCTACTACTGGCTTTTCCTTTTTCTTTTTTTTTTTTTTCTTTCTTCTTTTAACCAAGCCTAGCTTCAAACATCTCAAAATGGGCTGACTTTAAGGTGAACTAGAAATCCTGGCAATGGATGATGACTAATATACTATGAATGACAGAAACTTGGTGGAACGCTAAAAAGCAAATGGGATATTATAATACCTGGCTGCAAGTTATATAGAGAAGTGGGATTAAGCCAAAGGGTTGGAGGAATAATGCATTTTTTTAAACACCTCTGTAGAGTTAGCTCAGAAACCTTAAAGCTCTTAAGGGGGAAAATTCTAAATGCAAAGGATCGTATCATCAACCCTGTGCAAATTCACCACCTCAGGAGCTGTAATATATTTATAATCCCATGCTGCACATTTATCAGCGCTTCAGATAAAGACAACTGGGTGTGCAGTTTTGCAAGAAGTAGCTGCACAATTTAATAAAAAGGAAAATGGGGAAATTCACCTGTAAGCTGGCACAAAGAACGCAACAGCTCCTTGGCGCCTTAAGCAATTGCTTCTTGGAACAGCTAATTCTAGCACCCACAAGCAAAAAAGCAGCTATTCTTGACTTCATTTTCTGTAACACACAGGAACTAATTCAAGAAGTGACAATAGCCGAACCTTTAAGTAATAGGGTTCACAACATAATTAGGTATAACAGCCTAGGAAGAGGCAGTGGACAAAGAGATAAGCAAGTGACACGAGATTTTAGGAGAGTGTTTATAGCGTGAGAGGGTCTTTAAGAAGGACATTAGTTCAGAGAAAAGGAAGCAAATGCTGTGCAGATGGTTTGAATAATATTTAAGTGATGTGGAAAGGGAGCTCTTGGAGGTGTCACAGAATATACAGAGGGTACAAGTTATTCTGGGTGGGTCAAAACAGCTTCTCAAGACCAGAGAAGGCTCTTGCATACCAGAGAGAGACTTGACCAAGCGAGGCAGATGGCCAACAATGGTAAGCAACACCACATCAATATAAACAAAATGATCTGGTCGGCTCAGGTCGTGAAGGATTTTGCAGAACTCAAGGGGTTCAGGGAAAGACAACAGAGCTGACGGACAGCCTGGGAACGCTCTGTGAGGAGAGGGGAAAGTTTGGGCCAGCTTCTAGGCCCTTTTACTAAGTAAATCCTGCTGCAAGCACCAATTACATTAGCAATCTCTTTGATTCCTCCCAGGGCTGTCACCACAGCATGTTATTGTTGGAAGCTTTTGATCTACTGTTACAGAGGTCCTACATCTCCTGTAGAGTGCAGGGAAATATTTCATGAACTCTGATATATGAGAGTACATTTTTGGTGGCCCGTTCTGGATTTAAAAGCATAGCGGCTCATGATTGCAGGGTGCTGGATGAGGCAATTCCAGCTGTCTTTCAGTCCCAAGCTCCTCCAAACAAGACAAATGAGAGAAGTGTATCAAATAACACAGAAAGTAACTGGGGAACTTCTGCACTCCCAGCACAGTGACAAGAGGTTGTACGGTGACATTAGAAGGCGGCAAACCCAAACCTGGCAGATAGGAAATGTTTTATCCTTTCCTCCTTCTCCATTTCAAGATCTGATTCCACAGCAGAACTCACTGCCACAGGACGGTAGCAAGACCACGATCCCACAACATGCAACATGGGACCAAGCAATCCACAGAGAAATAAAACCATAACCCAGAGTTATAATCACTGGAGAGACTCAAAACCCCAAAACTTACACCGAGCTCTAACCCACACCCCTGGGGTTAATCCAGATATGCCTGCAGCGAGGTCTGGGTGCCTTCCTGAGAGATGTTCCCTGCCAGTCCATCACCAGCAGTTACACACTGACCAGCCCCAGCCCAGGCATTCCTCTTTCTCCTGAGCTGGATAACGTTTATAATTAAGGCAGTCACATTTACCACTTGATTTTCTGAAGTACCTAAGCATACGGGGGCCGTAGGCAGACACACAACAGGTCCAAAATGAGGCATGGAGCAAGTAATACAACACCACACTGATCAGGCCAAGCAAGCGTTGCTCAACACCACATTTTCAATTCTTAAAAAATCATTTTTGCATCGGTACAAGTACAGCTGCTGTGATTCATGCTCCTTAATATCTCAGGAGATAGAGACACCTTTCAGACAGCTGTCACCTTCCACACCAGTCACTGTCAGAGAGGCAGGACCAGTGATTCAGACTCCAGCCCAGCACTGGAGATGCCCAACATCCTTATTCTTTTCACATCATCTTCAAGATAGGCAGGTGGAGGAGTGTTTGCTTAGCTCTGAGTCCACAGAAGATGCAGATACAAGATTGTATTGCCCTGGGATGCTGCAGCAACACAAGCCAGTTTCAGGATAAGTAGGTTGTTTTGCCAGCCAAATTTTTTGCAGTGTTTTATCTAACCCAGCCTGAGTGCCAAGTGCCCAAGCACTCTCTGAGCTCCAAGCTCCTTTTCAGTCATGGCACTTGACCATCTTTCCTCTATGGATTGCCAGCCAATCTGAACAGTGCTCCCAATTCCTAATTAACTGGCTGCTCATTTTCTTATCATTGAAAAAGCATGTGCATGCAGGATTGCAGCTTACACGTGTGTATTATGAGCAGCTGTAGTACAAGTCGCTTACATTCAAAGTAAGATCCAACTCAACAGTGTTTCTCCCTGCCTGCTGCTGCCTTTCACTCCTCCCAGGACATTGTTTATTCCTTCATCCCTCTGGGCATTCCTCATCCCTTGTTCCTTTTGCACCAATTCCCATTCCTTCCACCCTCCTCCCGGCTCCCCTGCCCCACTTTTGCAATACTGGATTTCTTCTCCTCCATTACTCTCCTGTCACCTTGCTCGAAGATGCTGCTACACATTTCCACCTTTGCCCTGACACGTTCTCACTTTGCAGCCCTCCCTCCTCTCAGGAAAGTGAGGGGAAAAAAATGCCACCTCTCACTTGTGTATACAGCATGGACCCAGCCTGTTTTTAGATCAGGCTCTGGCAGAGCCAGAGCACTGAAGCTGCCTGGGATAGCTAATGATCTCATCTTCTGCAAACCATGAGCTTTTCTCTTGGCTCGTTCTCTTTGACCTTAGCATAGCCTTAAATATTGAGCTGCTGCATCCTCCTGGAATTCAGCGTTGACATCTCTTGCTCCTGCCTGGCTTCTCCTTGTTTGTGAGAGAGCAGCTCCATTTCTGTAGCACAATTTCCAAGCATGCTCTTGCCTGCCATGGCCTTCTGATCACCTTTTCTGAAATGAAACAGTAAGTGGTCCCTCCTGGACTCAGCAATATCTGGAAACTGCTGCCATCGCTCATGGGGGTACCCCAGCCTTTATCACTCCTGATGACAGTACCAGTTAAGTCCAGGACACTCGTTTAAGACTTGTCGGTTTGGGCTACAGCCAGGGAAGCAACAACAGGGCTTCCAGCTTGTTTGACTGATAATTGCCATATTCCTTCTGAATTTTGTCCTTGCAATGATGCTTCTTTCCCTAGAAACATGCGAGTCAGCAACAACAGAGGCACACACAGCAGTCAGGCATTTTCTCTGGGCTCCTACTAGAAGGATCCTAGCAACACAATTTCTGGTGCATTTGAGCTAGGTTGCAAGTGTCACAGGCCATGGGTCATTCATCAGCTTAACAACTTCACAGGCACAAAGCTCTTTTGAATATTCAAAATATTTTATCTTTTTCCTCCTTCATAAGCCTCCTGTATTTCTATTCTCTTAAAGCAAACCCTCCCCTTCCCCAGGACAGAAATTTTTGCTATTGTTGTGAATTCCTTGCAGGCTCTCCCTCGGCTTGTTGCTAAGTCAAACAATCCATGGTTGCCACTTTTAATCTTTCCTACTTAAAAAGCAATCTATGAAAAAAAAATCTGTTTCCTTTCACTGTTTTTCTCTCTTCCCTCTTTCCAGAATCCCCGCAGAGCACTCACTGTAAAGAACCCAATCCCACAGGAAAAAGGAGAACTACATCTCAAGTCTACGGCATGACATCTTGTTCTACGCTTTGACAGCAAGGTCTTTAAAGCAGGGACCATCTTTCTCTTCCTACGTTTATACAGGGCCTACCACAACCAGTTCCTGATGCTCCTACATAGCGGTGAGAGCAAGGTGCTCTGAACTGCAAAATTAGTGAAGCTTCAAAGATTTGTCTTACTCCTCAAAAAAAATCCCCACCCTTTTCAGGAACCCATCTCTGCCCTAGTGCTCCTGAGGATCCCCCTTCCCATTTCAGAAAAAGGGTTGCAAGTGATGAGACGCAAACAAGAGTCATCGTTTGTTACACTCATAAGAGTGCTCTTCATCCTCTCCAGGCCCACCCATCTTCCTTACACCTCACAATATAACCCCAGGTCAGCCTTCTCCACAAATCCACATGCTGCATTGCCCTACAACATTTTACCTCCTCCCTACCCTACAGTCCCAGCATCTTCAACACTTTACCCTCCACTGGGTGCAAGCCTGTTCCTCGCTGCCTCCAGCACGCCTCACCCAGCGCCGTGTCCCAGCAGCTCAGCAAGCAGCAGCCCACTCCCTGGCCACTCCTGTGCTGCACGAGAGCTGGCTAGCCAGGTGGTCCCTGCCTTTCAGTGGCTGGCAGACCATCAAAATAGATGGGGACTCTTCTTTGTCCCTCCTTCTTTTAATAAGGACACCAGTAGGACCGCTCTCCTCCTTCCACCCACGATGGATTACAAGGTTGGAATTGGCCAAGATGTTCTTACAGGGGACATCAATCACTCCACTTATTTCCTTAGGAAAGGGAGCTAAAAATAACAATACCCTAACACTGACAACGCAGCCCAAGACTGCACTGAACTTTTCTGGTACAGTGATCTGTATGTAACTTACCTTTATTACCTGCAGGACTCTGTAAACTTGTGCCACACATCTCAACTGCCTTCAGATGTACAGATGGGAAATGTCATTTAGTAGAAGAGTCTTATTAATCATTGGTACAATTTCCCGTCTCCCTTCCACTGCAACCTTCATCCGTGCTTTCATTTCCTCTTAGCCTGACCCATTTCCCTACTTTACCTCAAGTCCCACTTCATTCTAACGTGCCCACAATAACGCTTACTGTTCACATTGCACAAGGAAAACCTATCATCTTTCTTGCACTACAATAGCTTTATTAATCTCCAGATCATTTAAAAAGAAACTAGTTTAGCATTTTCCCTTTTTAGAATTTCTGCTCCAGCCTCTTTCCCATCTTTTCTGCACTAAAAGTGAAGTGATAATGCTGAAGATTGAAGGACCAGGAGAAGAGGCTCAGGAACAAACCAACAAAAACAAGAAAAAGCCACAGCTTCCAAATATCACACAGATGATCTCCAGATGACTTGTAAGATGAGGTAGCTCCACCACTTAAGAAAATCAGTCCAAATAGCATCCGAACTGGGGAATTTACAGATAGCAAAGGCCACACCATACATGTGGCTCCTGAGATGTTTCCAATCCAGAGAACACTAGACAAGAGAGTTTTCAATTTAGGCTCAAATGGGATGAAATTACTTTTAAAAGCAAAGTACTGTAACATCTGAAAGAACACGTTGTGACAAAGTATAGAACTCTAGACTTTTTTTTTGTATATACATAAACACCAAGAAAATCATGTCTTACAAAATCCTCAGAATATTTTTAAACATGACAAGCTAGTGAATGAATGAAATTGGTCAATGTATACACCACACTAGAATTAAAATCCTTACTATGGCAGTGAATTAATTTTGTGATTGATAGAGATTCATTTCTATGCTGTCACATGTTACTTAAACACACTTATTATCTGGAAATGAGAACATCCCATGAGTGACAAAATTGCAGAAAACACCAAGTTGTTTTGAGGTAGCCAAGACCAGAACAAGCAGGGAGGAACTTGAGTGAGACCTAGGCAAATAGACAACGTGATAATAAGTTACATTCAATGCTGGTAAATGCAAATAATACCTCTAAAGAGCAGAAAACTGCACATTATTCACACATCTTTCAGATTTATGAAATAACTGTCTTAGCCAAAGAAAGGAATTGAGATGGCAATAGGAACAGCTGAATGCTGAGCTCAGCTCGCTGTGCAGCTGTGGCAGAAAACCCAACCACGATGTCAGAACATAGGAGGAACAGGATAAAGTGACACAAAGACAGTGCTGAGCGCTCTGTAATTCAGGGACAGGACTGCATCCAGAATGTTATGTACAGCATTGGCCACCATCTCAAAAAGGAAAAAAAAAAAAGAGCTAGGGAGGGTGGGTAAAACACAGCGATGAGCACAATCACACTGCACAATTTAGGAGGAGATACACTGACAGCTCTTGTAGGTGCCATACCAATCTGGCCTAAGTCCATTCCCCACGTCTCTACCTTCACCGCGTTTCACGAAAACCAGCCATCTGGATTGCCCCACACACCACTCCCCGCCAAGGTGTTTCAGGACTAGCCTGCAGGAATCAGTCTTGCATTGAATTTAGCTCCTATGAATATTAAAAACTCAAAGCTGGGAACATCTCTCTTGTTTTTCCAGTGGTTGATTTCCCCCCTTCCCTCCACTGTTGTTATTATTGAATTCCCTACTTCTGTTATGTAAAGTAATTTGTGCTATTGTGTTCGGAGAATACGGCTAGCGCAGCAGCAAGCGCACAAAATAAGATGATATTGCATCACTTATCTGAAAATCTGTGCTTACAGAGGAGGAAAGAGGAGAGTGGGCGTCTACAGGAACTGCAGGTAGAGGAGGGGAACCTGAAGGCACCTGGACCAGAGCAATGGGGTGGGCACTGCAAATGTCACCTGAACAAATAACCCAGGGGGAACACTGGGTAGATGGTGCACGTACATCACAGGTCTTTGGTCACCGCCATCCCAGGCAGTGCTCACCGAGGAGTGGAGCAGACAATTGCAGCAAAAAGGGTCCCACCATCCCTCCTTTCCCATGCCTTGGGAACAGCCTGCAGCAGCGCAGGTTCCTGGCTGCTCTTGGAGGTGCCTGCTGCTGGCTCCTGCTCTGTGCATCCAAGAGAAGCCGTGGCAGAAATAAAGTTGTCCTCCATTTGGACAAAGGAAAGGATTTTGGAGCACACAGGTTTGCTTTGGCTAATTAAAAGCATAGGAAAGCAGAGCTTTAATCACTGAAAATAGCTGGAATTAAAACTAATCACGAGCACTTAGCACGCCACAGATAAAGATGTTTGAAAGTCTTTCTGTCAGGGGCCTGTGGGCTGCCTTTACATAGCTACAAAAAAAAAAAAAAGGTACACAGACTGATCCAGCATCACATAAATCTGTTTGCCTGTACACTTTGCCACCCTCCTCAGGGGTTTCAGAGCCCCACCAGGAGAAGACAGAGAACCAGGGCTCTGCTCCTCAAGCAAAGCCCAGATCCCACAAAAAGTCACCTCATTCCTGGCTCAAGAGAGCCCCTCCAGAACATACATCAACAGGGTGTGAAGCAGGAGAGCCACAACGGCAGAGAGCACTCTCAACACCCATCTTCCCTTCCTCCCACTCCTGCTGCAGCTCATCTCTTCTTCTGGTCACAGCTCTGCCTCCAAGATCTCCCTCTCGTTGCACCCAATGCTGGTGCTCTCTGGTCTGGAAGGCGACAGCAGTCCACCACCTGCTGAGCCAACCTTAAAAGTCACTGTAAAGCATCACTGGCCCTGAAATATCTGGTGGGTGCAACATGGGAATGGACAAACTCCAAGATCCTAACCCAAGCAACCACACCAGCAAGCTGCCATGCAGCCAAGATCCATCACATATGTTGCTGAGGATGGACAGTTCATCCCCGCTACCTCTTACCATGTCCTGAAGCCCAACTCACACTGCAACTCCCCTGTCAACCAAGCCCTGCTCAAGCCCTGCTCCCTGATTTCCAAAACGGGAAATCACTTGAAGCACAAGCACACTCACACTGTTCATTGGCCTCCCTAATTTATCAGGGGAGCCATTCCTCTTAATGTGGTAAGAGATGAAGTCCCTGAGTCCCTGGCTCCACTGGAGATTCCCCCAGCAACAAATGCAGGCAGAGCAGCTTCAGCAAGTCCAGCCCCTGAGCTTTGAATCAAGGGTTTTATCCATTTCAGGTCATATCAGAATAATACACTCTTTTCCAGCTTCCTAGGAATTTTCTGCATCTCCATTTTCTAGTATCCTCCTACAGACCCTAATCATGAATGCTTTATAATAAAATTCAGAAGAAAGGGTACTCAGCTTGCAATTCTAAATGGCTTCTGCTTACAATATGCCTGTAATTCCTCTTGCTGAGCTTCCACTATATTTTTCAATACTCAAACTGATTAGGAAATGCCCTGTAATTTATTAATATCATACTTTAGCTACTTGCAGACAAAGATGCAGAAGTGAATAATTCTAGCCCATAATATTTTCAACTTGCATGGCTGTACAAAACCAGCACTGGATTTAAAACAGCTTTTGAACAGCTAATGCAGGTTATATTTCCATGAACCCATAGCTCGCTGGTCATGCCATGCCACACGGGTGGGTTATCTCTTGCATGGAGACAAGCTTCCTTTGTATGAATGGCAAAGGTCCATCACACTACACTGAAATTCAGAATTTAAAGTCCACTGAGTCTGGATAAAGAGACTGCTTCAGCAGCACTTTCACAGGCATGTTTTCTGCCCTTGACCACGCTCAGAGAAGCCCATGACTGCTGGAGGACTGCAATCATTTGATGTGACCTCCCATGCGGCAGACAGGCATGACACTTACCTCACGCAACACCAATTTAGTGGTGCCTGGTGGCACACGTTCAGCCACGAGTAGAAACTCAAAGTGCTGTGATTCCAATGCATCTAAGTTAATGCTACTGAATGATAGATGCCAAAACTTGACTATTTCCAATTGAATGAGTATGAAAGGTTATTTGTGTCGCCTTTTCCCTAGAAGAGGCAAGCTCGCCTTGTCCAAGCTGCAGATCCCTTTGCAGCAGCTTCCACTACCAAGTGCTCCTCCTTCACTGGCAAGGCCAGCAGCTCCACCTCACCTTCAGAGCCCTTACCGTCCCCAAGTACCACCTCTACCACGTGCCAAATTCCTAGAAGAGATGCTGAGCCATGTCACCTCCGCTCAGGATTAAAGATGGGGAACAGCCAGCTGTCAGATGGGGAGATCCCCAGTCAGATGCCACAACTGGAGAGCTCAGCATGCCTTCAATAAAATAAATGTTCGGGTGTCCACACACTGCCCCAGCAGCATGAGCAGCTGGCAGCACATGGGACTGTATCTACAGGACAGTAACCAGTAGGTTAAATGATTATTTCCCTTCATACAGTACTTTCTAGAGCACATACAGATACCTGTTCCACTTTTGGACCTATGAACACAAGGAAGACAGTCAACTGGAGCAAGTTCAGTGGCTGGCCAACAAGATGCTCAGGTGCTGGAGCAGTTGGCCTGTAAGGAGAGGCAGAAGGACTGGGGCTTATTCACTCTGGAGAGGAGATTTGAGGGATCTAACAGTCCCCCAGCACATACAGGACGGATCCAGGCTCTTTACTGCAGTATTTGGCGTGAAATAGTCATTAAAGGGAAGGGGGGAAGAAAAAAATATCCTCTATATAGATAGTTAAGATATGGCAGATGTTGCTGAGAGAGCTGGTGCAGTATCCACCCTTGGAGGTTTTCAAAACCCAACCAAACGAAGCTCAGATCAACCTGGCCTGAGTTCGGTGTTGATCTTGCTTTGAGCAAGAAGTTGGACTAGAGGTCCCCTCCAGTCTAAAGGATTTGACATTTTTCTCCCTTCAAAACTACAGCACCCGTTTCCTCATCTTCCAGCCCCATCTCAAAATTCAGCTACACTGTGCGTCTCAGTAACTCAATAAAATGGGAAGCCTTTGAAAAATTAAACCTATTCTTTAATCACAGAAACTAAAACAAAATCAATACAGAAACGAGAGGGAATCTTCCCTCCATTCTTCCTCCACATGGGGGATGTCGTCCTTCCCCCCCCCCCCCCATGTCCTTTTCTGAGGATGGATGCTCCATCTGCTCTTTCAGCCTTGTTTACGAGGTTACAGCTCCACTGCTACCCTTGCTCGAGGATTTTACAGCCTTGTTCGCGTGCCAGGCAAAGAAAAAGTTTCCCTTCCGTAACACGAAGAGATGTCACTTCTGTATTCCTGTCGTTTTCCCCCAGATGCACATCACTCTCAGTCTCCAAGGGAATGTGCATATTCACACAAAGTTGGAAATGAATATGCCTGGATCAGCCCCCAGACCGGGCATGCATACACAGTCTTGTGCTAACACACCCACCCACTCAAAGATTAACTAAATTTTGACCTGATTGCATCCAATTAACCTGAATTTCTCACTTTTCTGCAAAGCAGTTTCCTTCACAAGCCCATTGGCCTTTACCTTGTGGCTATAGTATAAGTATGATGCCCTAGAAAAACTCAAAAGGGAGAGGTAAGCAAGGAGCATGAAAGAAAAAGCAGTATAAGACGCTGGTATGGGGAAAATAGAAGGGAAAAGGAAATTATGAGGAGTATAATTTTCTTACCCAATATACATTTGCTAAAACAACCATTTGTTTCGTGGCTCTGGGGACAGGTTTCAGCCATGGGACAACTCCTTCACCTTTTGATATATCAGGAGAAAAACTCCTGTTCTGCAGGTGCCTGCTGAAGCACAGCACTTGGGCACGTGCTCAAGGGTAGCCACATGCTGGGGAGACCCCACAGTGCCATACACATACAGCAAAAATAAACAGAATGTTAATAGGAGGGCAAGAAGATGTGGAAAATAAAAAAAAAGGAGGGAGTAAAATCAGGAAGAAAAGATATTGAAGCTAAGTAAGACAGCAGGAAAAAAAAAGTGTGTGTAAGGCTGGGGAAAGGCGTAGGGGGAGCAGTGGATAGGAGAAAAGTTGCATTAAAATATATTTGGATAAAAAAAATGTATTTTGAGAGAAAAAGCCTCCTGTCCAGGAGAGAAAACATTGAGCTAATTGGAAGAAAGCAAGCTACAGCAAAATAGAGAGCAAGCTCCCGCAGCCCACTGCTCCCCAGGCAGGGCCACTGGCCCCCTCCACTGCAGGTGGAGCTGGATCCAGCCTCAGCTCAGGACACGATGCCCCAGTACATCCAGTAAGTAGCCATGGAGACATCACAAAGAATGGGGGCAGGTGGAGATGGAAAGGGAGAAAAACCAAAAAAAAAAAGGGGATGAAATGAGACCAAGCCCATTTGTCAAACGAAGCAGGAGAAAGAAATAGGGACTTATTTTTGGATAAGTGCTTCTAAAGCAAGCAACCCTGCCCCCTCCTGCTTGGTCCCGTACCCCACCACCCTCCCTCGGTTCACTGCTCTATTTTGGGTTTAATTATACACCGTGCACAGGGACTGCAACACACCACGATCTTCCCTGGTGCAGCACTCCTCTGTTTTGCCTCTTCCCCCCTTTTCATTTTGTGCACAGACTTGCTAAAACAAGAAAGAAAGAAGAAAGTCATTCCTTTGTTTCTCAGAGGAACAGGAACACCGTTTGTTTTCTCCCCCCTTCAATCACACTCATTTCCATGCCCCAGTGCTGAGGCAGCTCTGTCAATTGTGAGCAAAGGTATTATGTGGCCATTTTTTTCTATCCTTTCAAAAAAAAAGAAAAAGAAAAAGCCTGAAAAGAGGAAAATGCAAACAGCTGAGAAGTAGAACAAAGGGGGCAGAGAGGAGGAGGAAGACAGAAGTTGTTTTTTTGTTGTTACTGATTTTTTGAAGTGTAAGAAAGCAGGTGACCTCACCCAAACACAGAAAATCATTTCTACTGTCCCCTTTGGGGCAGTCCACCTTCCCTGCAGCCCTTCTGCTGCCACCCCATTCTCAGGGGAGCCCCTGCAAAGGCTCCAATTTGGGGACACCCCAAACTGAGGAAGGGACAGCATGCAGACTGTGTGCAGGCCAAAGCAAAATGCCTCCTGCCCTGGCTCCTTCTAGGCCAGGGGTGATGACCGTCAGGAGCCCCATTCAAAGTTAAAAAGAAGCTGCCATCACAAAAAGCTGTGCTGCGTGTCTGGGATGGAGTTGCTGTTTCTGGACACCTTTCTTCCCAAAGTCAGGTCTTTCTTCCCATCCGGCCTGCTCTGAAGCGTTCCTCTGCTGCCTGAGAGCATGCAAACAGTGCTATTAATTATTTGCATGATTGCAGCACTCGTGCTCTGGTCAGGATCCATATGCCACAAGACAACACAATGATTTCTTCCATCCACCGCAGAGCTGCAGCTGCAATGGCATTTGAGGTAGAAATACTAAATTATGGCGGAAGGGGTGTCCTATCTCTGCAGTATCTACAGATACATAATACAATTAATTCTTGCAGCAGGCTCCCAGCATAGCAGGTGTACATGAAGGGGAGGATGACAGAAAGCAAGGCACAGAGCGCAGATGGATGCAGAGGCAGCGAGCACCTTCCATGCAGAGAGTTGCCAGTGAGGGACCTTCCTCCCTTATTCTTCTTCAATGGAAAGATGAATCAGTAGATGCATATGACAGACTTAAAGCTCAAATGTGTCAATCTGAGGAAAAATGGTTCTTTAACGAAAAGATTAAGTTCATACACAATACAAAAGGAGTGAGCAAGTCACAGACTCAAGTGGGAAACTGATTTAACCTTAAACTAATCCAGAGATTTTTTTTCAATTCTGTGGAATGCAAATTTAGGTCTGAGACAGCAAAAACAGATACTCCAGGTGACATCAGTCATCCCCCAATAAGGACAAAGAAATGCACAGAGCTGAACACCACACAAAACTAATGCGACAGTTGGAAGAACCAGCTCTTCAGGCCAGAAACGTGAAGGGCTGATCCCACACCCCAGAACAGCCAGGATCCTCTGGTGTCTCAATTGCAGCTGTACCAGGCCTTGCACAACCAGTAAAAGAGCCAGAGCACGCTCAGCATTTGATCAATTATGCCATCGATGCTTACGTGCAAGAAATGCTTCTTTTTTGGAAGCTTATCGCAGCTATAGCCAGAGCCTCATACAGGCTTGGGGAACACTGGGGCATCGATCCGTGTCTTTTGGTAACTGTGGTGACCACAGTATGAGCTGCTTCAGGTTGGCAACTACAGCTGAACAATAGAGAAAGAGCCCTATCTTTTTATGCCAGGCAGTGTTAATCCTAGAAAATAAATAGCATAGCTAAGGGAAATGCAGAGAAATCTAAGGCAAAGCTCGCTGCTCATTCAGAACTCGAAGTACAAGGGCAAATTGCTTTTACCACCCTGATCAAAAAAAACCCACATCGGTAGCACTTAGTGACAACTTTCCAAACAGTGCATGCAAATGAACGTATGGCAGCTAAAAGCCTGCCTCGCTGCAATGCCAGGCACGGGGAGATTGGCAGTAAGCGTCTCCTGCGACAGCATGGCTGTCTCCACGGCCCTGCAGAGGAGCACAGGGCTCCTCTGCCGAGCTGCCCTCCCCTCGTGAGCTGCATTAGGATGGAGGGTAATCACTGCTGAGTCACTGCCTTGGGACGGGAAAGTAATCTTCAAGCAGGAGGAAGAGGAGGTGGAAGTAACCTCCAGGCTGGAGGTCAGCTCTTGGATGATTTTCGGAGGCAGAGCACCGTGGGAAAAAAAAAATTAAAAAGAAAATAATACCTGAGGCAATAGCTTCATCTCAATGGTGGCCAAATATTCATCTTCTAAGCTGTGTGGGCTGCCAAGGGGCAGGGATTCCTTTTTGTTAGCAGGAGCTGACATTAGTGCAGATAAATGGTAGGCTCATGGACCTGCTGACCTGTCCAGGTCAATGCTCAGAGGACATAGGTAGGGGCTCTGCAGGGAGCATGGTCTCTCCTGCATGTGTCCTAGGGCTGAACAACCCCATAGAATCCCTGATGTCAGATAAAGGACAAGTGTGCACAGTACATTCCTGCTGCAAGTGTCTTCATATGATCTTGTAAGTCTACATGGACTCCTTGCAAGGGCTTTACTTTGATATCTCTACTCCCCTGCCAGAAAAGACAGAAGTAGGACCAAGGTGTTCAAGAGATGGATAGTTCAGAAACCTATACTCTTCCCTTAGAGAAACTCAAAAACTCAGTTTTTCCTAATATGCAAAAAAACATAATATAGAAAGTCTGGGGAGTTGTAAAAAATGCTAAGCTTCCTAAAAAGTCAGAGTCTGTGATGGTTATTGAAAGGCAGTCTTAAATATGGCTATCCAGCTATTCATGGGATTTACACAAAGCCATGAAATGTGAACACTGCCCAAGAGAACCCACTGCTGAAGAAAAATCCAAGGTCCCAAAAAAGACAGGAGATTATATATGTATATACCTACAATCATTCTGGAAAATAAATAAATAAATAAAACAGGGGTTAAGCTTATGCTAGTGGCCATGCATGCATTCTTCAGATGTCGTCTAAGAGCTCTCTACCTGGTTTTAAACCTTCTCTTCAGGTCTTGCAGAGTAACTGCTTAGATCATTTCAGAATTACAAAATAGTACATTTTAATTATTTAATAATACATTTCTAATTAGGCTAATCCATTAAAGGAACAATTAGAGAACAAGGTCTGATTCTCCCCTGTGTAATTCCACTTCATTCAAGGCAGAACCTTGCAAAAGTGACATAAGTGGTGAAGAACACCCTACAGAAAAGCTCTGCTGGGAATATACATGTATTAACTAGTAAATATATTTAAACCATAATTATAGTAGAGAAAAGCATCTGTATTCCACTATCAAAAGAGTCCTGAGATACAGCAGCTTTCAGCAAATCACCCAGCAACACAACCCAGAGCTGCCCAGTGTGACACACAGGTTTCCCAAGACAAGTTTCCTGCTAATTTCTGCGACCACTCAAACCTACTTTTTGAGATAAGTGTCCCAGACTTTAAAGTATTCTGCCACAGTAAGAAATCTCGCTGGCCTGGCTTATCATACTTCACTTATCCGTTTATCTCTAAACTACAGAATGGCAAAAATTCTCTGGTCCCAAGAGGTGTCAGACCTTCACTGGGTTGTGAGGGCTTTTTAAAAAAAAAAAAATAAGAAAATGAAGCAACATTCACATATCTCTTCAAATGCACAGAAACTCACATGCTTGTGTGCTTTTGTGCTGTAATGTTCCCCTGCAGACATTTAAGTCTTACACTGCGTTCTGCTCAGATAACCCACATATAAAAACCATAAGCTCTGGGCTGATCGTGACTCTGTTCGTTCAGCAAAATCAAAGTGAAGAAAAGCATTTTCTGCTTGTAATTTTGTGTACAGCATGTGTATGTGTACGTGAAAACAACCATTACATGGCCTAATGTGCACACTGAGCTGATATGGTTGGGCATGTATTTATGTGCAAAGCTTTAAAACATACATTTTGTAAGGATCCAGCAGAACCTTGGCACAGAAAAAAACGTGGATATTTGTTAGTGCTCTCTCTTGTGGGTGCAAAAAGGGTTTGTCTCTGCACAGAAATCATAACTCATCTTCATTTCAGGAGCCCAGCTAAGGATGGCCTCACATGCACAGAAGCTCCGAACAAAATCCAGGCAGATCCCACATTCCCCCCTTGTCCACCTAGGACCCAATAGCCATGCTCTGGATCATCCCCTTTTACAGGGGATTTGACTTGCATTGGATGAAGGTGGCTTAACAGGAAAAACAAACGAACAAAATAAAACCTCTGGAGGAAATAACCATGCCACAGCATAAAGGGGATCAACAAGGATTTGTGAGTGTGATAAAGCTTGGACTAAAAACATTGCAAATCTACCACTAGGCAGTAAAACCACTTCAGGAAAGTGCTGGAACATGGCTTGCCTCCAGCAACTGATTTGAGAGGTGTCAAAAGGCACTGAAGCAGTTAAACATACCGACCAATAGGCCAGCTTTATACTTTAATTTAAATAAGTCAGCTGTGCTGCCAGCAATTTTTTCCCCAAAAAAATGTGCAGAAGGTGTTTTGCACCCTCAAGAGTAGCAGCCAGTTGCATTTGGATTGCAGTCTCTACAAAGAGCTAAAAGAAACCACATCCAGGTGTTTTGTTACCTTGCTATCAAACACGGTATTATATAAGAGAGAGAGAGAAAGATTTAAGTGGTTGAAAACCTTTTGAAAGGTTGTGTGCCCTTTAGCTTGTTTTATTTTATGCCTACCTTTTAATACAGAATAATAAATTCCATGATATAAAATTACAAGCTCATAAATATCAAACAGATTGCTGCAGGCTCCTCTTAAGAGCATGCTTTGGAGCGGCACCTAGACTACGATATACAATGCTAAAGCTGAAAAGGTAATGGAGCTTGTTTCACCCACAGTTCAATAAATCCGCTTTGCACTTCTGAAAATGACTGCGTTGTGGTGCAAGGGGGTAGCAAAAAAAATGCCCTTTATTTCCAGGTGGAATAGAAGCCAAGAAAAGAGCTAAGCAAGCCAATAAACAACCCAGCATTACTTCAGTGGCATTCCTACGTCACACACAACCAAGTTCTCCCGTGGGCAGAGGGCCGGGACAGAGGCCAGCTGGGACAGTCGCTCCCTGCTTTCACAGACACACTTTCAGATCTCAGACAAGGTTGCAATATTGGGCCTTTTTGGTACAGCAATGCTATACAAAGTGCATTCAGTGGCTCTAGGGACTACGTTCTGAAGGGTCTGCAAAAATGTAGCTAAGAAAAGCAAATTTATTAACGATAGTCTTACCCTACCTTGGTTAGCGCTTGGGTACCTTTCCACAGCTTCGGAAGGACCAAAGCCTTCTCTGGCCTTGTCCATGCTCAGCTCTGAGAAATTTCACACAAAAGTGATACCTACGTGGTACCTGGCAAGCAATGCTCACGCTGCACTGGTGCTCAGACCCCTAGCACTCAACCCGGTAATGCACGCTGTGCCCTCAACGTGACTTATTGCTTCACATCATGCCATTGACTTTGATTTTGCTCACACTGGGCCAGTTCAGAGCACAAGCAGGCAGAACTCCTGCCTGCCTCCAAACGATGTGCAGACACAGCCTCAGCGAAGCAGCTGTCTCTCCCCACATCCAAACGCGCAGCACTTCAAGTTGAATGACAAAGAGACGCCTAATTTTGCATAAGCTGCAATTAGCAGTTTCACAGCGATGGCTTGCAGCAGAAGCAAATTGGAATGGCATTGGCCACTGAGGGAAGAAATCTGAGGGGAATGTTCTGCTAAATGGAGCAAGACAGATTGCTCTAGCAACACCTAGAGAAAAAAAACACTTGCTCAAATGCATAGCAGTCAGTCTTGTCTTGGAAAATGCAGGTAAAGTGATTCAATTCTGCAATGGGGAGAACAGCTCCAACAGCAGACTTGATCGTTTGCTGCAAATAGAGACACAGGAATCCAATTCTCAGCTAGGAAATTTGAGAATTTCTCTAGAACACGCTAATTTCATCCTTTTACCTCCTCATCAAGATGCACACAGAGAAGCAGGCATCCCATTGTACAGCAAATACATATGTCTAAAATGAAGCTAAAATTGACAATAAAGAGCTACATCTATCTCTGCTGGATCTTAGGAACACGCCAATGGAAGGATTAGCTTTTCTATCACGGATGCCAACAAGTAGATAAACAAGGACTCCCCCCCCCCCACACACACAATACATCAGTTATCCAAACCCAAGCAAACACCAGAGTTGCAAATACAGCTGGGAGAGAGGCAAAATAAACCAAAATTTTACTATGACATATAAAACCATCATTTAGATAATCAGCCAGTATGGCTGAGATCAAACAATGCCAGCTGGAAGTCAAAAAGCAAAGCTGCTAGCCATGCAACAGAGATGCAATTACGCACTGCAAAGTGCAGCAGGTCAGAAAATGTTTCTTCACCTCCCCAGAGAGAAATCTGTAGTTTTTGGCATGAAATCAAAATATTTATTACAGGGGAAAAATAAAAAAAAGATGAGCCATTTGGATTCTGAAATGCTGCTCCATGGAGCTCTTAGTCACTTAGCATTCAAACTTCTCTTTCTGCTTTGGGATCCCTGTTGACACCCCTTCTGTAAGACAGGACAACTATTTTGGCAACCAGAATGAGCAAACCCTGACAGCCAGACAGCTATAACACCTCATAAGAGACAGTGTCCCACTGATGTCATACACTACAGCTGACCTGCCACGTTATAATGAGCCAGAACATACAGCAAACCATGAATGTTCAGGGTTTAAAGCAAGCATCGCAGGCCCTGTGGTGTTCCACTTGTTGTCTCCAAATCATCATTTTCTGTGAAAATGAGACATTTTCTATGGCAAAGCTTCCATGAAATCAAAAAAAAAACTTCCTATTGAAAAATGCTTGTGATAAGAAGCTGTTGGTAAAAGATCAAAATTCAAAAGGTAGAGAAGAATAAATAACTAATTTACCTGAAATACCTGAGACAAAGCCAGAAGTTCAAACAGCAAGATAGACCAAAATGGGGTTACCTCAGCACCAGCAGGGCCCATATTCCCCTGCCTGCAAAACTGGGAAGAGTTTAAAACAGGCACTTGGGTCTGAAATGAATAATTGGTGGGTGCTCCCAGCAGGTGCCAAGGTGAGGTCCCACTAATCAGCTGTCCCCAAGGAGGCAGCAGCTCCCAGAGCTGCTGAAATTCGGCAGTTTCCCACTTGGGAAGTCTCCTGTTCCAGCACATAAGACCGAGGTCACCCAGCACACCCTATTCTCTCCCAAAACCATGGTGCACCACACCACCTGGTAACCTATTGCTATAGTGGACCAGAGGAATGTTCTTCTAGCAGCTGTTGCTGTCACCGTGGGGTCAGAAAAGTGCCGAGCATGGAAAACATCTGTCCCTCCCTAGGCTCCAAACTCTGGGCTAGAAGCACAGAGAAGGACAGCTCATTCTGAGTAGAGAGGAGCCAACATCTAAGCAAAAGGAGAGGGAAAGGATTATGCTGAGGGTCTGATTAGGCTGGGAAAAGAGCAGCAGGGAAATACATATGGGAGCTGAAGAAGAGAGACTGAGACCTCCTTCCATCTGGATAAGGGATGGTATTGCAGGGAGCAGACAGGACAGGCAAGAAGATAGGACTGGAATGAGAATTAAGGATGAGTGAAGGACAGACTGAAGGAGAAATCAATCTATAAGACCTGTGCTCCCTCCAACATGCCTCTGGGTACAGCAGGCAATAACTTTCTCTGCTTCTCCAATACTTTTCTAAAAAGCCCTAACAGACAAAAAGCACACCTTTACTTGGCTAAACAGTAAAACAGAAAAGGTGCAGAAAAGATGGAAATTCAGCATTTTTATTAAATGGCTCAAGTCTGCTGAGGCCACCTAGAAGTTTTAGCCGAGGACAAACAGTGTGCATTCCGGATAGTGCTTATGGATTGGCTTGTCAGCAACATTCAGCAGACATTTAAAAAACGCGTAAGACAACCAGAATTATAGTCACATACATTCTAATATTGATACTGTCATTAGAGTTGAATGCCCAAGACACAAGTAGGGAAACACTAGTGTTAAAAGTAATCTGTGTAACCCCAATTTGTAGTCTGTGTATATAAAAGTAATTGCTGGTGGTGCCAGCTCAGCTCCTTTGCCATCTTACCCTTGTTTCACATGAAGGACAGGAGCAGGCAGAAACTAACTAGGACTACTCAGCTAAAGGACATTAGCAGGACCCCTGCTTTTATCGCAGAAAATAGAGTGACCATGCTCTCATCACTGAACTGCAGGAAGGACAAGCAAATTGCAGCTGTAAGCTGCAATACAGAGTTCAGATCTCCAGATCCTGCCTTGCTCCATGAAAAAGGTCACTTTCGGCAGGTAGTCACCAAATGTTAGTTTTTATTATGCACTACAGACCAGACGTCCCAAGTCCAGCTTAACGGAGAACCGACGGCTCACTTCTGCACCTGAAGTCTCCACACTTAGAAAATAGGAAGTGTTACATAAATGCTCTGAAAAAAACTGGTCCCAGGTATCTGTAATTATAATTTTCAAAATTAGCGGATGCTTCTGATTTCAATCTGTGCACACTGCCATCCCCTCTGTATAAGCAGGGAGCCAAGAGCAGCCCTTTCCTCCCAGGGGTGTTGTAAAGATAAATTAATGTTTGTGAAGCACTTGGGTTCTATAATGATGAGTGCTCAGATACTACTGTGATAAAAAAAAGACCACGAGGAAATCAATAATCCTGTCTTCAGAGCAGGGCTTAAACAGTGTGTTGTCAATAAGGCCTAGAGCCACGCGTTGAACAAACCCAGGAAAACAAAGTGTAACCTGGCTGCTCATTAAGTGAGCACCATCCTTCGAGCACCTGACAGAGGCAGGGGACTGACGGGAAAATATATGGGTGTGAGCACATCATGAAAGGCACTGGCCATCTTAATCCTGCACCTTGAGTGCTGGAGCACTTGGTTTTGCAACAGTTCCTTGCTTTTTCATCCTCCGCTTTTTTCCCAGCTTCTTCAGTTGCTCAAGTGTATCTTAATTAGCCATCACAACAGGTGGCAGAGCATGATGATCTTTATTTTCAGATGAGCAAGAACTAGTAGAAGAGTTCACTGACATGCCTAAGGTTAACCTCAGGGGGCGTAGAGGGTAAATTTGTATGATTCTGGCCCTAAACTTTTGCTGCAGGACAGTTCATTCACCACCCTTGTGCACAGGAAAGCTTTAAACTTGATGTTTTCTGCATTCTGACTTAGGCAAAAAGAAATGCTGAGACATTAGTACTGACATATTCTAGCAACACTCATAAAAGAATGAACAGCTGAGGCCTGAAAATTATTTTCTTGCTGGAGAAAGCCACCCTCACAGCATTTTCAAGTGGCATTTCCACTTGGACCAAGTCCCTGGGTCCAGTGCCCGATTTCAGGGGACCCAGAACTGAGCTTTGTGACTCTTGCCTGAGCTAAGTGAGCAAACCTGGAAAGCCTTGCTCCCTAGGAAGGGGAGGCCACGTCCCAGTGGGCTGCCACTGCTTCAGCTGACAGACTTATTTTACATCAGAAATAAAATTAGACAAAACCAGGAAAGGATGCCGCCCCTGACTTTAGGAGCAAATGTTATCGATAGGGCTCAAGAAGAGAGGGGCTGTGTGCTATGAGATAGCTATTCACCAAGGAGAACAGCAAATTAGAAGGAAAGTGCCAAGAACAGCCACCGTGCCTTGGATTAATGACAAGAAACAACATCTTTATGTAATAAGATCCAGTGTGTCTAGCACTGTAAACTGCAAGGAAAAATTGAAACATGTACAAAAAAGCTGAAACATATCCAATTTTGCTCGGGTTTTTTTTTGAGCCTTGAGCACACTGGGACACCTCTTCCTGCCAAGGCAAAAGAATAGAGAGGATCTCGGGAATGAAGGCAGAAAAAAGGCAGCAGCGGGAAGAGCCCAGGAGACGGAAAAAGTTCTTCGCATCCCTACGCCTGAGCAGCCATGTGTTCACAAGCACAGGTTGCTCCACTGACAGCCCTGTCACCTGCTGTGAACCAGTGCCAGGGAACAAAGCACCCAACTACTGGCATCCAAAACTAGTCTTATCCCTGATGAGAGCAAACGAGGATGGGGTGCCTCCACCGACATCCACGAAGCTGGTGCAGCGCTGCCATTAGCGGTCAGCAAGAGCAGAGCGGCCTGCTGCCAAACAGGAGCCGAACCAAGCTCAGCACACGTGTGTAATGGCACATACCTCCCACACACACACCAGTTCAGATTCCCCAAAGGTCGCTCCAGCCAGCAGGCAGGGAGTCCAAGGGAAGGCAGGGACGCAGGTTAAGCTAGTAAATCGGGCTCCCTTTCTAATCACTGATGGGAAATCAAGGTTTCTATGGGCCATCCGGCCTACCAGCCTTGGGCATAAGCAACTAGACAACTAGCTGAGAGAAGGCACTTGTCTTCTAGACAGCTTGCTTCCACATATCACCCCCAGCAACAGGCCTGAGTTCGAGAAATTGACTCAGCCAAATAAACTTGCTCTGAGGGGAGCAGGCTCTCTGAAGGGACTTGGGTCCAGCAGCACCGCGCTCACCTCAGCTCGAGAGAGCCCCTGTTACACCGAGGTGCTGGGGACACCCATGCTCTCAAGCCTGTAGGTGCTCCACAATGAATCTGTGGCTGACCACAGCACCTTTTCTATGCACCCAGGTCTTGCTAATACTTCTCCTGGGGTTGCCCATGAGTTCTCAACCCAGGGGATACCAGATCTCCAGGGCACTGCTCTGTATATGATGCATCCCTTTCCCCTATCCCCCTCACAGCACCTCCTCACCACTGCTCCAAGGGAAAGCAGAAACACGGACTGAGGTTGCAAGGCAGCAGTGAGAGGGGAAAAAGAGATAGAGGAGTCACTGAGAATAGTAAGAGACAAAGAAGAGAGCACTCTGAGGAGGTAATGTGAAGAGATTTGAGAGAGAGAGAAGCAGACACACATAAGGTAAGAGCTATCAAAGTGATAAAACACTGGGTAAGGACCAAGGTGCCTACATCATTAAACAGACGGAGAGTCTGATTTTGGGAGAGGGCTAATATATGTATATGCTACTACAAGAGAGACTTTAAGGCAACATTGCATACAAACCAGAGAACTCTGCCCACAAGCCTCCCTCTGTGAGGAACACAACATTCATCCCTCCTCCTCCTCTAATCAGGGCTTCTCATCTTGCCTTCTGCCCAGACAGGAATAACACAAAAAAAGCTTAGGCAGATACTAAAAATCAACTGCGTCCCTACCCCACTGCCCATCCGGCTGTGCCACCCACTGGCAAGTGAACCACCCCTTGAGCTCTCTTTGGGTTCATATAGTCCTCTGTCCCACCAAACTGTCATTTCCACCCTCTGAAATTCAGCCTAGAGAATACTTTTTATAAGCTACCATTTCCTTTCAGAAGCCTTTTAAGAAAAATCAGACACTTTTCCAATCTGAGTGTCTCATCCCTTCAGTATCTTCCCATCAAACACCCCCCCCCATTTCTCTCCAAAGAATATTGACATTAGCTGTATCCATAGATTTTTTTTTCCATTTTCCCTTTCTACTTCTTTAGATACACAGACTGTTTCTATGAAGAAGGGGGAGTGGTTTCACTGATGATCCTCTCTGAAGCCTTGGTCATTAGGCTGTGTTATTCTCCTTACAACACCTATGAGCAAGCATCTGCTCCCACAGATTGAAAGAAAACTTTACCCAGTTGGTCTAAAGGCAAGCAGCATTTTCCCATTCCTTTCATTAAGTTAAGTAACCACTCCTGAATGACCTTCAGTCCTTTACAAGGTTGCATATTGGATGCCCATTGAAGCCTATGTTCATCTACCCCTACCCTTACCAGTCACCATCTGTCCTGGTTTCAGCTGGGATTGAGTTAATTTTCTTCACAGTGGCTGGTATAGTGCCATGTTTTGAATTTTTTGGATTTAGGAGAAAAATAACATTGATAACACACTGACGTTTTAGCATATGCTCTACTCAGCAACTGAGAAGTCAAGGACTTCTCAGCTGCCCTGCCAGCAGGGAGGCAGGGGGTGCACAAGAAGTTGGGAGGGGACTCAACCAGGACAGCTGACCCAAACTGACCAAAGGGATATTCCATAATACCTGGCATCGTGTGGAACAAGAATCCTTGGAGTTGGCCAGGGGGGTTGCCATTGCTTGAGGACTGGTTGGGTATCAGTCAGTAGGTGGTAAGCAGTTGTGTTGTACATCACTTGCTTTGGGTATTCTTATTATTTTCCCTTTCTCCTATTAAAGTATCTTTCTCTCAACCCACAAGCTGTGCTTTTTTCCCCCCAATTCTCTCTCCCTCCCCACCTGGGGGAAGCAAGCAAACGGCTGTGCAGTGCTTAGCTGCCTGCCAAGATAAAACACACCACCTTCCTTCTCCCAGCTTTGCCAAGCTGATTCTCTCTTGCAGTATTTAAGTGTAGTCCTGCAAATTAAGCACGGCTTTAGAAAATTGATTAGATCTTAAAACCACAAACTGTGCTGAGTCTAAAGAAAAGGGCATGAGAACCACATCAAAAGTTAATCCCATTAGAAGAGAAACCTTGGGGTGTGAGGGTAGGAGGAGCAGTCTGCAGAAAGTAACACCTAAGTAATTCTGAGTGCAGTTTGACAAGAAAAGACAGAAAAACTAACAAGTGTTTCTCATATAGACACTCAGCAAACAGAGGAAACAAAAGCAGTTCCTTTTGAAACACCTGCATCTCTTGCTGACAAATACGGGTGTTATGACTAAAGCAGAACTTCTCAGCTTGTGGGAGCTTGAGCTGTTGTGAGAACACAGAAAATGCTGCAGATTTGGTGTAAAGACATGAGCAGGACATGTAAAAGTAATATAACAGGTCTGGGCCTTTGTGCAATGAAAGAAATCCTTCAGTCCAGTCGGTGATTTCTGATAGTAGCCTCAGGATAACGAATTGCCTGCTCTCTTGTTCACTGTGCTCCAGGTTTGTCCTCAAACGAACTTCAAGACATGGGCTGAGCCTCCAACTAGTTAGTAAGTTGGTCAAGATCTTTCTTTGTTACCAGTGCCTGTATCACAGCCTAGAAGAAAAAGGTCACTAATTAAATTCTTAGACCAAAGGTCCACGAACACTTGAAGAGGAGGGAGGGAAGACAAACAAAACAAGCCATGATGTAGGACGTACTGTGCTCAGACCAGTCACAGGCCAACCTATCCAACCAAGGGAGAGGTAATCTCCCCCTTCAGGGGTTGGGTTCCTAAAACAAGCTGCTCATCTCCTTGTTGCATCTACTTACAAAGCAGGGGAGAGTCAGAGCCTGTAGTTACCTCTCCTGGGAGGGGGGCTCTTACTCATCACCTGTTTCCAGCAGGAGGGATGAAGGATGGGACACCAGGGATGTCCCACTACTTCACTCCTCCCACTTTGCAGGTAAACGTGGTGTGGGCACCTCAGGGTGCTGAGATGGCAGTCTCCAACCTCACTCCTGGTTATTGACCATAAGCCAGAAATTATTCCCCCCAAGAGGTATTTAGACTGGAGCAGCTCCTGCTCTGCTCTCTCCAGAGCTGGAGATCTGGTGTTCCCTGGACTGGGAACACTCAAAAAAGGGGCAAGAAACTCGAAAGTAAAGGAGTAGAAAAGTCCCAGTGAGAATTAAGCAGAGAACATTTGCTAAAGGAAATGACAGTGTTTACAGACTCTCAGAAAGCGTATCAGAGGAATAGTCTGGGAGCAGTCAGAGGAATATAACAAAAATAAATGGGCATCTTGAATTGGACCAAATGTCTGTCCAGCCTGGGCTCCAGCACAGCTGCCCAGGGAAGTGTGAAAAAATGGGATCAGCAGGCATAATACTTCCCTTAGGCACTCTTCCAGATGCCAGCCACTCTCAGCTCACCAGCTCCTGAGCCAAATTCACCGTTCACTTCCCCTTCGTGGATTCCTCCTAATGAGGGGTGAATGGGAACAGCCAAGAAGAATAACACTTGAGGAAAGCTAAAGAAATATTGGTATCAATCTTGATACGGGATAATTGAGACAGCACCAACACGTAGGCTTTCCATACACAATCTACTCACATGTGAAGCTGCCCTACTGCTCTTGCAAATGCAGATGTCTCAAGAAATTGGATGGTGTTCTGCTGACTTGTACAGTGGATATTTTATCAATAGCCTTAACCAGCCATTTCAGTACCTTGTTTCCTGTTACAAAAATGGGTGGAAAAAAAAACCTGAGCACTTTCTGGCTGTGATTACCAAACAATGGAATAAACAGCTCAAGCTTATTGGAAGCTATCACTCCTAGGGAAGGATGCTAGTTCATTATGAAAGCCTGTTATTTTGTCATCTGAGATAACATTTACTTTTTATTCATTCCTTTAACTCATGCTGGTGTAGTTCTATGCTTCTGTTGAAAGGACCCATGGCACATTTTGCCTTAAATACAGTAATATTTGTTTACTGAACTGTCTTTGTGATGTTTCTGATGCCAGACAGAGCAATCACAGAAAGCTGGAGACCAATGATCCAGACTCACTTGCTTTGTGAACCATGTCAAGTGTACTTCATATTCTCCCAACCACCAAAAAAAAAAAAAGAGGTGAACATGCACTTGCTGACCTGACACCTGCAGATCTTGGGTGAATCAACAGGGGGAAAAAAATAGGCAATTCCACCCTCTTAGTAAAGGTCAAGTGTGGTTTGTGGGGAGGGGGAAGCAGCAAATTGCTGGGCAGAACGCACCACGCACAAGATGATCACAAAAGCAAGATGCAGCATCTGTCACCTCTAAATGGAGTCTCCAGAGCTGACAGATTCAGAATTAAGCCTGGATTGTTGTCTACATTTAGAACAGCGACTGCTACAGGTGTCATGATTTTTTAATTTTTTTTAATTTTTTTTTTTTTTTTTACCTAAGAAAAGCTTGACCTAAATTACTAAATTAATGTAACACTGGGTTTTGGGGGGTAGTGTAGTCATTTGTATCTGTTGACTTAATGGCCACGTTCCTCCCCCTTCTGGATTTCTCTCTCAAACTAGGTCATGGTGACTACACATCCATTCTGAAGGCAATGCCTCTCTGCTTCTCCCATGGGAGGAAGAGGAGAAAGAAAGCGTGAAGCTATCACACACAGTCACTGTATTTATACCTAGACAGAGTGCAGTATGCATTGATTCAAAATCTCTTGAGAAGAAACAGCCAAGCTTTCTGGAGTAAGCTTTCACCCCTTCTCCAAGGCAAGTTTACAAGAAAAGCAATCAGTGCCTGCTTTTCCAGCATCGCTGCTGAAATTATTTGACCCTTGCTTTCCTTTGGGGTCCCTGCAGCACTGCTGGGAGAGGCTACCAAGTAACGTGCAGAGAAAGCACCATCCCCAACAGACTCGATTTCAGCCCCACTGACCAGTAACACTGTCTTGCCTGTGCGGCGTGGTCAGCAGCCTTTTGGTGGGTGCCTGGCACTACTCACAGCGTGCTCATTCTCTAGCAGGGACAAGCAGGAAAAACTGGCCTCTGCCATTGCTTGGATCTCCAGGCACTCAGTGGCATCCACTCCTTCAAGAGATTTGCCTCTGCCATCCATGTCAACAGAAAAATCCTTGTGGACAGTTTCAATCAGATTCTGCTCCTGCATCTTCACTGTGCTGGTGACGGAGCACTGGCACAGGTTTCCCAGAGGGACTGTGGACTCTCCCTGCTTGAAGGTCTCCAAAAACCACCTGGGCAGCCTGCTCCAGGTGGCCCTTCTGCAGCAGGGGGCCTCCAGAGGTCCCTTCCCACCTCAATCATCCCCTGGTTCTGTGATCACCTCAACTGAGCCCAAGGCTTCACTGCGCTGAACACTGCTCAAGTCTCCCACTGCCCCCCAAGAGCAGACTGTCAAAAGGACCAGGCAGGAGGTGGAAGGAAAAGGCTGGAGAAGATGACCCCCATACATTGTGTGTCTTTCTGCAGCACAGTAGGGTGAGGGAGGTGTGTGTTAGTGCCCAAAGGGGACAGAAGGACGCCCTACCCCAGCAGTAGAAAGGAGGGAGCGAGACCTCACTAGCCTGAAGTGGATGGTTTGAGGGATGCTGTCAGTTTGGGGGATGGGGAAAAAAGAGGAGCAAAATGAGGAAAACAAATGCAAAATAAATCTTGAGGCTGAAGGTGGTCCTTGTGCACAGCATAACCAGCTAGTGACAGTGTCACCGCTACAGAAAAGCGAGCAAGAGGTAAGAAGAGATGTAAAGCAGAGCTGCAAGTTGCCAGATTTTATTTTTTTAAATCTTCCCATTATCAGCCAAATTTTTCTTGTCCTCCCCTTGGCCCAGCATCTCAGCACTGCTGAGAAGCTAGCTTGATGGAGCATCTTAAATATTTCATGCAGCCTTCAGACTTGCAATCATTCTCTCCCCATCTGCTTCAGCCCAGCCCTGCTGAAATCTCAGCAGGTCCATGGCCCTTGGCAGCCTGCCTGGGCAAGGGCTCTGCTGGCCATCCGTTCCCTCAGTCTACCTCCCTTCATTCTCCTCTCCTGCCCTGTTAAGCCTCCCATCTTCCCTTCTCTCCATTCTGCCCACAGAGAAATCAAGTCCCAAACCAAATTTATTTCTCTCTGCTTCCACACTTCCTCCTGATTCCCTTTTTTCAACCTTCAGCCTCTTCGTTTCCTTTTTTATTCATTTTCTGTTTTATTTTCATTCTTAATGAAAAGATTCTTCATTCTTGCCTGAGGTCAGGATTAATAATCCACACTTCAGACACACGTTAATCCCTCAGTAAATCGAGTGTGGGCACAAGGAACTTGGCAGGTAGACATGCAGGCAGAAGACCCATCAGCAAAGCTGCACAGGGACCCTGCAGGAGGCTGGCAGGGTCCCCAAGAAAGACTCCACTGGGGCAAGTCACCTGTAGCCAGGCTCAAGTCCTGGTTTTCCCAATTGAAGTGTGTTTGAACTGAGTCCTACAAGCACAAAAGGGAAAGGGTTTTCCCCCTACACCCCTCAAAAGGGCCCTGGGTATAAGAGGGGAGCATTCCTGGCTGTGGTGAAAGGGAACCTGGCATGGGACAGGGAACCTCTCCCTGGGGAGGCAACAGCTTACTAAAACAAAGAAAATCAATATGCCGTACCCTGAGAAACTGCTTTGTTCTGTAGTGGGTTTACGTGGCAAGGTTTTGGTAGCAGGGGGCCATAGGGGTGGCTTCTGTGAGAAGGATCTAGAAGCTGCCCCATGTTTGGTAAGGGCCCCACTGCTGACCAGAGCTGAGCCAATAAGTGATGTTGTTTTGCGCCTCTGTGAGAGCATATTTAAGACAGGGAAAAAAAACGCTGCCCTACACAGCAGCTGGGAGAGTGAGAGGAGTGAGGAAGAGCCTTGCAGGCGCCAAGGTCAGTGAAGAAGGAGGGGAAGAGGTGCTCCAGGCGCCGGAGCAGAAGTCCCCTGCGGCCTGTGGTGAGGACCATGGTGAAGCAGGCTGTCCCCCTGCAGCCCATGGAGTGCCACAGTGGAGCAGGTGGACCTGTAGCGATGGAGGATGCAGCCTGTGGAGGACCCCCGCTGGAGCAGATCCCGGGCCAGACCTGTAGCCTGTGGAGAAGAGATCACGCAGGAGCAGGTGACCCGGCAGGAGCTGCTGCCCGTGGGGGATCCAGGTTGGAGCAGTTTGCTCCTGAGGGATGGACCCCGTGGTACGGACCCATATCTGGAGCAGTTCTTGAAGAGCTGCTGCCTGTGGGAAGCCCACATCAGATCAGCTCATCAAGGACTGCATCCCATGGGAGGGACCCTACAGCACAAGGGACGAGAGTGACCGAGAAGGAGCAGCAGAGAAGAAGCGCTATAGACTGACCATAACCCCCATTCCCCTGCGCCGCTCAGGGGGAGGAAGTGGAAGAGGGTGGTTGGGGGGGAAGGTGCTTTTGGTTTCTTTCCTTTGTTTCTCACTTCTCTAGCCTGTTAGTAATAGGTAATAAATCTTACTATCTCCCTACGCTGAGTCTGTTTTGCCCATCACAATAATTACTGTGCGATCTCTTCGTCCTTATCTCAACCCTTAAGCCCTTTTTATTGTATTTTCTCCCCATTCCTCTTTGAGGAGGGGGAGTGAGAGAGTGGTTGTGGTGGAGCTCGGCCGGCCACCCGAATAAAACCACCACACATTCCTGCACCGCTTGGAGGAGACAGAGGTGGAGGTTGACTCCCCTAGGAGCCCCTGCACCGACTTCACCCTGCTGAAGGGACCCCACCTCACCTGCAGCTCATCAACCATAGGATGATCACCGTCATGTGGAGGGTCAGATGCACCATCTCCCCCTCTATCTCCATTGCCCCCTTTCACACTTTTCTTAGAGATTCCCCCATGAGATGCTCAAGGCATGCTGGGGCTCAACTGTTTTACTACCGAACAATGAGAGCAAACAAAGGAAGCAATTTTTCATGTGGAGAATTAGGATGCTTGTAGGCACAGATGAGTAAAGGACATTCTGGCTGTGCAGGGATTCCCATACACACAGACAAAAAGACCACAGCAGGCAGTAGGGACAGACATTGGGCCACAAGCAGAGCAGATACTGAGGGGCAAGAGGTGAGGATGCCAGTGAGATCTGATGGGGCTGGTGCCCAGCACTCTGCAATGGGGAAAAGCACGGTTTGCCCTGCTGAGGGGCTGAGTCAGAGCCAGAGGTGGATCTCAAGGCAGAAGGAGGTAGCAGATGGGGAGAAGAGCTGATGGAAGAACCACAAAGCTAAGCATGATGATAAACAGGGGTCAAAATCTTTTCTTGTTGCTAACCTCTCTAGGTCACGTTACCTATAATATCTTGTAGTCAAGGATCTTATGAAATTTCCTTTACAGGACCATTAGCCTCCTCTTCAGTTGTTAATGAGGGTATTAAGTAACACCAGCACTCCACCAACCCAGCTCTGCTCCTGTTTGCCTTAGTGGGAGCACTGCCATCAGTTCTGCTGCCTCCAGTCCTGCACCCACGCTCGCCTGGCTTCCAGAAAGGTCCCATCTCCCTCCCCGCGTTATCTGTGCAGAAGCAGTGGCAGGTGCTCTCCCATGCTCCCACGACACGGGAAAGCGACACATTTGCCTTGGATGGCAAGTCCCAGAGAGGCTGTTTCACCCACAGAAGTCACAGAAATGCCCAGGCAGTGGAGGGTGTGGGGGCCACGGGGGGCATGCTACAGCAGGCAATGAGGTGGCTTCGCTCTGTTTTTAATCTCCTCGCCACTCTTCTGTGCCTGAATGGGATTAGAGAAGCAACAAGGGAGCTTCACTGCCAGGCACACTCCATGGCAACACATCAGGTTTAAAGACATGCCAGCTCCTAGGCACGCTGCCTCGTCCTATTCCCCAGGTCCCCTCTCCTGCGCTTCCTCCATGCTCCAGCTCACCTGGCTGTCCCTGGAGGTCCTGCCTAGCGTCTCTTCCTCAGACGGACAGATGGACGGGCACACAGAGGACCAATGAAGTACCCGAACCAAAAACCTCCACAGCTCCCAGGCTTGCTCTCACCTCTTCTTAGACCTTTCTCTTTCCCTCCAGCAACACCTGCCTCGAGAGCATCCCCAGAGCAACATCCCACCATGGCGCAGGCAGCAGCCAAGCACAGGCTCCTCCGGGAGCTCAGCTCCCCACTCGCAGCCAGAGGAGAAGGCAGAAGATGTTCTGCTTTGTCTCCTCTTCCCACCGGGCCTCCCGAAAGCAGAGAGATGACAATTCAACAGCTGCCTCCCTGTCTGGGGGATGGGGTGTGAGGCACAAGCATTTTGGGGAAAGGAGAATTGATCTGAATAAATCACAAACCAAGCGAAGCTGAAACTCAAAGCCAACTTGCCAGCTCAGATTTCATTGTTTCACTAAATGCCTGGGGAAGATAGTGCACGAAGACAGCTCAGACAAAGGCTGTCCTTTAAGGTATACTCAGCCTGACCAGAACACAAAAGGTGGACAAAGTCTTGCAAGAAAGAGATTGTTCCCTCTTGTAAGATTTATACCCCAGTTTGAGAAACCCAAGAGGCCCTGAGCTGGGGTTAACAAGCAGAGCTCTCCAGAAGTCAGTGAAGCTGTCAGTTTATTATCCACAGAAAATACAGCTCACACACTTGAGTCCTTACCAGCCCTGAGCTCCATATCTTCCAAGGAGGCTCAGACCACCTTGTGTGCAGCCCCACCCCTGCCTCTGCCAAAAAACAGTCTCCCCACAGATCATTTCCTAGGTATGAACCCCTGCCTCCCATAGCTCACTTTTCAACCAAATCACATCTCACATCCCTCCCTGGCTGCCAGAATAAGTCAGGCCACAAGGTGGCCAAGGAAGGGCTGAGAGGGCTCCACTGCTGCCTTCGAAACAGCTCCTTGCATTGATGACCCACAACAAGACCACAACACACCCAAGCCACATTTGGGAGCCCATTGATTTTAACCATCTGATGCCCTTTGGTCGCTACCATCCACACCAGTGGCCTCCAGCTGACCCAGCGCACAGCATCCCACAGAGTCTCCTTCATGACGACCAGTTCTACATCATAGCTCCACATTCCCCCTTACACCTTGAACGGTAACACCAGGTTTAAATCACCACCTTCTAGAAAAAAACTAATGAGGTCCAAAACTAATAAGGTCCACTTCAGAATTTCATCATGGGGTCTCTCCTCTTTTCTCTGCATCTCCTCAGATCACCCAGCCAGATACACAGTGGAAGGCACGGTGCATCTCTCCTAAGGATAATTAAAGAGGAACTTGCCAGCAGGTCAAATATTTACCTAAGCATCATCAATGCAAATATCTTCTAATCCTTCTGTATCTTTCAGGGATGGCAAGAGGAGAATGGTGAGTACTCCTGCAATTTATACAGATGCCTGTAAATTGGAGTAATAAAAAGCTCATTTAGATTATTTATTATGTAGTAATTGTATAATTATTAGTCAAATACATTTATGCTGAATGTATCATCAATGAAGAGAGTTAATAATACATAAAAGCAATATATACACAGGGTAACATTCTGTGCACTCTTCTGTCCAAATCTAAATGCATTCTGACCATCTGACTGCTGCTTACACGCAGACACTGCTGCTGAGAGCCACGCTGGCTCTCCGAGCATCGCCTGTTAACCCCAGCCTGCCTCTCAGTACGTGCATGTCGAGGAGCGGAGAGGGAGATTGAGATGTAAGTCTCGTGACAGCGCATTTGTGGCCTCCGTGCAATTGCCAAATGCAAGCATGTAGCTAAGTGCATCAGAAAAGAATAATCCTGCGTCCAGTGGAGAGGTGTCACGGTGATGGATGAGGAAATCCTTCACGCACACGCACAGGAATGTGTAATGTCACAGGTACAAGACGAAGCCTCAACTGCACAACGTTGATCTGCTTAATCACACTCAAACATCCCAAGTAATCAAGTGGCCTGGGAAGGAGATAATCACTTTTGTGCTCTCCTGTTACAGCTGCCTAACTTAACACCTCTGCTTCCCTCTGATGGGCCACAGACACCCTCTGCCCTGCTCGGAGAGTCCCAGGTCACTTGGCCACACATCCCCTTGCCTTTAAGCAGCAGCCCCACAACTCACACCTCTATTTCAAGTGATAAGCAGCCCTCAACGAGGGCTTTGCCCAGGGCTACTCTCTTCCACCCCTTGGAAATGCTGCCCAGAAATGTCTTGACAGCAGCATGCCCACGCCCACACATGCAGCAGTGAGGCTGCTACAACAGCAGGATAAGCCTTGGGCATTTTTATTGCCCAGAAACTTGTCCCAAGCTGAGCACAAGGAGAGGTGTAGGCCAAGCATTGCAGACATCTGAAATGTAAAGCTGGAAGAAACTCAGCTACCCAAGCATAAAGCACTTACTATCAATGCATTTACCCACTCCTCCAGAGACACCTGGTCTTTATTTCAAAGGCGAGATATTGGCACAAGCCCCAGCTTCGCGGGCTTGCAGCAGTTTCTCTGCTCTGCCTCCTTCCCCTGTCTCTCCCCTCTCATGTTGCAAACAGAAGGTCAGAGGGGCTTGCTCCAAGTGCAGTGCTCTGTCCATGTCCATGGGGAACAGGAAGAAGACAGAGGGACACAATTCACCATAGTGCAAGGACAGGGGAACAAAAAAAAACATTCAATTAGGGCAGAGAAGAAGGGGCATCAAAACACACCACCAGACCCGTGCAAACAACAGTTGGCTGACAGCAATCTGATCCTCTCTGTCCCTAAACCACATAATCCCATACAGCTATGGCCTGACGTAGCCAAAACTGCAACCCCAGCATTTATGACTCCATCCAGGAGTCAAATTCATTTACATCCAACTCCAAGGTGCAAGCTTAGCTCCCACCTCAGGAACCTGGCTCACAAAAATTGGGATTTCCCTGAAGGTTTGAGTAACCCCCAAGCCACCACCTTCCTCCTCCTCCTCACGTAGGAAAGTCCACATACCCAGTTAATGCTACTTCTGCACGTACAGAGCATGCAGAAAGTCCCACGGAGCAGGATATCCCAGTGCAGACCTCCCCAGCCTGCCCTCCTCCCATTGCAGTGCTTGGAGAAAGGTGAGGGGAACCCTGAAGCACGTTTCTCCATGGGAAGTTCCCCTTCACCCAGAGAAGGGAGAGCATTTCACCTTCTGCAGTCTACCTATGATCTGAATTCATGTCTCACACCCAGACAGAGAATCCCTGGTGTGACAGCTCAGGGAAATCAAGTGAAGTGCCAATCCTATTTCATTTTTCAGTAAAATAACCCCCATATGGGAGAAAACAGTTCCTCCAGACATCTGCCACACATTCCAGAAAAATGCATTACAGGCATGCCACTAAGTGTGAAATAGATTTTTAAAAGTTAAAAAGCTATTGGATATTTAAAGCATGTGTGACATATCACAATATGCTAGAAACGCATGTTAAAGAAATAACAGCACCCCAAACGTACTGTGGAGCGATGCAATTAATTCTGTGCTTAGAGAAAATCCTGGGTCATGATTCTCTGGAAGACGTTGGGTGTGGTTTTTTTAAGTACCTACTTTAATAGCTCATCATTGTATTGTAGGGGGAACGCAAGGCTTCAGTTAGAGCTGAACTACATGGCAGAAGGCTGTATGCAGCTACACTGATAACACTAATTTTAATTAATCCCACCCTATGCTCTTCTCTCTTCCAGCAGTCACTCATTTGCTTAGAGCTTCACCTGACTGGCACTTTGAGCTGAAATTTCCATAAAAGATGTGGCTACTTTTTTTTTTATGATGGAAATCAAAGTTGAATTTCAGCCGTTGCCAGAACAAGCACTGCTTTGTCCATGCAGGATTCGTGAGAAGTTTTGGGTTGGGTTGGTTTTTGACTAGCACTCATTGCTGGGTTCTCTGAAATACTGCTTTCGTACTGGGCAGCAGGGTAGCCTCTGAGACCTCTTGTTCATCTAGCAGTAATCCATCCTGAGATAAATTAGCAGCTGCCATTGGAAAAAAAATCATGCTTTAAACATCCTCAGGAGAGACTGTTTCATTGCGACTCAATCCAAGAAATGATATCAGAATTAAGGATAACTATGGCACCTCAGTTCTCTCCCTTTCCACCACGATCTTTCATTGCATGTTGACATGTTTCTTGCACAGGATATCCACAGGGAGGGATGGCATTCAGTGAAGACAGTGATGCAGTATTTAGCCAGCAGGTCTTACAGAAGTTTGCTGACAGCAGAAAAGCAGAAGCAGGACTGCAAAGCATGCAGGCTCTGGGGCAATGAACACACCCCAGGAGCAGACTGGCCCCATCACCCCCATATGTGATGCCCCCATCCCACCCCTCTCACTGCCGCCTGAACCCAGGCTGCGCCCCCCCAGGCTCCTTGCCCAAGCCTTTACCTCCTCAGCCAGCTCCCTCTCACCCAAGTACCCTCTCTCCCCAGTTACCTACCCCCCCATTAGCCTTGCCCAGTCCCCTTACCAGGATGCTCACACCATCACTCCCCAGCCCCTACTCTCTCGTTTCCCCCATCACACTATTGCCACCTTAGCTCTCTGATCTCTGGACTGATTTTCCTCCTGAGCTTCTAGGTCCCCCATTCCAGCATCCTTCCCAGGTCTTTTGCCTGGTCCCTGTCTCCCAGACCTCAAATTAAAATTTAATTAAGTGATAAACAGAGTGAAAAGTTGGGC
Source organism: Anser anser (assembly GCF_964211835.1). Lineage (NCBI taxonomy): Eukaryota > Metazoa > Chordata > Aves > Anseriformes > Anatidae > Anser > Anser anser. Next base: position 55,008,006 of record NC_139720.1, read on the forward strand.
AACTTTAGAATAAACATCCTTTCTGGGTGCAGAGGAACGTGTATTATGAGGTCACCCATGCAGGGGAAGACAACAGGGTCAATCTGTAAGAGATAAACTAAAGAAGCAGTAACATGGGAAGAACAAAATGCTACAAGGAAACAGCGAGGAGACTTCTACCGCTGGAGGATTTTCCTGTGTAAGAGAGTGGATTACCATCTAGGGCCCCTCCAGTCACTAAAATCCTATTTCCAAAGAGGGTTCCAGATAAGACAACAACAGCTGCCAGCAGAGAGACTGCTAAGCAGCGGGTTACACATATGGGGGGAAAAAAAAGGAGCAAACTCCAAATCAGGGAAGGATCCTGCAACATCAAGGATATGAATCAAAGGAGCCACGGGGAAAGAAAAAAAAAAAGCAAAAAAATTGCCGTGAGGAAAAAAAATAACATCCTTCATTAAGAAATATCACAGTTGGCCAGCGGCACTGAACATCAGGCAGTACCACAAAGGCAATATATTATTACTGTTGCACTTCTCTGAGCGTGTCTTTTTTAATATAATTCACTTATGACAAACACTTTCAAGGCCTGGCCTGAATCTCACACGCGCGCAGAGCAGGGCCTGCCAGGTTCACCCATAAAACCAGGACACTCACAGCAAAAATTACATCACAAGACGATAAATACATGAACAGAAACAATGACAAAGATGATAATATATCACAAAGCATACTTTGTTCGAATATGGTTCTGCTTAATTATTAATAACAACGCCTGCTATCAGACTGGTAACACATTTTATAGAAAATCAGGACCTCGTGTCCTTACGGGGATTTGATGCTGAACTCGAGTGCTGAGGTTTGGGCTGAGAAGCAAGATACAAGGTACAGGTAAACACAGGGAGCATCCTCTCAGGGTGTGTGAATGATAGGGCGTGCAGATTTGCTAAGTACATCTTCACGGTGTTTTAGTGTGCTCCCAAATGATAAGCAGGGCTTGGAAGGCAAGCAGAGATTTTGGATCTCTGACTTCAGAGACTATCAGCCTCTGCGTGGAAGAAAATATCCCGCCCCCCCCCCCCCCAAAATATTGAACTCCTGCCTCTTCCATGCCACAAAACAGAGCAGATGCTGTTTGTTATGAGCTGCCCATTTCAATAGGAAGGTTAATATTTTACCATGTGTTTTCTTTCCATTCCTTCCCTGTTGAGGCAAATCTCATAGCTAGCATTACAAGCACTGGATTCAGCAGCTTTCTCTTGGATGAATTTGTACTGATGTTAGCCCTTTTCATCCGTGACTAAGAAATGAAATCCCACAAGAGGTGCATTTGGTTCACTCTGCCTCAAGATATCCAAGTTACTTCAAGCTACAAGCAATCTGGAAGCCCTTGTGGTATTTCAGCATTTATGCTACTCTGGGGAGGCAGTGGTAAACAAAACTGAGTTATTAAAGTAAAGATAAAACAGCTCCCACAAAGGTTTGGGGGTCACAAACATGCGATGGATATGTCAGAGATGCCACTCGCACGTTGGAGGGCAGAGGAGAACAGGTGCTGAGCCAGGCTGGAAATAAGATTGTCTAACTGGGGATGGAAGAACCCTGTGAGGATGAGGAGGGTGAGGAGCCATCAATCCCACCACAGCACAGCCACCAAGCCTGGGTCACTGCTTAGCAATCCCCACCTTTCTGTAGAGTGCTCTTCTTAAAGCCAGGCTGGATGGAAAGCCGATCCAAGGGCATCAGCGATCAATGGAGACAGGCTGCTAGCAGCGAGAGCCGAGAATGACAGCCAGGGAAGGAAAAAAAGGAGAGGGGAAAAATGACAGACTGCTACAGATGGAGAAAGGAGAGGGGAGAGACAGGGTGGCTAGTGACAGGAGGGGCTGCCGGGGGAGTTGCGGGGACACAGCAGCTCCGAGTCACACTCGAGGAGGGGGAGCAACAGTAGCAAGCTTTTATAGACTCCGGCACAGTAGGCGATGATGAGGGGAGACCGGGGGAGAGAAAAATAAAGGAAGAAAAGATAAGCAAAGAGTATGGCTTTGTATCATGAGCCAGGACAGATTTATCTTTCCTCTTTGACGAGCTACAGTACATAAGTGTAAACGGCACCATTGTCTCAGGGGACAGACAGATGGTCACCCACATTACAGCTCTGCATCCCCCGTCCTGCCCAAGGGAGCCTCTTCCCTGTCCTGATCCACTCTGACAGCAGGCAGGGAGATAGCTGGAGACCAGGAAGGCCGGGACAAGCATCTCTGTCTCCATCCAGAGCAGCGGCAACCACGAGCAGGGCAAGCACAACCCACCAAAGAGATCTGCCCATTTTAACAGCCTTGGGGCTCTTCTCAGCCCCCTTCAGATGGCCCCCACCAACAAGAGGGCTGCAAGCTCCATTTCAGAGAGACTTCAGACAGGGCCTCCCTTGCCTTTCCCTGTGGCAGGCAGAGTGAAGCGCCGGAGAGGCGGTGGCACAGGGCGATGCAAGGGATTTGGGAAAGGGACAGCCTAAGTTGCACTGGGCCACCAGAAGAGTATGCAAAGCAAGTGCAGGACAAGCGGATCCAAGCTTGAGCCTGGTCCATCTTCCACCAGGCTGCAGGCCTGCAGCGGGAAGTCCTACGCTTGCATCCTCCAAAGGCAGCTTCTCTCTAGCACCACGAAGATCTTCCCAGCTTAGCAGTTGACAGCTTGACAGATTCTTTGCTCGTGTTCCCTCCAGGTCTGAAACAGGCCAAGTTTTTTTCCTCTTAACCATCCAGCTGCAGGCTATTTGCTGCAGAAGAGATGCAACTTTTAGCCATTTCTCACCTGAAGCAGCTCTGATCAAGTATTATACTCAGGTTACACAAATTCAACTGGCAGCAAGCCCTTCCTCTCTGTGGTGGGAAGAGCATTGAGTCCTCAAGTAGGCAGCTGGTCAATTTGTTAGTGGTTAATTGTATTATTTAATTCTCATTGTTATGACAGAACATGCAATTAGAGGTCTGGTCAGAGTATTTTATAGGCCTTAACTCAAAATGAGTGTTTTTATTGCCCTTTGTATTACACCAAGAGCCCCATCCAGCTCCCTCACATGCCCTGCTACCGCGTTCGTGAAGGCTGGAAAAGGCAAACTGACCATTTTTCAGAGAGCAAATGGTTCTCATCTCCAAGGCAAAATATATTCCAGTGAATAAACACAATATGCTCCAGAAGGGCTTTCAGCGTTTCGTTTCAGCAGCACGCTCTGCAGAGGGAAGGGGAGGTCCCCAGCAGCGGGTGCTGCTACCATCCCTGTGCTCAGAGGACATCATCCCTCTCCTCTGGGCGGATGCTGCCACACACCCCTCAGGATGGCACCAACGACGCTGTCTGCACTTGGTAGCACTGTGCAATATGACAAGACCAGTCTTCCCAAGCTAATCTGAAAAGCAATGGCTGGTGTAAATCGGTCTGTTTTCACTAGGTGCAGTAGAACACTGATTTATGACATACAAGACTTCCATCCTCTCCTCTCTGCCTGCTTCCCTGTTCTATTCGCTTACATTGACCAGAAGTCCAGGGACTGCACAGAGATACCTTGTAAAAAAAAAATAACACAGTAAGATCCCTAGCCCCACTTTCCTGAAGCACCCAGCCATGCAGCATTAGCGGGTCTTTTATTGCTCCTCACATTTACTGGGGAAACAGGGCAGTAGGGCATGCACACAGCAAAAATGACCCCCTCTCCCAAACCAGCCACCTCGATATTTCAGCCAGTCCTTCCTCCAACAATAGGCATCTATCCTCCAGTCACAGACAAAAGGCTCGGAGCTTTGCATGAAGACATAGATCTGCACTAACGATTTCTTCCAGCCTTACTTCTGATTGTCAGACCCTATGGCCATTAGAGCTTCGAGGCCTGGTTTAGTTTGTGCTGTTCAGTTTCACTTCCAATCTGCGGTCTTTGACTTCTCACTGTAACAACCTCCAGAGAATCAGCTGAAGGGATGGGAGGCAGCAAGATATCCTGTCTCAGCATTTGTGCTCAGATATACATGGCCAGCTTGCAAGCCAGACAAATTTAGACCTCAGCCTTTTATATCTGCCCACTTGCCTGGAATTTCGTACATCTCACACGCATGCAGCCCAGCCAATTTCTTACGGACTGTGAGCATTCAAATTCCCTGCAAGCATATCCATCCCCTGTGCGCTACTAATGACGATTCAGGAGTTTAAATTCAATTTACACCACATTTGACTGTGTAAATGATCCCTCTAAACTTCCCATTGCAAACTTGCACATCAAACAACCCACACTAATGATGTTCCCTTGTCACTAGCTTTGCAGAGGCAGCTTCCTTCCCGACTACTCTGGGGGTCCTAAGCACTATAATGCTCCCCCTGCCTCTTGCTTTCGCCCACAAACTGCAACTGGGTGTCAGGGTTTCCACCCCAGGAGAAAGTCTGCGTTCAAGATTTTGTTATGGAAACACTAAAATACATCTCCCAGCCTAAACCTGCTCTCAACATTCCCTTTTGCCTCCCCCCCCGTAGCATCTGGGAAGAACAAGTGCATCAACCCTAAAGGCAGCCCCGGGTGCTAGTCAGCAAGTGCTCAGTCCACTATCCAGAAATGCCCTTTTAAAACTTGGAAAGCCTTCAGTGCATGCCCGGGGGAACACAGATGCCACTAAAACCACGTTCTCTGGAGAGCTCTGATCAGCTCACTTTCCCATGCAATAGGAGCAAATATAAAATTGATTTAGCACGTTGTGGAGTGCAGAGGGGTTTCACAAAACCTCACACACACAAAAAAAATCATCTTGCACTTGTTGGTTCTCTGGTATACAGATTTATCTGTTGGCTGGAGGAAGGTCTACAGAGAAATGTAATCAACAGAAATCAATCCATGCCTGAGGGCAGAGCAGCATCTTCCTGATTACCTAGAACAATGCAAAGCTATCCAAGACCTCAAATACGTGCCAGACTCTTCACCTGCCTTGTGAGCTAGATTTGCAAGGAGAGACAGGAGGCATCTGTCTTTAAAATGGAGTAGCAGGAATAACATACACATTTCAGTGCCTTCCAGCTATGCATATAAAAGCTGATACTGCTGACCCCAGGAATGGAAAGCCATGATCCCTAGGTCCTCAAGAATGATGAATCCTTCTTAAAATTCATAAGACACTCAAATTTTGATGCATTGTTATACCTTCTGGTCACATTTCCAAGCTTTCCTCCACCTACTAGAGAGGTAGGAATCTTTCTTTTTTTTGTCTGTGTATATATATAATTAAAAATTAAGTACATAATATTTTAAATATATAAATTGTATACATATAACCATGTAAAATTGAAAATTAAGTGTCTATATACACATATATAAGTAGGAGTAAATGTGTAAAAGGAGAAGTAAACCTAATCAGAGGATTACAGGAGCTCAAGCCTTAAGACAGACATCAACTCTTACAAGAGTTGCAATAAATTTGCAGCAGGTGTTTGCTTATTAGTTACCTCCATCCATTTGTTATAAAGATTGCAGCCAGGGTTTAACAGCACACAAGGCAACAGCTTATGGCAAAAAACAGGTACTACACACTACAGAAACTGCAGATGAAATTTCCCTTGCACAGAACAAATTGCTCAAACTATAACGTAACACACCTATGCACCCAAAGCTTATTAATAAGCGGAAGATTTGTCAGCCCCTCAGCCACACGCGTCACCTGAAAGGCACTGGCTGTGGCGACGGTGTCCCCATGCACCGCAGCATCTCCTGCTTAACATCTCCAGGAGAAGTACCAATTACTGACCCACGCACACATCATTCCCTTTGCTCCTCTGGCATTTGATTTTCTGCTCTGTTCAGGCAGGGCAGCACCAGCAGGAACCACCGCTGTCGCAACCCGCAACCATTTTGCACTCCGTTTGCTCATGTGGATGTGATGCCTGCAGCACCAGGGGTTTAACCTGTGGGTTTCCCCAGCTCTCCCATCAACATGCCCAAGGCTGGTTCACTGTTTCGCCAAGCATGTAGTTCAATCTGAAAACTGCCGTGACAGCTTATAATAAAGGTAGCCCCAGAAGCTTATTAACAGAAGATTTAGAGACACATAAGATAACAAAGCCCCTTCTTGGAGAATCGTTAATGAGCTATGGGACAGCCCCTCAGTACACATAAGCAGTCCTACCAGCTTTGAGGAGTCACCCTGCTTTGTACCCTATAAAACAGACACCAGTACTAAAAGTTAACTGTGTACATGATCTGTTGCATAACTGGGGCCTGACCTCCTGCTCCTAGACCACGGAAATCAACTGGAAGCAACATTTTTCTGCATGAGAGCAGAACAGAAACCCAAAAGACCAACATACTTCACAAATGAGGGAAGGGGACTGGTATATAACAAAAAGCAAGAAAATGACTGAGCAGCGAGCTGCAGAGCCTATCTCGTTACTGCTACAGTTTTAGCATTGATTTTTTTTAATGGCATACTTCATTCTTGCTCTTGCTGTCATGTCAATATTATAGATATGACCGCAAAGGGAGGTCTAAGCCTCCTGGAAAGAGTTTCTTTTAAAGAAAGACTAAAAGGACAAACTGAATCTATCACATCTGACCCTACGATGGGTGAAGCATGAAGCCTCTCTGGAACCCCCAAGAAGTCAAGCAGAGATGCAGATTTCCAAGCATCTCTCCCATAATCTTCTCATAATTTGCAAAGTGCATCAGGATCCATTTGTAAAGCGCCATGTGGCATGGCCTTTATTTAGTTCCAAACATTTTATAAATTCATAAGACGAATGCTACACAGTTGTTTTGGAAACACATTTCACACTTTTCACCCTATTTCCCCTCCAACCTCAGCTTGAACTCCTATTTGACGTGGAGTTTAGGTTTTATATAAGAGAAAAAATTCTTGCAGCTGCTCTCTCCAAGCCGTATTTCAAATATTGACTGTTAACATTTCGGCTGCAACAGCCCCACAATCTGCAATTCAGAGCAGCCAGTCTTGTTTCTGTTCATCAAAACAGAAAATAGAGATCAACCTAAATAAACTGTTCTGCGACCAGGCTGGATTTTTAGCATGCTGCAGCAAGCCCAACTCCCCTTAAAGATGGGCGCATTTACCATGAACCAGGCCAGCATCACATCACACACCCAGCTGATTACACAGCAGTTACCTGCATCTAACAAGGTTAATCAGTATTTTTTGAAAAAAGTCTGCTTTTCAGTAAACTAGGGTAATTCAAACATTCTTTCATACTGCACATAAAACTGTCCCAGAAATGTGTAATCACCTAAAAGCCCAGTAAATATTCTATGGGTAGCAAGCATCACAAATCTCATGTGGAACAAATTCCCTATCTTAAAATGAAATTAAGACATTTTTTTTTCTCCAAAACATCACATTTATACACTAATACACAACCAGAAGTGACTTTAAAGCACTGACACAATTGTTTTTTCGCCTTCCTCTTACTGCACTGCAGCAAAGGAGTATGGCAGTTGTTTAATAGCACATAACAAAATTGCAGGACTGCTCATGGAAGAAAAAAATTATCTTCAGGGGAGGGGGATTTAAATAGGTGGAATGCAATTACCTAAATTGAAATTTAGTAGTTAATGACCTTGTGCTTACAAAAATTACTACCTAGTCCTTAATGATCAGAGCTTCCATTTTAAGTCTCATTGACAGTACTTCCAAACATAATGATCATGAAGCTCTGCCCTAGTAGAAAGCCAATGAGAAGATTAACAGGCTTTTAATTAATGTCCCCCCTTTTCTGCTGAGTTTTCAGGAAAGGTCAGGTGTTGCTCTGTGATGATGACTCAGCCTGCCTCTGCTTGGCACAAGAGTCTCGGAGAGTTAATAGCCCAACATAACAGGGGTGAAAAACTTCAGAACAGGAAAAAAAAAGCAGGTATTCTTGGCAGAAATTCTTCGAAGATATTTGACTTTCATAGAAGTATCCCTTACAAAGGGGCTCATTTCCTCATGGGGATAAGATCACGAGGAGTGATTTGCAGCCAGATCATGGAACCGTATGATTTCTACAGTACTGTCAATAAAAGTGTGATGCCAAGAACATATATTTACTTGCAGGAAAACTTGAGGTTGCAGAAACATCCCCTCTTCAAAGAAAGATAAATGTGGGAACTACTTAGTACATGATCCATTCAAAGTTCCTCTTATAGTCCTCTATAAGAGGAGACAAAAATCAGAGGAGCAGAATCCTCTCCACTCAGTCTCCACTTTACAAATAATCTCCTAAATTCACCCAGCAATCCTGGGTGAAAATTCATGAAGCAATCCTTTCAAGAGGCTTCCAGCAGCCCCACCACAACCCTTCACACCTGTGTCACACATGGCCAGGTGGAAAGTCATCAACAGGCAACTGAGCAAGGCTTGTTCCTCCCCTCCATAGAATCTGCTATGAAACAGTCCTTTTCAAAGTCAAACACCATGCATGTACCCTTAAACACTAATATAAGCATACTGTGCTAAGCTCCTTGAGTAACACAACTCCAGGATATTAAAAACAAACTCCACATTATGTACCAAACCGCAGGGATTGTTTAGATTGATTTATTTTCAGCCAGAAACATGGATGCTTTTCTTCCCCAACAGCCTCCTTCCCCAAAAGCAAATCGTCATCCCAAACCTAGCCTACTACTTTTCTATCATCTTCTGAGTGCAGCCTTTGCACGGACACTAATCTTTCATGCTTTACTCTGAGCCCACCACACGCTGGGACAGGATTCCCAGGACATATAGCTAGCACAGCCACACAGTAATTGAAAAGCAATGCATAATTCACTACAAAGTTTCAAAATCTTAAGGACCAACCAGTAGAAAGGAAAGCAGAAACCCTGGATCTCCAACAAATTCTCAGTCATAACCTGCACTTGAGACTGTAAAACCTTTTTAAAGGCTTCTGAACTTTAAGAAAAGAGCTCAGATCTGAAACCCAAACCTTTCACTATATTTGAAGTTCAGACAAATCTCCAGATTCATCAGCCATCTAAGATCATCTGCTACTGCTAACTGCACCTCCAGACTTCACTCAGGGTTTAGCTCCTCATCCTGAAAAGTCCCTTAGCAATATTTTGCAAGTCTCTGCTGTGTGACCAGACACTCAGATTTAACCTAGAAGCAGATGCATCAAAAACAAAAACCATCCTTATGTACAACAGCCACCTAACTAGGAGCTAAGAAATTTCCAGGGGAAAAAAACACCACCACATGAGATTTCTGGCTAGAAAAAGGTTTATGTAAAATTTCAGACCAACCTCTTTGATGATTCATCTTCTCCTCCACTTCCTCCCACTTTGAAGGGTCCCACAATCCAAAGAGCAACAATTGCCCTCCGCCTGCTTTTTATATCGTTACTACCTAGTGGCCTTGGTACTAATTAGCTGTGTAGGTGCCTATCATTTGCAGGGCTCCCCTTGCAGCCAAGGCACCGAGATTGAGTGGGGACATATGTGTGTGATTGGTGGCCTCCCTTGCAAGGGAAGGATGTAATCACATCCCAAAGGATGTATGAGGCTCATCACCACACTTGTTAATATGTCCTCCACTTCATTCACGGCCAGAAATCATGATGAGACCTCTCCAGGACTCTGATGTTTGCTTGTGGGAAATGCAATTGGTCACTGTGGTACCTTGCAACCAAGGTCCAGGAGTGGTGGTTCCTTACCAAGGACAATCTCAACTCTTACTAGCCCTGTATGCGCAAAGGAGGGGGACACTTTGTCCATTCATGGTGACCTGCCCAAAAGCTCCTGGGCCAGCAGCTCCTCTCTCTGTCTCTGTGTGTGGGGAAGGGGAAGACAAGGCCTTTTTACAGCATTTCTCCCCATCTCTCCTTCTCCCCCACCCGTCCCTCTGAGATCCAGGCTGTCGGCAGCTCTCTCTGAAGTCCCTTCTTTCATAAGCAGCTTCTTTTGAACACACATTGCAACAGCTGACGTTCTGTTTAAATGCAAGCCATGGACAAAACGATTGATTACATATGAAGGAAACTTCACTGCTTACCTGGCAGGTGTCCTGGGTGGGCAGGGAGAGGGGAGGGACGGGGCAGGAGGGAGCGGGAGGTGAGACGGGAGGAGAGGCAGCTTGGAAAGGATATGGGTTGCACACCATTTTGATGCACCAGTTCCGAGGGCTGGTGGTCTGCTTCAAGCAGAAGAAGACAACCGGGGCCAAGTCAGGGTAGGGGACGTCGGGATCTGGCGGGGAGGTGGCTTCTTCATCCTCGCCCAGCTCCGGGGAGGATGGGGGCTGCTCCGGCGGCGTTTGCTGCTCCGAGACCCCCAGGTCCACAGGCTCCAGCGGGCAGGTGGTGGAGGCGCTGGGGGGCTGTGGGCCCGCGGGCCAGGTGGAGGGAGGCTGGGGGATGTACTCTGCCATGCCCGCCGCAAGCGAGAACTCCTGGAGAGGAGGTGTGAAAGAGAAAGAAACACATGAGAAACCAGCAACCAGGGCACCACATGCCAGTCCGCTTCTCTGCCAAGCCTCTTGTGGCTACTCCTCCCCAGAACTATTTAAATCTTCCCCACAGCCTCTCGGATACCCTGGCATGGTCCTTCTCAGGTGATGGTGTCCACTCTTTGGAGCCAGCCTGAGCACCTGAACAGAGCACTGCACTTTGGAGTGGTGTGGACACATCCTGAAACACCACAGCCAGCCTGCCCTTGCAGTCCTTCAGATGATCCTCCCAGCCCCAGCGTCATCCCTGCTGCCCCAGCCATGCCCTTTCCCTGGGGACAGTGGGCTGGCCCTGCACTACAGCATGCTTTGAGCAGGCTCCTCCAGACCAAGACTGGCAAATATATGTCAAAGCCATACAGAACAGGTACTCATTCAAACGGGGAGCTGTAGTGCAAGGTAGAAGCAGGAATTATACATTAAGCACCTTTTACTGGAGCTTGCAGAGCTCTCCTACACCAGAACAATAGAAGTAATGGGAAGGTGGGTTGCAAAAGTTACTCAGCTAACTAGGAAGGTCAGAGAGTGCTGGTGGGTGAAGGAGGAGAAGAACAACAGGTCTCACTCAGTGGCATCTGTGTGCTGCAGAGCACCATGCCTGAGCTGAAGAATATCATTTTGCTGATTGGGTGCACTTCACAGCAGCCTTATTCTGGGAAAATGCAAAGCCAAATTTTTTCCATTAAATAACACAGTGGAAGTGGCCTGTCAAAGTGAGGGGAATGAAATAAACTCCAGGGTCTGGCTTTGGAGGGGTGTTACAGTGACACTCTCAGGGGTTGCTTGCCCAAGATCTGCACAACAGTGGCCTGAGGGGTGCTTTCTACCTTTTGCCCTGTTGGTATGCTCAGAGTTTCTCAAGTGCCCGTGCTACAAACACAGGTTTAAACACAACACAAGAGCCCTCAGACACACTGCAAACCAGAATGAGACAACCAGTGGCTTGAAAGGATGTGTCCCTATCGAGACCCACAGCACAGAGCCCATCTCATCACCCTCTGCCCCCACAACCTGGCCGTAGGTTTTCCTCCCAGACACTCAGCTCAGTCTTCTTCACTTCAGGATCACACAGCCTCCATGTACCTCTGCTGGTGCTGCTCTGGCTTGCCTTGCTGCACTCCTGATGTTTCAGCCTGAGACCCCTTTCATGGCCACCCTGCTAGATCTGTGATCTCCAGGGCTCTCCATGACCAACCTCAGGTCCAGCCAATCTTTCTGCTGTGGGCTGCAGTCCTCCTTTATCCCCAGTTAAAACGCTGCAAGCTCTGCCCACCCTATTCCCTGGGCCCCCTGCTTCCCACAGGCACTTTGATCCAAAGCTTTGCTTGTTCTTCGAGGCTTGGTATTTGTCAGAACAAAGGGTAGCAAGTGCAGAGGTTTAGCAAGCAGACATAGTGTCCCTTAGGGGATAGCACTGAGACTCTTCGAATTCATTACCCCAAAGGCCTGCAGCTATTGGAAAGAAACATGTGTAGTGTCTCCTGACTGTCTTTGGGATGTTGATTGTATTTTTTAACCCCTCTGACAAAAGCAGGAACACATCTTTCCCATCATCCAGCACCTCTGTTTTCACTTTCACCAGGATTTTAATTCTGAGCACCCATGCAACTCCTCATACCACTTTTCCCATTCCCTTTTCCCACCAGCCCCCCATCACATGCTCTGAGCTGGCTCCCTTGCAGACTATTAGCATGCTGTGGCTGAGCCCAGCTTCTTTCCCATTAACAACACAGAGGAGAAAGGTTAGCAGGGACAGCCGGGAGAAATGACTTATTACAGTGCTCAGAGCATCCACACTGACGAGGGCATGACAATTCCAGAATGCAACGTACAAAGCTTCGTAATTAACAATACAACTGAGCAAAGGAATGGGAGAAACAACGCCATTAGCATTTCCCTGCTTTACCTCCAAGCAAACATTTGATTCTCCATCTCACCATTGCCAGATGCAGCTGGGATTTTGGAACGCAAATCTGCCCAAGGCACCTCAGCAGACGAGACCACGTCTAAGAGGGGTGGCTGGTGGAGAAAGGCATGGGCTGACAGATCATCACAGATCAAGCACACACACACAAATCAGGCAGTGGCCACATCACAAGCAGTTTATCTGCTCCAATTTGTGCTGCCTAGAGTGACTCATTTGAGGTCCTATGGACGCAGAGCCAGGTGAATCCCTTTGAGAGTCCTGACACTAAATACAGCCTTTGAATGACAGCTGCCCCTTTCCTTCTTGAGACTACATCCTGCTCCAAACCAGCTCTGAGGCTGTGATCAGGGTATATTGCCTGCTTTAAGCAGGATTTATACTCCAGGTCACAGGAGGGATAGGGGAAACCCAAGCAGTGGGGCACTCGCAAGCATTTTAGGCAGAGCCAGTCCTCCTGTCTCAGATTATAAAGGGCAAAGGAGAGGTTTTCCTGCTGGAGATGGATCTGTGGTCCTCACCACCACCGGCTCAGAGGCGGAGGTTGGAGGGAGACATTTCTGCTGTTTTGGCCAAGCTGCAGCTCACGCAACACTGACATTTCTCTGAGACTGCAATTACTGGCCTTCCCATGCCATGTAGTAACCAGGGTGAACCTGCTGCAATATTTCAGCCCATTTCAAATCAGAAACAGGTGAGATGAGTTTGGTACATCCACAGTAAAACAAGCACTGTGGGACAGGGCTCATGCCAGCTGAAGGAAGGTACTGGAAAGACCAGACAGGATTCTGATGCTCCAGATCTTGCCTTCGGGATGGCTCCGACCATCCCACAAGCCCCTCACTTGAAGACATCTCTGAGCATGTGGTGTATTTATGAGTGCGGGTGGATGTGCCTCAGGGTGGTCAGTTGTACCTGGCTGTGAGCCCATGGTTGGTTGCTGCTGTGGATGGCAAGCGCTGGTTGTGTTACCTGTGACGCTAGGGTCTGGCTGTGGGGATGCGTTAGGCCTACAGGTTTCACTTTGACCGTTTGCAGCGTTTCAGTGTAATTAGTTGTACACAGCTCCCTCTGTGTTCATGTTTGTCTGGTGCCTGCATGGTTCTCTGCCTATTCACGGGAGGCAGAGCCCGCTTTCCTCTGCCCATGTGTGCATGGAGGTGTATCTGTGTGCGTGTCAGTGAGGAACGGGGCGATTTATTAGCAGTTAGCCCACATGTGGCTAACGATATCTTTCTGATGTCTCCGTGATTTGAAAGAGGAAAGATTTGAAAGATATTTTTTTTACCTGTCTTCACAGCACCTCCTCATGCAAAGGGACGTGGCAGAATTCAGCAGAAATCACTTCAAACCGTGCCCAGATCCAGCAGGCCTGGTGCACTGTGGGGCCCGTGCACTGCCTGGAACACGTCTCCCAGGGCCTGCACCACAGATGGTGCCCTGCAGGAGGAGCAAGCCCAGACCTCCTGGGCTCTCCCACCCTAATCAACAGGACTGATCCCTGCCTCACATGGCCAGTAGAGCCCTGTCCTGGCCATGCTTTGGGCCCTTGTCCATGCCACAGCAAAGTGGGCACCCTTGGCCAAGCCTGAAGGAAATGCTGCGGAGGTCACTTACGGTGTTGCTGGTGAGATGGAAGAAGAAAAGGCATGGGAGCAGCACAGTCCCAAATACACAGGCACCCAAAAATGACCTTTTGGAGAAGACTCCCCAGTCTAGCAGACCCATCCATGGGGAAGCTTTTCCCTTTACAACCTGCTTGCAGCATGCCTCCTCTGTGACACTGGCCCTTTCCACGCAAGTGGATTCCCATCGTGTCCTTTCACTTAAACCACAACAGCCATGAAGATTTCAGCTAAGATGGGTCTGATGAGGGTGGTGAAGAGGAAGAAAGCACCCTTGTGGGCTCCCAGCAGTGATGGCCTCAGAGCTCTCCTCACATCCGAAGCCCTTGAGCTGGAATACAAAGTGCTTGCAGGAGAGGCAAAACGTGCACATATTCTGGTTGTGCCCCATGGTTGTTCCCCCTGTGGGATGGGGGGACAGAGCTGCAGCTGATGCAAGCACAGGTGGTGGCCGGTCCTAGATAAGCTCTGCCCTTTCTGCCCAGCCTGGATCAACAATTTTTGCCCCTCTCCCAGTGCCCAACCCACCTCAGCATGCCGTCAGGACATGTTGCAGTGAGCAGGCAGTGCACAAGAAGCAGGAAGACCTCATGAGACCCCCCTGCTCCCCCTCACAGCGCTGTGCTGGACACAGTCTCTCACTCTGCCCCACCACCAGGCTTTGTTCCAACCCACACCACCACTCACATCTGGAAAGGACACCCTCCAGGGTGGAAAGGCAGGTGGGGAGAGGAAGGAGCTCATCTATAGGGAACACATCACTAAGGGATTTGGGGAGCATCAAGTCAGTTTTAACTTCCACCTCTCCCTTCCCTATAAATTACCATCTCCCCTCCTGCCTCCAAAGGAGATACTCTGCATAAACCCAGATGCACATTCGGAGCAAACTCTGCCAAGAAACAAAAACAGGAAGGGAGCTGGAGCTATGTGCAGTACTATGACACCCCAGCCTCTGCTGGTGAACAGAGAGGGGATACAGGAGAAGAATGGAGATATGAAGATGGGAATCATCTGGAAGCACAGGGGAGACAATGCTGGCAGCCTTCCTGCAAAGGCCTATGGGCTGTTCGGTTGCAGGTCAGTAGGCAGACCTTATGATGGCTCTGTACATCCCACACGATTTCACTGCTGGCTCTGCTACTCATTTTTATGAGCCTTAAAAGTCCTCTTCTCTCCCTGCTGCCACCAGGAAAAAAAAATAAAAAATTAGATGGCTGCTTGAGTAGAAACCACTGAAAACCAGCAAAGACACCATTGCAAGGGACTGCCACACCTGACCCCTGTAGTCCAAGTCCAATCCCTCTCTATAGCAGGCAGACCTACAAGAAAACTCAGTCCTAAAAGGTCCATAAACACACAGTGTTACCCCTTCCCAAATTTCCTACCACCCCCACTGCCAACTTAGAGCAACTCTGGAGGCAGAATACCAAAAAAAAAAAAAAAAAAAGTGCCCAAGGCAGACAGGTAATTGGGGGCCTCACCATTGCCCCAAGTCCTGATGCTGGGAGGGAAGGAGAGATGGTGCTGGGCAGCACACACTGCACACCCTGCACATGCAAAGGCACACAGTGCACCAAAAGGAATAGGGTCTCATCCATCCCTGCTAGCCTGGCCTGAAGGAGAGTCTGCTCCTAACCTGCATCGTGGCAAGTGATTTCATCGAGCCTGGCAGTAAGGCACACTAACGCAACACCTGGGAAATGCTTAACAGCGCTAAGCCCACCTGTGCTCCCTGTACAAGGCTGTTTTTCTAGCCACAGCCAAACTCTTACACCTCAGAGAAACAAAATAAAATACCTCCCTTCCCCTCTAACAATCACACCACACAGAGAGTCTCAGCATCCACATCACAGCTGCCGAATCCCCTTCCCCAGCTTCCCACCGCAGAGCTCGGCGGCTCCTCTCCATCCCATCCAACCCCACAGCCATAACCCCAACCTCCAATGGTCTCAGGTGGAAATGCCACTCGCTAACCCTCCCCGGGATGCCCCATCGAGTTTTACATCAGGGAACAGCAGAGCAGGATCCTGCAGCACCAGCTGCTGCCGAGAACACCAGCGAGCAGCTTTTTCCACCACCAGCACCTACGCTCGCCCACAGGCTGGCTCTGACCTGCCAAGCCCCCTATGACAGAGCCTGGCTTGGCCAAGGGACCAGCTCCCTCCTGTGCTCCCCTCATCTCAGGCAAGCACTGTGGCATTTTCTGAGATCTCCTCGTTGCAATTAGTCCCTGAGGCACTGCTCTGATTGCTCTTCAGGGCACACCGCAGTGCTTCAAACACGGTGGGCCGATGAGTACCAGGAAAGCAAGGAGTTTATTACCAAGTTAGTGGGTTGATTTATGTGGTCTGAGTTATGATTAGAAGGCTTAAATACATTTGGTATTGGTCTAAGACATTTTTCAAGCCACCATGCGATTTCTAAGGGCTTCAAGGTATGCATTTCAGACACAGATGAATAAACTGAATTAGCTGACTCTATTAGGTCATTACAAACAACCACACACCTCTGCATAGCTGGAGGAAAAAAAAAAAAACACTCTACTTTCCAATAACAGGCTGGGGTTGTGTACAACTTAAACACTCGTAAAATCCCCCCTCTGTTATTCCATCTTACGGATGTAAAAAATATACAGCCAAGAGAGGGAACTATCTGATCTTGCAGATTCACCTGCGCTAGTTGATTTCTGAGCCCATCGGTGGACCCAGCAGTTTTAGTAAGGCTCTCTGCAAGTACAGCCGTTCACCTGCTCGGTTAAATTTGCAGGATTAGGACTTGGATTTAATAAAAGATTAAATTTACTTTAAATCAGCGGCCAGCTCTTTGAAAAAGCCAACACTGCGTGTGCATTTCATGAGTTTCCAGCTGTAGATACTTGTTCCCTGTGAGGAAAATGAATAGAAATTGGTTTCAACAATTTTTTCTCCAGAAAAAAAAAAAAAGAAGAAGAAAAAAAGCTGACCAAGCAAATGGCTTATTTGCAGCAGAGCCTGGAATTGAAAGATTTTCCCAAAATCAAAGATGGCAAGGGCTCAGCCTGAGCCACCCTTGGTCTGGGATGTCCTGCGGGGTGGAACAGGGCTGTAACACAACGCAGGGCTGCAGGCGAGGACCGAGTAACGTTGGGCAGGGATGCAGGGATCCTCCAAGCCCAGACCAGGCAGCAGGGATGCAGCCAGCTCTGAAGTGGGTTGGTGAAAGGGTGGAAGGAGTCAGGAGGAGGGGAGAGGCCACAGCTCAGGGCACAGGTGTTTTGCCAGCACTTTTAGGATGCTCGGGGCTGGACCAGTGGGGAAGGCGCAGCTCTTGGAGGGGACAAGGATGGGGACACAGAAAAGCTCACCCAGCATCAGAGGTGCACACGAGCAGCCCAGCCACATTCCTCATGTCACAGCGGAGGCCACTGTGCCTATCCAGAAACACCCACACAAGCAGCGAGCTCCTGGTGAATCAGCATCCCCCTCCCGCGGCGCTTCTCCTCGACGGCTGCAGCGGCGCTGGCCTTGCTCCAGCTGTGTCCACTGCCCGAGCCCCCAAGGGCAGCAGCCAGGGGAGACTTTGTGTGAGTTGGCACAACCCCTGCTTTGCATCATGGCACATCCAGGCTCCATAAGGCAAACCAACGAGGCGCCAGCAGATCAAATCTCCCCCCTCATCTCCCTCCCTCTCCTTTGGGATATTCACCCCGAGACCTCCCGGTGAGATACGTGCATCCCAGTGATCTGCAGACCAAGATCTGCAGGGATGCTGCTTTTGCCAGCCTCCAGCCAGGGCACACTCCCTGCCAGCTAGGAAGGGAACCCAAGGCAGAGGCCAGATCCAGCCCCTCTCTGACCCCCACACGCTCCCCTGGGTCAGAGAATGGTGGCACCGCACCGCCAGGCAAGTACTGCTGCTGCTCTTAGGAGCCTCACGGTGCACGTGCCATGAAGCCATGGTGTTATTTTAATGGCAAGAGAGCAATAAATGCTTTCAGCCCAGCAGCACCAGCCCTTGCAGGTAGCGGGGAGCCATCTCCTGCTGGTGGCTGCCCTCCTGCCGAGGGAGTGGGTGAGAGATGCTCAGCAGGTGTCCTTAAAACGTCAGGGGGAAAGGGGCAGAAAGGGGACTCCTCAATTCCCCTCCCAAGGCTCTGAATTAAAAGTTTTCTTGCAGGTGGGGTGTTGAGAAGATGAGGAGCTTGCGGGTTTCCTTCTGCTAAAGAAGTTCACATGTTGGAGGGAAAGCAGCAAGACATGGGGGTCTGCAGACCCCTCCCTTCTCCCAAGGTAACAAACCCTTAATCACCAGCCCAAATTTAAGAGCGAGAGCTCTGCAACAGCACACAGAAACAACTGACAATTAACATCGCAGCCTTCCATGCGACAGAGATACAGAACCGCTAGCAACCCCCAGATCAATGAGAAAAACACTCCTTATTAGCAGAGAGAAAATGCAGAGCAAGTTCTGCTTTTTGATGTTTACCATTTTTCTTTGTAATAATTTGCAAGGAAATGATGCATGTTGTTTTTCCTTTTTTCTTTCTGCTGTGTTTTTTTTTTTAAAGCCCCTGGTACTTTTCACACAGCTGCTGTTACCAAGAAGAAAAAGGTCTCCATCAAGAGTGTTACAAAAAACAGTATTGGCAGAAAATATGTCAGATAATTGCCAGTCACCGATGTCTGACATTATTTCTGGTTCTCTTCTTTTTTTAATTTTCCATTTCTCTTCCTCCCCCCCTTGACTCCAGCCAACAGCTTCCAGTGATGTACAGAAGATGATGCATTTGCTATATTAAAGTACATCCTATTCCCTGTCCCTTCTCAGACACTTTGGATGTTGCACACACGATTCAAACGCAATAATAATCACAAACAAACCAAGGAAAGGCAATTTATGAAGCCCAAATCCTCAACCCAACTCTCACTTGGCAAAGAAACAAAAAAAAAATATCCTGAACCCAAGAAGCCCCTAACCAGCGAGATGGTTTAAAGAAAAGTTACATATATACAAGTCTCAGACAGTTACCTCTCCAGGGAGGAGGTTTTGTAACCCTTCCTCTTTCCCACCGTCCTTCCCCATCACAACATCGCAAACTAAGCAAGGCTCAATTTTAAATTCCTGGGATTATCCACGCTCTCTGTAACATTTATAGCCACGCAGAAAGAGATGCTGGAAATGTGTGACAAACGCGTTCTCTCCTCTAATTGTCCGTGGACGTGAATCGCTGGCCACACGTTCGTTCCACCACCCCTGCCCAGATCACACACCGAAATCAATTCTTGCTACTTGTTGGGTAAACAGAGGCAGCCTTACATACATGGGCACCGCACATGGACACACACGGACAGCTGGGCATGCACAGGGAAATAACTTTCCTCTCCGGAAAGCCAGAATTGTTCACATTACAGAAATGTCTACCCCGAGCCTTTACTTCTGCCGGGGAAGAAACAGGTAGGAAAGCAAAGAGGGATGATGCAGGTACATGGGTGGGCGCAAGTCCCCTACGAGAAGGGAAGCGAAAACGAGCGAAACAAGACAGACATAAGGTTAGCTAGGTGTGCATGCTTCTCACCTACCTTTGCATGGAAAAGAAATCTCCAAGGGAGAAGTGTCCAAGTCAGAGGAGCAAAATAAAACACTAACGAAGACGGTTTGAAAAATTCCCCACCGGGAAAAAAAATAATAATAATAAAATGAAATAAAATTTAAAAAAAAAAAAAGCCCCCCCGCCCCCACCCCCCTCCTTGCACACGGGCACACACACACACACACACACACACCTCAGCACCCCGGGGGGTGGGGGGGAAAATAAAAGAAAAAGATGAGGATCAGCTGAGTGACGGGGAGCAAAGGACCTGCAGGCAAGGACCGGGGAGTTGTGTTAGATCCGGAGCTGCGAGTACTGAGCGTGTGCAGGAAGGAGATGGTTTAAAAGGAGAATACATGTTAAGAAATTGTGGCTGCTCAGGCTGGAGTCTGAAGCTCCGGTGTCCAAAAATAAAAATAAAAAAATAAAAAACACACAAATAGGACCTCTTCCTTCGCTGGAGGGCTTGGGGGGCTGCGTGTGGCTGTGTGTGTGTGTGTGTGTGTGTGTGTGTTTTCCAGGCGGGTGATGTTAAGAAGTGACAGAAGCTTCCTCCCGAAAAGCCCCGAGGGTCAAACCGACGGTGGGGTGCTGGAAGGCGATGGAGGTGTGGGTGGGGGCAAGTTCAGCTGGTCGGCGGTGGGGATGCAAGGAGGAAGGGCCGGTGTGTGCTTTCTGTCTGTCTCTCTCTATCTGTGTCTTATGGTATGTTCACCGGCGGCTCGCGGAGCGACTGCACAGTGAGAATAACTGTACGGGCATAGAGGGAGAGAGAAACGCCGTCCTTACAGTGACACCAAATGTCTTTAGGGGAAACCTACAATTAGAGGCGCACAAGGTAGGGATTTCAGGGGAAGGGGAGAAATCTCCCCGCACACACAGGTGCGGGGGGTCTCGGGACAGCCTCTTGTCCCCTGCCCTCAGCCCTCTCTGCCTCCCTTCCCTGATAGGCACTGGCTTTGGCATGTTTGCCTTGCCTGCACTGGTGAACATGTGTCCCTCCCAGGTCACAAAGCAAACAGAGTGGGCAAACACCCTCTGGGGAGATTTAACACAGCAACCTGAACCCCCTCCCTCAAAGTCAGACCCCCACCCTGCTCCCAAACTGCTACGGGAGCTCAGGGGTGGGCACAACTCGTTGAAAATTACTTTTCTGCTGTGTTTTGTGTTGCTGTGGGGAAACGAGAGAGATGGACAAAAACCACAAGGATCCCACCATAGGAGGGCTATAAGGAGCACTTCAACCCCATCTCTCCCACCAGCCCCATCTCTCCCACCAGCCCCATCCCGTGGCCGAGCAGCCTGGCCCCACACCAGTGCAGCCACCTCTTAGTGGGGGTTAGTCTCAAGTCACCCCCAAGGCTCATCATGGGTTTTTCTTGCCCAGACCAATAAATCCCCAGATATGAGGAGAGATGGAGATGTTCTTGCCACGTGGCTTCTGCCACGGGCGTATGTTGTAAATAAAGAGCTAAGAAACGCCTGGCTCTCAGTTGGGATGCAGTACAACATGTGCTGCACCCCAGAGGCTCCTCTGCTCCCTCTCAGGGCTACACAGATTCTTCTCCGTCTCTTCCCCACCAAGACGAAGACTGCGCCAGCTGACGCAGACTTTGTGCTCACGGCTGGAATAGCTGGGTCAGGGTAATTAACACTTCTGACCTAAAAATGGCTGGGAATGCAGGCACTTCGATCTGACTGCGAAACAGGCCCTCTGATGTTAACTCTCCGTGAGACGGACACGGAGCAGGCCCACCTTCTGGTAAAGCCACGATCTAGAGTGAAAACCACCCTCCATCCCCGCATGGCTTGGCTTGGCTTTGCCACAGGCCTTGAGCAGAAGCCACGGAGCCCAGGGCTGGTTTTGCCACCTAGGTTTAAAGTCCCTCGAGGCTCAAGACAGTGGTTGGCCCTGCTACAGCCCCTCGCGAGGCCCTGAAATGCCTTTGGATCAGAGGCAGCAGTCGCTGCCCACTTTCAGCAGAGCAGGGTTGTGTTTTATGGAGCGTCTAATCTTGTTTCCTCTCCTGAAAGACGAACTCAGCCCTCAGAGGATCCTTAAGGTGCACCAGGAGTGCTAAAAAAGAAGAGAGAACAGTGTTGTAAATGATGGGAATGTTGCAAGCATCAAAAGTTACCTGATTAACAACCTGCCTGAAAAACTGCTTTTCCTCTCATAGCTTCTGAAAAGGGATGCAGATGTATAGTAAGCACATGCATCAGCCTCAACCTGGGGGGAGATTTAATTCCAGGACAAATATTTTTGCTGGTGGGAGCTCTCCTTGTCTCTCACTGTGTGGTGTAGGACGCTGTGTCCAGCTTCCTGCAGTACCAGGGGTGGTCGTGGTGAGTCCAAGCCCACCATCCTGCACCAGCTGGAGGGCTGCCTGGCAAGAGCAGGGACAAAGCAGGTTCCTGTACACATTGTGAAGCCCCTCAAGGTGCAGGCTGGATGTGGTTTTGTGACAAACCAGCTTTGGTGTGATGCCACCAGGACCATGTAATCATCCCAAAAGTCAGCTGAGGCAGAGGTGAACTCTGAATGCTTTGGTGCCTATCACAGGCAACGTAGGCACTCACACTCCCATATATACACACCTGCGTGTGCCTTCCCCAACCCTACATATGCTAGAGGGGCTGGCTGACCTAGTCTGCTCGTCCCTGTAAGTCCACCTTGGTTGCAGAGGTCTGTCCCCTTGGCTTTCTGTCTTCCCCCTCACCAGTCACAGGATACTTGCCATTACCTCTCCTCATAAAAAGGCATCTGCTATTTCTTCTTGGGAAGCAGAAGGGCTTCAATTCTGTCCCCGAAATGATGAATCTGAGCATTATATGATTTCAGATGCCTGCAATTCACCAACAAGCCCCTTCAGGGGGAACAGGGAAAAAATGCAATTGAATTTATTCATGCATGAATATCAAATGAGAAAAAGAGAATGAGGAGGAGGGCAGGAGAAAGAGGGAGAGGGTGAGAGAGGAGGAAGAAAGGGCACCGAGGAGAGGCAAAAGAAATGAAATTGTGAAGGAAGATGCAGGGAACACGCAGAGGGGGACAGGGATGCACATAAACACATAAGAAGGACAACCCATGGGTCATCATGGATGCACACACCCCAGGACCATGTCTGTTTGTTTTCCAGTGTACCCACACCACAAGGATCGGGTAACACTTGAGCTCCCACTGAGACAAACCCTCCAGATCCATAAAAACATGGGGCAGGCACGGAAGGAGGGGAGAGAGAAAGAGGCTGGGTTGGGAAATGGAGCCATGCTGTGCATCCCGTCACAAATTTGGTGGCAAAAAAAGCAAGTCTAGGGCAGCTTGTGCTCCTGCACAGAAAGAAATCCAGAGCAGAGCCCTCATCCCTACACCCCTTCCACCAGGCAGGATTTCTGTCAGCTCCTGGGGATGGGATGGGATGGGATGGGATGGGATAGAATAGAATAGAATAGAACAGAACAGAACAGAACAGAACAGAACAGAGGTGAGCATGGCACACACTGGTCCTACACGTGCATCCACTGCACTTCCAAGGGTCCCTCTCTGTCTCCTCTGCAATTTTTGAGAGGAACAACAAAGCCCACACCTTTCACCACCTGGGCCACCAGCACTGGCTGGTGGATCAGTAAGTATGAGATCCACTGCAAACAGCACTGGAGAGGGCACCAGGTGCAGGGGAACGGGCAGGAAAGGGGAAGCATCACCCAAGCAGAGAGGCTGCAGGGTGAGGAGACGCATCCCTCCGCCCAGCAGGTCTGCAGGCTGCGGGGGGCAGAGGGGAAGCTGAGCCTGCAGCGCTGGATTTAGAGGCATCCTATGGCCAAGCCCCAGGGACACCAACCAGCCATGGCTGAGCCCATCCCCAGACACACGGCAGGGAAGAGGAGCGGCCAGGCAGCAGCAGGCTCTTCCACGGCGCTCCCAGGTGGGGCAGCAGGTCCAGCATCTGTTGCCGCCGCGGGTTTGTGTTTGCTGCTTCCAGGAGACGGTGCTCAGCTTTTCCCACACCCTTCAAAATAGAAAGAGAAAAATAAAATGAGGGAGAGAGAGAAAGAGTGTAAGCTCTGACGTGAACCTAACTTTAGATCCAAGGGCTGATGACTCACTCCGCTGGGGGAGAAGTGGCTGAGCTGGCTGTAGGTTTCTGTTTATATACCTCACTGAGCTAAATATATAGACTGAGAAGTTCTTCTGTTCTAGCCCAGCAGCTTCAATCTGCATATTATCCCTCTCAATCTTAATGTTCCCTTTCCTCCTCAATCTCTGCCTCTTTCCCCTAGCATTGCCTTCCTAATCCCCTTTACGCTCGCTTTGTTGTAGGAAATGGAAGCACCACACGTCTCCCCACCTTCCCCTCTCCCCGCTGTCTGTGGTTAGGCTGGCAGGGGATTTCTGGGAGTGATTCAGTGTTGTGGCTCTGAAACAGAGCTCCTCACACAGATCTGCCGGAGCATTTCCGAGCTGGCCGTGCACTCCCTCACAGCCGTGGTGCTGGCAATCAGATCCGCAGCTCGTGATCCCCATGGTCACACAGCTCCCAGGACGGATGTCAGCTCCCTCTTGGAGGTCCCTCATCCCATTGCTTCAGTGCTGAGCTTTTTTTTTACCTGTCATCTACTGCAGACTCCACCATATAAAGCAAGGTACCCACAGCAAGAGGCTGGTCCTTAGCATCTCTTTGCAGGCAGCGGAGGTTGAAGATGGCCCCCATCGCTTGATGAAGGCAGAGCATCATACATGTTGGAGAAGAAGCCCCTTAAGAGGTGTAATGTTGGAGACGGGGCACGAAACAGCCCACGAGGTGGCAGGGGAGTGGAGGCTGAAGAAGAAGGTGGAGCACAGAAGGACCATTTGGGCTGCACTGAATGCCACTGTGAACTGGTAACATCTGCAAGCTGTGCCACCCCTTCTCCTCTCCCCTCCTTACCCCAAAGGGGTTGAGACAAGTGGAGAAGGGGATAGTGAAAGAGAACAGCTTGGAAAGGGGTGAGGGAGGAAATATAAATGAATCCCTCTGGCAGAGGAAAGAAACAAAGAGAGCACAAGGGAAAAAGGAATCCCTGCCCCCAAAGGGCAGCTGGAGGTATGGTGGCAGACAGTTTTCTAGACAGGAGACAGAGACCATGCAGGAAAAGGTGGTGTGTTAGGAAAAACAGCAGCAGAGAGGAAAAGCGTAATGAGGGTGTGTGTGTTTGAGGGAGAAGTCTCCGAGGGATGGAATTCAATTTAACCCAACAGCCTAGGAAAGGAAGTTCACCACTACAGTTTGGCAAGCTGCTGCTGGGAAGAGGAGCACTGTCTTCAAAAGCCCCGGGTGAATTTTCTCTAGATGGGAATCTGTGGGATCCATCCATGGGATCTGGCTCTGGGCTTCCCCAAAGCATCCCATGGGCTCAGGCCCAGTTTCTAAGGGGCTGTCCCGCACAATCCATGGGGTGCCAGTTTGTCACCTTGCTCAAAACCTTCTCACCTCCGCTCCAAAGGGCCAGACAGCCAGTTTCCCAGCTCGTCAGTGAGCACCACAGCTAAGCCCTTCTGATCTGCTTCACCTGATCATGTAAAGGGCAGCTGTGGGGAACCTGGGCACAGCAGCCCGATAACCTCGTACGCAAGACCATGGCAGAGAGCTGAAGTAGGCCAACACCAGCCATGTGTTTGCCAAATGCCCATTGCAGAAGGACAGACTGTCCAGGGGACACACAGCTGGAGGGAGGCCAGAGCAGAGCAGGCGAGAGCACCCTCCCTTCAGCAGCTCCTCCAGGGTGCAGAGGAGGAAGACAAGGGTTGAAGAGCACCCTGGGCTGGACTGGGGTCTCCTCACAGGCATCTTCCCTGCTCTTTGAAAGAGTGAAGAGAGCAAGGCTGCCTCTCAGATAGCAGACAGTCCTTCTTCAGTCTTAACTCTTCGAGGCTCAGTGCCATGCTCTGCGTTTATCCCAGGTGCTTTATCCCGGCAGACCCTGGACCCATGGTCCCTGACCATGGCTTTGGACCCAGGGGAGCCTTGGAGGAAAAACAGCCGAGTGTCCACAGCCAGCTGAGTGGCAGATAGCAGCAACGGGCTGAAAACTGAGGGAACAGCTGGGGTGAATAAAGAAAATGGAGAAAGAATTAAAAAAAAAAAAAAGGAACAACAAAGGCAATCTTGTGGTGCCACCTCGTGATAGGTTTGCACAACATAGCCTGGCCCAAGAAGTCCTGGGTCCAAGGGCCTCCCAGAGCACGAAAGCAGGAATAGAAAGGACCAAGGTGGGAGCCCATAAGAGTAAGAGATACAAATTGTGAGGCTCCTTCACATTTGCGATGGCTCAGGAAAGACATAACTTGGTTAAGATGCTGCTTTTGCTGACAGCAGCGCAAGCCTGGGGAAGGCAGTAGCTAACTCTGAGCGCAAACAAGAGAGCTTCCACTGGGACACCGAAAATGCTTATGGATCAGACTCTTTCCCTTCCTCCGATGCGCTGCGGTAGAGAAGCTTGCGCACTGAAGGCACAAGACAATCTAGGAATGAAAAGGAGAACAAGCATTTTAGGACAGCCTGTGGAGCTCCCTGCCTCAAAAAAAAAAAAAAAGGGGGTTGAGATTCACCTTCCTCCAAGGTGAAGACTGCTTACATCCAGCGATCCTGGTCCTGGGCTCCAGAGCAAGACAGAACAAGATCAGACCCCAGGACATAAGCTGAAAGGGACCTTTTCCATTGCAGTGACTCTTGCCAGCATTATCTGTTTGCATCTCTGCCTGAAGCACGGCACACACTCAGCTCCCCTTGTTGACAG
Organism: Anser anser; assembly: GCF_964211835.1. Lineage (NCBI taxonomy): Eukaryota > Metazoa > Chordata > Aves > Anseriformes > Anatidae > Anser > Anser anser. Next base: position 55,034,340 of record NC_139720.1, read on the forward strand.
GAATACACTCTCCCATGTACTTGAAGTTACCGGTGAGGAATTTTCTAGGTCCAGAGGTAGCTGTTGTGCTTTTCTCTTCTCTTGTTGAGCTACAAAACAAGGCATCTTCTCCAGCATTTTTCAGCTGGAGAGGCATTACATAAGCACTTGATGAAGGAAACCGATCTAATTAGCTCTCTGCTCAGAGATGAGAAACCTGAGGCCCAGAGAAAGAAGATGATCAATCCAACATCACGCCTGGGCTGCCCAGCCCCAGCTCAGCACCCACACAGTGGGTAGTCCTGTACCAGCACCCGGCTGGGGTCCCCTGGATACACATCTCACCAAATAGAAAGCAAACCTCGTACTGCAAGGGGAGGATATTTCCACCACACAGCTGCATCGGTGCGTTTCTCACTGCGATGGCTGGTCTCCTTTTCTGCTGAGATGGAGCATCAGTAGAAAGGATGATCTTGGATTAGGTCAACTGATCCAAAGTGGCAGCTCCTCTGTTTCTAACTCTCCCCAGGTCCCACAGTCCTCTTGGGTGTATTTCCCAAATAAGAAAGAAAATAGAAGAGACAGAAAGATATAAATATTGGAGACCACACTTGAGCTACAGCGGTGCCTGAGGGAGAATTTAAAAAGCAAAATGAAATCAGAGAACAGTTTATCAGATGCAAGGTTAGAAAGGGACAGGGGTTACTTTCAATAATGAAAATCGCTGCTCCACAGGCAGGCTACCGACCTGCTCCCTCCCCCTGCTCCTCCATCACTCGGGTTGAGCCTCTCGCCCTCCCTGCCGCTCGCCCTTTCTGCTCTGTCGCTTCGCCTCAGCCTGTGAGTTTGATGCAAGGCGCCCGCCTCTCCCCACTGCTCCACGCCACTGCCCTGGCCCCCGCCACACGTGCATGCCAGCCACACCAGGCTGTTGTGCTGCTGAAGCTCTGGTACCCAGACGGCATCTGCACGGCGCTGCAGCATCCCTTAGACATCCCCAGGGGGTGTCTGGGAGCCTTGGGCGAGCAGAGCAGCGCGCATCCCCAGCAGCAAGAGCAGACTCTGCATCTCCCCACCCTACCTGTATATCTGCTGTACAGCCTGTGGGGGAAAAACCTTCTCCTTTCCCTGCTCTGGGCATGTGGCAGAGCAGGCAGGTGCTAGTGGGTTGGACAGCACAGCCAGAGACAGGTAGGGCCGTTCACTAGATGACAAGCATCAGACAGAAATTTAGGCTGCCCGTGTCTTAGTCCCAGCTGCGGGCAGCCCTGCGTGAGTCACGTTGCCCCTCTGCACAGCGAGGGTGATATTGGCATCCTTCTGCTCGAGTGTGTTGGAGCCCAAGGCTGAAGAGCAGCCCGTGAGAGCTGAGTGCTTATTGTATAGCATAAGCACACGCTTAGTACTTCTGCATGCGTCACTGCCTGCTGGCTGAACTTGGAGCACAGAGGCAGACGAGGGATGGCACAGGAGCAAGGGGAGAGAAGCAGGCACCAAGAAACGGCAGTGCTCTCCCAGCCACCATGTACACAGGCCTTGTTCTCTTGTGTTTTGTACACATCCCAAGCATGTGGTGCCTAAAGAGCTCAGGAATGCAAGCTATGACAGCCAGTAGGAGAGGAGACCGGGGCTGAGAAGAAGACTTTGTCCAGGGCAGAGATACACCCCTCAGCTGTTGCAGAAGACAGATAGGCAGAGAAATAGGATCCAAAGGTTAAAGATGAAGACCAGGTTACAGCCCTTCATTTGCTCAAGTCTCACCTGCAAGGAGCAAATAAGTTGGAGCACAATGACCTTCTGCCAGCCCAAATGGCACACGGGCTTCCTGACCTCCTAGCTGCAGGGGGTAAAAACTGGGGAAGGTCTGGCAGAATCTTGGCATCATTCTTGTGCACTCTTTTGTACTCTGGGATGAAGGAAACAGAATCACAACCCCCACGGTGTGTTGGCCGAGGGGA